>NC_071109.1:18540000-18884166 GCF_024256425.1 Clarias gariepinus | reverse complement strand
AAAAGAGCTCACAATTTTTCCCCTAAATCTAGTCTTTGAGGTTCACCACTTTACTGTGTCCTGCGCAATGATAGGCTGTAGGCTGTCTTTTCCCAAAAAAATCCACTTTGATCACAAATGTTTAACGTTCATGATGATATACACGTATTATTCTAGCTTCTGTTATACAGATATAAAAAATATCATTTACGTAAAAAATTGCTCGTTTGCACTTTTAGCAGGTGAGTTACGCAATCTATATTGACGTGAAGATGTGATGTCATTCCCGGAAACGATTCCTGGTCCGAAACTGAATCTGTATTTAATGTAAACCATTAAGAACTTTGCCAATACAAGTTCCAGTCATATCTAAAGCATTTTATCTAACTATAAAGCTATATTTCTAATCCTCAAAGGATCTATGTGGTACCCGGCTTTGCTCTTCAAGGTCGCAACCCTGCAGGAAGTACGAGCTACCATAGCAACGCCATCATGGCTTCTAAGTGCTTAGCATAATTCCCCTCTAATAGAAAAATAACAGCGCCAAATCCCATCCTTAGTGAACTAGTTTATTCGATGGAGGCCGACACCCCACCTGTGATCCACATAGTTGCACCACCACTGTGCAAAAGCCACTGCAAAGAGATAGAGAAAAAAGACCGGCTTTAAAAAGGTGAGTGGGGGTGGGGGACTTGCTTCTAAACAACTCAGAGCTCTCTCTCTCTCTCTCTCTTTCTCTCTCTCTGCTTCAAACCTATCAAATGCTCTAAAGATGCAGTTGAAAGTGGAGCCATGAATGAAAGTTCTCTCTAGAAGAGCAAGAAAAGCTTTAGTTTTCAGTGGTTTTGCGTTTTATTAATGTAATTTATTTTGCAGGTATTGTACGGCCTAATTTTTCATATATACCGAAGGGTAATAAATGCGGTCTGCATATAATCCTCCGAAAACCTTCTGCGCATAGATTGTTTTTCCATGCGTATTTTATACTTGCATGCTCTTGATATAGATCTGAATAATCTTTTGTCCAAAAACCTTTATGCACAAGAGCAAGAAATCCTCTACCTTTGTAATTTTAGGTATTTAGCGTTTTTCCATTGTTGCCTGAAATGTAAGTATTGGAGAAACACTAGTACGACTAATGTTATTAACATGTTATCTGAAGAGTCTAAACTACAAGTTAATTTAAATATTTCTTGTAACGTGGTTAATGGTTCAATTATTTTCTTAGGCCATAAATTAATTAGCCAACCAGTTCAAATAATTGAATAATTTATCATTTAATGTGTGTGTTTTTAAAAAAGATCTCAGACGTGCTTTATCATTTATAATGTTTAACCTGGTGTCTATTAGATTTTGAAACTGTAATTCGGAGATGCCAAAACAATAACAGCTTTTTTATCACAGACCTGTTTTTTTGATTGGGCCCCGATTCTAAAACTATTCTCAGGACTGTTCCGTTTGAATCTATGAATTCAGTTGTAGAATTTCTCAAATTGAATTTTGTCCCATATCTTTTTACAGAGGGCATGATGGGCATAAAGTGGGCGTGTTCAAATCCAGAACCAGACATTTGATTGGTTGACTGCTAATGTAGACCAGAGCAATGGAAAATATTAGCGTCAGCATCCTAATAAAATATAAAGTGATTAAAATGTAATGAACAACAAGGTATGCCTCAGTATTTTGTAGCTACAAGAAATTATTTTTGCTGCAATATTTTATTCTCTATACATTTAAGTTGCGTTGTAATAAGGAATTTATAGGAATTATTTCCTTTCACAATGACACACATCAATTATGCATTATGAATTTTGCAACACAGGAGAACAGATACGTAAAGGTTATTAGTAGTTTTTTTCCTCTTGGTTGGTGTGTCAATCAGAAGTCTGACATGCTATCTATCATTATCAGCAATTAGTAGTTCATTTTGCATCATCCATAATCTGAAATTTCTTTTCCAACATACCAAAAGAGCAAATTTTATCCTTGTCGTAGGTAAATGGACTTTGATATTCATGGGTACTGTAAACTGGGGGACAAGCAAAGACGATATCAAAGGTCCTGACTGACAGGGGGCCCTCAACATGCAATGACAATTGAAAAGTGTTGCTTTATTAAGGTTAGGAATCCAGTATATTAGGTTTTTAAGGGGCCCATCTTTGTTGAATCTTTATCAGTGCAGCTGTAATCGAGTAAACTGCTTGTTACTTAATTAAGCAGTTACACCATTGCCTTAGCTCCCAGCATCATATCTGTTCATACATCACAACCCATAAAATGATGTGGATAGAATAGACATGGACACATATTGGTCCGAACAATATTTTTTCTCCTCTTTTTCTTTCTTTCTTTTTTTTTTTTAAAGGTAATTTTACCAATTTACCAATACACCAGTAGTGATAGTACTGTTCCAACCAGTACTGCAAAATGGTATCTAAAATGGATACTGTATACTGCATGCAGCCTTTTACCCTATTTTAGTATTTTGGTTGATAATGACTTTCTGCTATTTTTACCGCTCTTGAATACTTTGCAATGTCTATCATTCTACTACTGTCTAACAGTATCTCATTATTCATAAAAAGGCAATCGTTGCACAGTTTGAAGACTTTATGGATCTTATCCACATACATCAGTTGTATTGGTTTAAGTGCAGGCCTTTATGAAAACATAATTTTTTAAAATTGTACTAAATACGTCGCATTAGTTGCAAAATTCACAGATTATTCAGCAGAAAAAAAGAAAACCTTTCTTTTGTGTAATTACATAAGCATTTTTTTATGTTTAACTTAAATTGTTCATTGTTTTTGACTTTAGATTGACTGGCAGCCATAATAGTCAATTTCAACAGTTGACAATATAGTTAAGTCTCGTTAGTACTGTTATATGTAGGTAGTGTAATGAAACAGTGTAATGAAACCTTTTTGGTATGCATGATTGACCTGTGAGAAGGCCGTATTACTCGCTGATCACTAAAGGGAATCCCACTAAATCTCTCACAAAATCTTTTATTTCTGAGCCTTAAACTGGGCATCTTTTCTACATCAAAGCACTGCCAACCATCCACATCTCACGGATTCATGTCTTTGAGGAAAGAATGGCCTGTTCTGAGAAGTGTAGACTGCTGGTTTAATTTGCTTTGCATTCCCTCCCCTTTCCCGTCAGGGCCTGCACTGTTCAGGCCTGATCTAATGCAGCATCGGTTATCTGATGAGATCACTTGGAGGTGCTGGGACTTAAAGGCAAGGAATTACTGTGCATCCTACCAGGAACCTCAAAAGAGTTGTATTAAAATGTGCTTAATATGCCAGGCAGGGCTTTCAAAGTACTGCACACGTTCTAGCCCTGGCAAACTCAAAGGGCAATGGTGCATGCTTGGTAAAGAGAATCTTGCTCCTATTAATTTAATGAGTCTAGTGTATTAGTATGCCTAAGCGGACCATGTATGAAAGAAGTTTACCATGTGATCCACTATCTATCAGTGAATGGTGACACAGAGGCAAAATTTTGATTAGTCTGAAATTCTTTACATCTGTCAGAATGGACCAGGCTAACATAGAAGAGAAAGAAAATGTAATTGGCCACAAAACAAGGTCCTATACTTTGCCCAAACTTAGACCTGTTTTATTTTTATAATTTTTTTTTTTTGCAAAGGCATTAGAAAACATGAGCCAACATCATCAGCTTATGACAGGAGATGGGAGACATACTTTTGCATAATTTGACACCCTCTTGGTTGAAAGCTGGGAACACTCTGGCCGTAGAGATGGAACTGTGAATCACAGCAGTGTCTGCTAGCCACACTGCAACTGGCCTGTGTTAGCTCAGCTTCAGTGCATCTGCCATGTACAGCCGAAAAAGAGCCTGCAGAAGTGACAGCCATCTCTATTAAGAGCTGAAATACCTGAGAACTAAAGCAAGCCCATCCTGACTTTTGATGTGCAGCTGATAGTCACCTGCTAAAGATTACTGCCTGTGAGCGGTGCGGTGGGGTCCTCGAACCAGGAAGTGGCAGCTGCTGGAGTTAATTAAAGGCACAGTAATGGAGCCTCTCTCAGAGCAAGATCAAACGTTTCCAAACATGGCAGTCTGCAAACCCTTCTCAGGGGTGTTTGGACCTGATATGACCAAGAGCAGGCGCATGCTGGGCACTATGCCTGACCCTTGGACCAAGCTTGAACTATAGTACGATAGAAGCCTGGTGGGGAGCACACAGAGGCAGGCTCACCTGGGCCTGGGTGTGTACTCTCTGGACTGTGGTGTCGTGTATGCATCTGCATTTGCACACAAACTCTGACCTGGAGAGCAATGAGACAGAGAAGCAAGGGTGAGAGGTCAGAAGGAGAGGGCAAGCTTAAGAAGATTGCACATGGAGTACATTTATTAAACACTATCTAAAAGCAACATGCATTTTCTCATAAAAGCATAAAACATTTGCATAGTTACACTTCTTACATTTCTTAAAATAAGCAAAAAAAAAAAAAACACAGACTATGTTCTGATGAAACATGGGTTAATGTGGTGTACTTGTGGTAATTTAGCAATTAGCTACACAGAAGGTCTATATATATCAATGTGTTGCGGTGCGAAGGTATACTCTTGTACTCTTGTGTATTTTTGAGACACAAGTCTGTGCAACTCTTGTGTAATTCTCAGTTGGAACTGCTCTCCTGACTTCAGCAGCTTCACTGTTGTCAAAAGATTATGCTTTTTTCCCAGATTTAGTTTCACAACATTTTGAATTCAATTGCCCATGTTAGAAGTTCATGGTTTATATCCATGTCATGTTGGTAGATTGTAAATTTGTATTTAATCTTTTAAATAATGTTATTAAAACTAAAGTCATTTGATTTTTTTCATATCTCTATTAAATAGCAAGAATTCTGTCAGAGGCCAACCTCTTTAAAGCAAAAGGTTTTTTAAGCATTGTACACAAAATTAGAGTGTAAGTGAAATATTGTTGCTTTATGTCAAATCTTCTTGTAAGTAATATTTCACTTACAAGTCTACAACAAATCTTTTAATTTTAATGTAATTTGTGTTTTAACTTTTAATTCTGTATGCTTTTTTTTTTAGATGAGTGGAACAAATGCTCCCTTATACTTTTTGGTATAACAGTAGAGCAAAATTATTTAATCCAATAAAACAAATAGCATTACTGAAAAGTAAATGATGCTTTATACTTTCACTCCACTTTTAATCTTTTAATTTTGCAAAACAATGGCTGCTGTGAATGAAGTAAATGCACTTGAAATACATTTGGAGCATGTTGTCTCCAGTCTGTTAACTTCCATTGCAGTTTCCCCAGCAGTCATGGACTACTGTAATAAGGAACTGTTATCAGCTGCAAAATTAAACCAGAAATAAGTTTGAGGATGAGGCTGATGCATGTTTACATTACAGCTAAAACAAGCTCAGTGTGACAATAATAGGGAATGTCCATATACAGCATTTCATAAACACATACAGTATACAAAATTCACTTTGACTTGACAAAAAAAAAATCACATTATTTTGTGGCTCAAAGAAACTTTTGGATTAAATATTTCCAATCGGTTTATAATACTTCTTCTTATTATTATTTGTTTTTTAATGTAAAAAAAATTATTATTATTTTTTTCATTTTATTTGGCAGTCAGTGCTTTCATATGTATGTTTATGCTTATATATTATATATTTGAATAAATAACAAAGCACAAAGCTTCCAATGATCAACAAGACATTTTAGACAACTGTCTTTAATTAAGCTTCATATATAAGCAGAAAATTTTGAAATGCTTGAAACTTAAAAAACAGAATAAAACATAACTGAAATTATTAAACATGCCTAATTTTAATTCCATGAGTGTTAGTGAACCACTGTTAAGCCTCTGAGCAATCCCTTTCACTCTTGACAAATCAGCAATCTTGGATCCATCTAAACCCTTTCTCAGTTCTCAAGTTGCTTTGGTTGAAATGCATGAATACATGTAAATGTTATGGTACTAAGACAGTTTTCCTCATTACTACAGTATGTGTGTTCTAAATTGTGCTTTGCCCAGCATAATAGTGTTAGCCTATAGGGTTATAATAACTGTTCGCAATTTTTTCTGGCAATGTACATTTGGCAGAAGAGACCCACAGTGATGTAGTGCAATCAATTATTGAGTGGGTGGTGGCCATTTGTGCCAACTTGCCTCAAGTACAACGCGCTGTTTAAGTTCTGACCAAGGGTCTGTCACACTGCCTAGTAACATGGTATTCCACATGCTGCCCCCTGTGAATCTGGTAGGAGGGGGCATATGTGCCACCTGAAGCAAACCCTGCAATTACACAGGTTGATGCCCAAACAAGCAACATGTGCCAGAGACATTGATGACAGCATTTGCTTTATCATATTACCCCACAGTCCACTAAGTAGTACTGAAAAATCTAAATTTTATACTGCATCATTTATATTTAACAAGAGCAAAACAGCAAATTTAGTTTGTGTCAGATTGAAGAGCTTGCAGAGCTGTTACTTGCCTGAAAGAGAATAACATGTAGACTTCATGCCTTAATGGTATTCTGCCACCCTGCCTATTCTGTGAGGGCTGTGCAGTTTCCGAAAAGGGTGCAGACATGTTTGTGGCAGGCCCAGGCAGCTTTGTGGCATCCTGCTTAGTGGCAGGTTGTGTGGGACCCCACGTCGGTCTCTTACAGCAAGCCATCATGTAGCCCAATCTCGTTAGAGCGATTTGTTCGCCAGCCTCCGCATGTGCAGGCCTTTCCAAAGAGTGTCATCAGCAGATGTCTTTATAATGGAGACCAGTGCACTGCGGAGGCTGCTTAGGCGATTTTGGCTTGTTTTTCTTTATTTTTTTTAAATTAATTTTTAGATAACCAGATCCAGCAACCATTTCAGTCCCTCAGTGGGATAGACATGCCTAAGTTTTCACTGAGCTATCAATACACAGGAAATTTATAATGATCCAGGTTGACAGTTGACACTGACACTGAGTTCTTATATTCTGTGGGTGTTTGGTTCTTATGTAGCCTAGTAGTGACTAATTTCACTATCCAGAGCTTAATTAAGATAATAATCTGACATTAAGTGCAATATATTACTGATTAATGGTCTGACCTTTGTATCTCAGGCATATTAAGTTATGTAGAAAAGTAAGAACCATATGCTTATTATTAATAATAACCTAAACGATGTGTTCTGTGGCCGCACAGTATCTGTAAGATATTAACAAATAATTACACAAAATTGTCATGACCAAAATACATGATTATATTTTACCACATAAGTAAGTTTGTTTATTGTTCCCATATGAACATCTATTCCAATTCCTTCAATTGAGAATACTATTTTTTTTAGGATATTTGCAGCATGCTATTGATGGGCATGTTTTTCCAGTTGAATAGAGCATGTGTTATATTTTTTGCATCATATTAAGTTAGGATAGCCAATTATGAGGTTGCTATGTACAATATTTGTTAAATTTTTTAATACATTTTTTAATGTTTATACAACATACTATGTCTTGAAGCACAGTAATTTTTGTTGCCTCGGCACAAAGGCAAATATTTGCTGCAGACCTCAATGACAGGCTTAGGGCGCAAGAGAGGTCCATGCACCTCATGGTAATGTTCATGTTAATAAGTTTCGACCTTTGCTTTACATACTCCAGACAAGTAATTAAGAGCCTGATAGGATAGCAATAGCAAGGTTTAAGCAGTGATTTCTCATTTTGTATGGTTTGAGCAAAAGTTCAACAGGTGTGAAAAGCACAAGAAACTGATGCAACTGTCATGTTTTTTCAAGCAGAATTGCAGCTCTTCCTGTTGCGAAGCAGATGTCTCTTGAAGTTTTTTTTTTTTTTGTGCATCACATCCCTAGGCAGCAAATATATATAAAAAAATAATAAATTATAGAATAGAAAATAAGTTAGTAATCTGACCTGGAACAGCATGTGACACTATGTTCAGCACAAGTCTTTTCTATTAAAAATACAAACAAACATTTACTATGTAATGATATATAACCAATTTGGCAGAATGTTTCCACAGTGAAATAAGATCTGGACTACCACCTACATACTGAGAGAACAATGATAGCCAAAAGCAACCATTTTATGGTAGATGTGCTTTCACAGCTTTACTGAAACACCATGATGTAGCACTTTTCATAACACATCATGCAATATTGCTCAGTGGCTTCCCTCGATATTTAGTATATTACGTTTAATACTGTAGGCTGAGGTCAGTCCCTCTTTTTTTTTTTTTATAGGCCTCACAGGTAGGGGCTATGTATTTGACTTTATTGCCATGGACTCCCACTAATCGTTTAATGTTTATCCTACACATAAGTGCACAAGCCACCATGTTTACCCTTGCCCCATCATCCATGTTTGTTTTAGCTGTTGCTTCATTATTAAAAGACCAATAGGTTCACAGCGCCTCCTGCTGCTCTCCATGAAGGAAAATGTGGGTGCTGTCAGAAATCAGATTAATGAAAAGTTTTCAGATTAAAAAGTCACCACCATGGCTGGTCTAAGCACATGCCTGATTTTGATAATTTGTTATTGTTGTTTACCAAAACAAGCTATTGTTAGTTCACTCCATGATATTAAGCATGTAATTGAATGCTTTGTAATTAGCTCAGATTTTCAAGTGTCTAGACATGTGCATTGGAAGCCAATGATTTTCTCTTCTTAGCTTGGCTGAGAGATTTTAAAAGACATTTGCAGACCAATTTCACAGAGGAAAACACAAAAACCTCTTGGCTTCAGTTACAAGAGCATCCTTTTTGGTTAATGAACCACAGTTAATAGGATATGGCCACTTATCTATGTGATGGATTTTAAATTTTTTTATAAAATACAGGACAAAGGTTTGATACCAACATTACCTTAAAAAATAAACATTCAAGTAATATCTGCCTAAATACACAACAAAAACGTTCTTAAAAAATGAATCCCATTTATTGGATTTTTTTATATTTAGCATTTTGAATTTTATGATTTTTATCTCCCTGATATTTATTTGCATGTTTTCTGAAGAAAAAAAATCTATGCTTAAAAAAAAAAAGCCAGATTAAACTCACTTGATATCATACTTTTGGAGTATAATAAAGCGTATAGCAAATACTTGTTTATTAAGTTTAGTTACTAAAGTCTTACATTTTATTTTTGTTCTAAATCAAATCTTTTGTCATAATTTGTATCTAATCTAATAAAAATAGTCTGTACTTATTCTAACAAATTTTGTGTGAAATCAGGTTGATATTGTAGCATAGATTGACTAAGGAGAGGGACAGATTCAGCCATGCTTGCTAATGAAGACACTCTCTGGCAGGACCCCATCACCCTGGCAACAAGATGTCACCGTAAACAAGCTGCAGGATGTTGGCAGGCCATTTACTGGTTATATAATAATGACCTGCTTTCTGCAAAGGCCAGGTCATAGGCATAGAATCTGCACAAATTTAAGGAATGGATGATGATTTATAAATATACTTTGTGCAGATTCTCTGATTGAAGCAGACACATACTTACAGTACATGCACATGCTTCTTGTAGCCGCAAATGGAGGTACAGTGCATCCACAAATGGAGGTACATGTCAGAAAAATCACTTCCCTGTTGATTTAACGTTTCTTCACATCCCAACATGTTACGTATTGTGCAAAATATGCTCATTAATGCTTCTTATAAATGGACAGTCAAAAATATGTTTAGGAAAAATGTAAGCAAGGCATTGAATTATGATATCTGATGACAACAGAAATATGGACACAGATACAAAATGATTGACCCGGTGATTTCCCTCTTGATAAATACAACCTCTGTATGTAAATGTAATCTTTACCTTTCTGCATGACAATATCTAGTACCATCATAGGGGACTGAGGTCTTACTAAAAGAGCTTTGCATAGATCATTTATTTTATCTGCTTTGGTAAATCTAGATTAGCTTTTCTTACTTGGAACAAAAGTGTTTTGTATGGAGACACAGCTTACCGCACTTTTACTGAATTTTTAAAAATGCAAAAACATATCTAATGTTTGTTTGTTTTAAACTATGCTAGATAGATTAGATTAAATTTGATATTTTCATTTACATTTTTGCATACTGTTTTACACAATATATATATATATATATATATATATATATATATATATATATATATATATATATATTACATACTCTGCCTCAATTTACAATGAAATATGTAAATATAAATATAAATATATATATATCAGACTTTAGAAAATTATATATATATATAAACACCTTAGTTTTATTAACCCACTAAAATGTTTGGATGCTTGTTTGCATTAACATTTTCTAAAACAAAGTATGAAATGTACTAAAAAGGCAAAAAAATTAAGTTACCACATTACTAAATTATTCCTTCGGAAATACAATTGTTATCTCTGGTTGTTATACATTATTATGAGTTTGAATAAATTAATGTTGCGCAAGTTAAAGGTTATGGATGTGTCCCTTATTTTATCTATAAACAATTCATTTTAACTTTTTAGTTTGTATAATTCTACCCTCATTTGTTGCTGATAACTTTCTTGCTCAGTTTTGAAGAAACAAGTAAATCATTACCAATTTTATGTTTAAATAATTGACAGAAGTTTTAAACTTCTTTAGTTTTTTTTAAGTAGTCTTATCTGATGTAAGCTGAGTCATAAATGAAATAAACCATAAAGCTAGTGAGAAAGGCAGATTAAACTACTCCCACATTCAGAGATCATTGTGAGTGAGAGAAGAGAAGCAGAGAGAAGTAAATGAAAGTGTACCATCTATTTTTACATGTTTTCTAGTACTGGGGACATCAAGCCCTATTTAAAAAGGTATATACAATGTTATGCTCATTAAATTGCAATTACCATTACTTTGAAATGTGTTTTTTTTTTCCGTTAGTAAAGCAGCATACTTTTCTGGGTTAAAAATTTAATTTTCTAAACTAAAAGAAGATTATTCATACTTATTATGAAGTGTTTTATGTTTATCTATATCTATCTATCTATCTATCTATCTATCTATCTATCTATCTATCTATCTATCTATATATATATATTTTATAATATAATATATAATATGTGTATATATGTGTTTGCGTGTGCGGGCGTGTGTGGGCATGTGCAGGTGTGTGTGTGTGTGTGTGTGTGGTAGTGTATACCAGTTGGACACACTTTCTATTTATATAGTCTTTCCTGATTTTTATTTATTTATACATTCTAAAACAATGATGAATGCATCCAAAATATGCAATAACCTAATTTGAACTGTTGATATAGAGATGTGTCTGCAACTTACACTCTATGAAACCTTTGCTTTGCTGGTATGGTCTATTAATACTGTTCTCGTAAGAACTATTCCAGAACAGCTAACCTTTGTGTCTAACAACTGGCTGTTGTTTTTGTTGTTGTTATATAATTACCTAAAGCTGTATGTGTTAAGTTAAAAAATAATAACGTTCTAAAATGTAGAATATAGATTCAAACTTGTACCCAAACTTCATGGGTGTGTTTAAACTTTTGAGTGGTGTATATATTAAGAGTTCAAAATTCCATATAGTGTTAATATACTATGTAAGTAAATGTAAAAAGCTAATGGTGAGTCCTATCTCTGCTGGAGTTTCCGTCTTACCTGGCACATTCTCCAAACCTAAGAGCACTCTGAAATATGCTGGAGAAAAGTTATCTTCTCAACTCTTTGCATTTCCAAATGCACATTACTAGCACATGATTTCCCAAAGTTAACTTGCTAAGAGTAAAAAAAGGAGCAAAAAGGGTAGATATGTAGCTCTCACCTTCTCTTGAATACTTTTAAAGCTTTTACAAAAAAAGGCTCAAAAGGCTCACTTTTATAGGAGGCATCGATATCTTGTTAATAAATACAATAAAAAATGGCTACAGATGTTGGCTCATGCTGGGTTATCTAAACATTTGTATTTGTTTGGTTTCATTTGGTAAAGATTGATTTTAATGAAAAAACTTGATGTAAGAAATGTAAACATTTGATGATCATAGGTGAAAGCTACTTACATTCTCTCATCTTTTTGTGTCACCCACTACAAGTACGCTTTGCTCATGTCTCTAAAAAGAAGAAAAGATAAACAACAGAAAAACTTTGCGTAAACACTTTGTTGAATAGTAGTAAGAATTGGCATTAAATCCTGATAACTTTTACTGCTTTAAAGTTCTAAAATTTGCCTTGTTAATAGAATGTGTCCTTACATCACTAAATCCTAAACCCTTTTGGTGAACATAACTGTGATATACTGTAGTAGTTTGACTATTAGGTCTCTTTGCCATCAGTGAAATAAATTCCCACTTTAAACCTCTTAATAAGCAGGAGCTGTATTATATTCTACTTCATATGTACAATTATAAACCCTATTCACTTATATGTAAGCAAAAGTAATTGTTCCACTCTATCTAAATATGCATCTCACTTTTAATATTATTTAATATTATCTTTTTATGTATTACATTTTATTTATTTGTTTTTGTAGCTTTATTGTTGGATTTCCAAGGTAAATAATATAATACACTCATATTTAAAATACTTTTGACATTATATTGTGCAATAGTCACCCCCCCCGTCTAATTTTTGTGCACTCTTACATACAGCTAGACACATACAAGCAAACTTCCACATCAAATCATTGAGCTTTATATGTGCTTTAGTTAAGAAAAACCTGCTTCATCACATGTCCAGTGCAAGTTAATTTTTTTTTGGACATATTCTATATGAAATTGACAAGATGATCAAATTCATAGATGATTTATTGTCAGATGTGCAAGGCTTAGCAGCCAGTTTCGCCTTTTAATGCAGTAATGTTATACAGTATATTTTTGGCAACTGCCGGTGCTGTTTGCATAAAATGAATAGTTTGCTTAAATTTTTTTTAATGAAAGACGTACATTTTTTTTTAACATTTTCAACTCTCTTGGAAAATATTTAACACTTCTTATTCATAGACATGAAGTCTTCTCAACTACAATACATGAAAGCCAATCAGTACATTTTTAATGCATTTTTCTTGAGGGGGTAGACTAACTCTGAAGTTTTATGATGGTAAGAGAATATCAAAATCTTGTCGCTGCACCCTTAATTTTTTTTTTTTTTTACTTAAATCTGGCTATAAATTGTAAGGTATATAATTTGCACCATTCTTTCTGTATTTTTCTTTGTTGTACATTGTATGCTGCTGATGAATTGTCTTGCAGCTTTCTCGGTAATCCACAGGAACCGATCTGATATGGAAAACCTATCATCTTTGGTGAAAATGTAGGTGTCTGATTCTCACAGACAGACCGATACACACCC
The DNA here is from genome assembly GCF_024256425.1 of Clarias gariepinus. Lineage (NCBI taxonomy): Eukaryota > Metazoa > Chordata > Actinopteri > Siluriformes > Clariidae > Clarias > Clarias gariepinus. Next base: position 18,870,872 of record NC_071109.1, on the reverse strand, counting down.
ACTGGCTAAACAGACACGCAGACACATTTGCTGAACTGCCCAGTTTGACCTAGCTTCACCAACCTGCTTAGCCAGGCCTGACATAATGACTCAGATACATGGCATTTTATTTAAGAATTATAACACACATACAGGCACTCACCTTGACCATGCGTTGTCATGTACTCTCCATATATGTTCTCACTTCATTTTAAGGGACAGCATCCATTTTTATTGCTACTAGCTTTCATAACAACAAAAACCCAGATTGCTTTCATTTTATCCTTTTGCAACTTGTGAAAACCTGGTCGAAGTTGCAGCACCAAATCCCTTTGATATGACAAATAAGGCACCAATCTGAATACTATAAACCTACTCAGGCTGAGCCAGGACCGGTGGGGAACGACATGGGAGTGGCAGCCAATTCTACACTGGCTTTTTTGAGGCAGGATTATGGATTGAGATGTAAAATTGAGAGGGTAAATTTACACTTTTTATTCCCACTTTCAGGGGGTCTTTCTGCCTGCTGCTTGGTTTGGACACATTTTTCCCCGTCCAAACACCATTTCAAATTCACATTTAACTTCTATTACAGAAGGTTATTATCAACTTACTGGTAACAATACTGGTAACAATCAGCCATACTGCTTAAAGAAATAAGGTAATTTGTGGCTGTGTGTTTTCTTGCTTTTATGCTTTTCAAAAAGAAATATCGGAAACAGGAAAGGAAAAGCGGAGGACACATTGAAAAGTCATCATCCACCAAAGCTCCAAGCACAGAGAGAGCAGTGTGCCCCCTTCTGGCTCTTCTTTTTTCTTTTCCCTTTCTACTTACCGCACCCCTGTCTGGAGATGTGGAGAAATATCTTCTTATTTGTGCTTTTTTTTATCTCAAAAAGCATAGGCTTTTACAAATGGGGAGGATATTTTTATTTCAACTGATGTGGAAAGTCCATAAAAATGAAACTAATAAGACATTAGACAAAAGCAAGGTTCTAATAAGCACTGTTTATGCTGTTGTCACTGACATGATCCCCACTCCCCTGAAGCCCAATATCCTCTGTGTTGTATTGTGATCTGCAAGATCTTCTTTTGAAAAGCTTTGGTGTAGTGGCAGTGCAATTCAAGAGGCCATCTCAATATTGATATGGTCCTCTAATCTGCCAGCTGAATGGAAATGAAGATGTTCCTTAAAGGAATTGTTTGATCTTGCCCAAATCTGGAAAAGCAATTCATACCAGTTCTATGTGTGGACAATCATGCATAAGAACACAATAATTTCTTTAAACCTTAAATATACAAGACAAGTAATAAAGAAATAATTTTCTTGTTAGCTTAGCATGTAAGTGACGTGAGCCACAAGACCTTTATTCTAAATGATGGAACAAACAAAATTATGTCCTCAGAAAGCCAGCTGACACACTCGTTTTGCCATGTTACTGTGATAAATATGCCTGCAGCAGCTGTGTCTGTGTCTGGTTACACTACATTTCCAATGAAAATAGACTCATCATCCCTGGTGTTTATGTGTGCTGTATGTGATGGGGCGTGGGTCGGGGGAGGTAGGCGGTAGTGGGAGACGGGTTTGAAATGAGGACTGGGCACCACCCTCTGTCCATTGGCACTACCAGTGCTTCAGGGCAGGACCGTCCAAAGCAAGGCTTTTTTAGGAGCCAGTGCCAGGCTGAGGGGACATCAGTGCCAGCATATGTCCAGGTTTGTGGGCAAAGGGACAGTGCAGCTGCATCAGACCTGGCCCGAGTATGGGTAATTACAACAGGGAGAAGCCGATTAGCCTGTGCCTGAGCAACACAGCGAGGGGGACGAGCCTTCCACAGTGATGACCAATCGAGTGTGAAGTGCAGCACAGACCCCCGGCTCCCCTGATTCAGTGGGAAAAGGCTTGGCTGGGGGTTCAGAGCTGCACAACTTTCACGGATTAGTTGAGACACTATTCTGGCATCTGAAAAGGGAACAGCACGGGAGCAAAGCTTCAATGTGCGCTTGGGCCTTTACGAACACAAAACCTCCCAACAGCTGGGAAGAGGGCTGGAGTCTGCACCATGTCACCATGGTAACGTCAGATCTCAGCTCCAAATCAAGATGAAGATACTATGGCCTTTGGAGTTTTGCAGTATTTCACTCTTCTAATATGGCATTAGTAAATTGCATCACAGATTTAGTAGAAGGGTTTTACTTTTGATTTAAAACTTGAATTAAATTTGTTGGGGACATAGAATTGATAGTTTTATTTTTTCAGCTCCAACAGTTTTTCTTAAGGAGTATATGTTAAATATTAAAAAAGTTAAACAAAGTTACATATAAATGTCAGCAATATGTTTGTGATATTATTACATTTTCATCTATTCCCTGTTATTCTTCCATATCCATTCCAAATGTATAATTTCAGTTAAACCTAGAAAAAGAATGCACTCTTTACTCTAGTCCAATACACAACTTCTTATTTCTAATGGAACCCCTTGAGTTCTCAATTAGTTCCTTACATCAGAAAGTGTTTTACTATTTTTTTTAAACAGTTGCTGATATTATTGTATTTATATTTGGCAATACTTTGTATTAAAGGACTTACTTACATGCTAATTGCACTCGAACCACAGATGAAGCTGTAGCAGCTGTTAGAGACAAGAGATTTAAACTAGATTTTGGATTTTGTTTCAAATTAGATTTTTGATTTTTTTTTAACTTGTTTCAATATCTGATTCAGTAGTAAGGATTTATTTGTGTGGATTTCTTTCCCATCATATATTCAGATCCGCAGTAAACAAGCAGGTGGTGTTATTAGTCGATTTGAGTGTTATGCGAGAGTGCCCCTGTTCTCACTCTCCTCCATTGTGTATGATGGTGCCTTTTCAGTAAGCTGCTGATTGTAATTTGGCATTCTGGAAGATTAGATGGGGAGAGAGGCCACAAGCTTCGAGGGGGCTCCCTTCACTCAGTCCTAACATCATGAGCAATGCATTCTGTGTGCAATGCTCACTGCGCCCAGACTTTGAAGTACCATTGCTCTCTCTCTCTCTCTCTCTCTCTCTCTCTCTCTCTCTTTCTCTCTCTCTTTCTCTCACTCTCCCTCTCTCTCTTTCTATCTATCTGTCTGTCTGTCTGTCTCTCTCCCGAAGTCCCTTTCCCTCTGTTCTGCATGGCTTTGATGCGCTTACATTCTATGAATAGTTTTCTTTAGTGCTTGCTTTTGCGTACTCCCGCCTCTCCCTGTAAAACAGTGAATTTTTTTCCTTTGAAATGCCATCCATAAATTACAAGTTGTCAAGTGTCATTTCCCTTGTTTACTACCATTTTGGGCATACCCCCTTCCGTTCTCCCAGTGTTTCACATTTAATTGCTGCTTAAATGCTGCTTCAGTATGAGCACAGCACATACATCTTGTTGCTAGTGTGAAAAACAGAAACTATTATTTTCCTATATACTAAGGATTTTCCAGAATTAAGGATTGTGTATGCATATATATGTGTGTAATTTGTGTGGCTGTATCCCACTGTGGTAACACTAATTAAAAACCATAAAATAGTTTATGCTAAAATCTCTGACATAGTAGAAAGCAGAAGAGAAACAAACAGAAACAAACAAAAAAAGTGAGAAGTAATAGGGGTTTACACAAATGCAGACAGCTTTATCTAATCATATAAATATTTTTCATACACTTTTCTGTATACTCCTTTTGTGGGAATATAAGGGTAAAAAAAGTTTCATTAAGACATCGGCGTAAAAGAGAAAACTGTTTCAAAAAGCAAGCTCTTACACATTCACTGTGATAAATCTCTAACCTGATCCTCTTGCTAGGCCATGCCATGCTGCCAAATGCTGCATTTAGGTTTTTCTAGCAAAGATGTTTCTTTGCTTGATTTAAAAAAAAAAAAAATCTACCTGAAGTATATAGCTTGTCCTTTTTAGTAGTGATAAGCGAAGACAAACTGAGCGATTTGTGGGAGGTAAGAATTGGGAAGCATTCGAGTCAGATGCTGTCTTGTGGAACACACAGGTCTATTAGAGGGACACTAAGATTAGCCATAGCTGGTGGTCCATGACACTGCTTTTCGGGTTAGCAAGTGTAAAGCATAAACAGAAGGGGTTTGATCGAGTGGGACGTGACCTTCATCTACACTGGGAAGAAGCAAGGCCCAAGTCTGAGCTATTGAAAAGGAATCCTACAGCGCTGATCGATCAGTCAGCAGCAGGTGGGCTGGCTGTGGAACATTGCCGTGCACTAGTGAACCTGAACTGACTGCTAAACATTCCTGATATTTCATAGGCTATGTAGGTTAGTGGTTTTTAAATAAATCTACTCATCTTTTTAAAGCCTATGAAAATAAAATGTGATGCACACACATGAAAGCATATAAGTTTGCAGAATATTTAAACATGCAGTAAAATAAATGCACAAATACACAAGGTAGTTGCTGACAATTTATTATTAGCTGCTTGTTAAAGGTAAAAATCACAAAGACAATAAAGAAAGAATTCAAGTATTGAAGAACAACTGTGTAAGACATTTAATTTGCTACTTCATTAGGTCACAAAATGGTGTCATCTATGGCCATCATGTTCACAGCACCCAGCAGAAACAGAGCTCTGGTATTCAGTTTACAGTCCATTTCATCCAGATCCCCCCCCCTTGTGCTGAAAATTGTTCTCGTTCAATTACCAGACAAGTACAGTTACTGCTGTTGGGTGGATGCCAACTGTGCTTCAGCAGATGCCACATGACATGACGGGCATAAGAGTAAAACTGAAGTTAAGCATGTGGATGTGAATTAGTTGGAATCATCAGGTGCTGCTGAGAATGGTTCAAGCTGACAAATTCCTTATTCATCAAGATATAGGTTAATCCTTAATGTTTAAATCAGTGAGGGAGATTGGAGGAAAGTTTTTAATGGACAAAATGATATGACCATTCCTGTCTGTGGTGAGTGTTATTGTGAGTACAAATAGGATATGTTAATACACCTGCGCGCACACACCAAGATAAAAGTTTAGAATATTTTTAGGCCCTCACAATTCACACAAAAGGGCTAAAATTGCTATTGAACATCTTTTTATGTATTTTATGCCTTGTATTCAGGTGGGATACGTTTAGCTCACGTCTGGTTTATAGTAAAGTGCAGAAGTGGCAGACCTTAGCCCAGAGCCTGGGGGAGTTTTACTAGCCTTGTAAAATGAAACGAACAGGAGTTATTTGGCTTTTCCTATTGGGACACTGGGAAATTATTATTCTAAAAGTGTTGCAATAAAAATTTGATTTTCCAGGCCTGATAAATTCAGCATGTCCCAGCTGAGGCCGCCTCGCATGTCCAGTACCAATATAGGTTATTGCCGGCTGAGTGCAAAGGCAAGAGGAAGTTGGAGCATTAAAAAAACCTAACGCTGATTGGTTGGATGTAAATAATCTCCCCTTGTGTTCATTTCTAAGTGGTTTGTAATGTGCATTTATCATATGATAATGTATGATTACTGAGAATGTGCTGAGATTAGAGTTGCTAATTTTGTGACAAAACATGCCAAGAATAAATGCACAAACACATTTGTTCGAAGCAAAGCAATAATAGACTACAATGAGATAAAATTTTAAAAGGCAATTAGAAGAAAAATAGATACTTATGCTTTAGAATTTGTATTTTTCATTTTATCTCATTGTAGTTGCATATGTATAATGTTCAAATAGTACCTAGGCAAGGCATGACTGTTTAGTATGAAGCCACTGTTTCAATAGCCTTTGACATACACTCATATGCACACAGGGGCTTCTAAAAAAAAAGCAGTTGCCAGCTTTAAAAACACATTCTGTAGACACCATTCATGTTTCAGCTAAACATTTAGCCACTGGCTAATTAAAGACACTGAATAAGCAGACATCAAAGGGCTTGGTGAATTTGGAGTCCATCATGCCTCCCCTTGGGTTTAGAGGTCAGCCCTCTTGGATAAAGAAGTAAGGATGTCCCAGCTCCAGCACCCGCCTGCTAACCCCTCACCCCACAGAAGATATTAAAGCCTTGGGAGCAGTGGGATATACAGCCATCCCATAACAAAAACAGGGCGACTACAAAGCACCAGTTGAAAAAAAAAAGAGTGATGAAAAATGAAGAGAGAGAGAGAGAGAGAAAGAAAGAGAGAGAGAGAGGGGGTTCTGAATTTCTATTTCTGAATTCAGGATGCACTTCTGAATTATTTTTTTACCCTAAGCTGCAACCTCCTCACAACAATCTTGAGAGGACGTTGTAAAATTATACGATTAAACTGATTTTAGGATCATGGATTGGGATGAAAAGAAGATGGGTTTCTCCATCATAATGCCTGTAATGAAGTAGCCTTCAGCAGCCTGTTCGTAATCTGTCTAGTGGTTGAGTGGGGACTTTAGAGCACACCTACATTTCCCAACAAACCATAAAGGAAGAACCCCACAGAAACCACGTATTAACACCATTTGATCCTAGTCTCTGGTCTAATTTCTTTTATGCTATTTTATTCTTCTGAAAACAAAACAAAAAACTCAGCGGCATGTTTGCCTCACGTGTGTGTGTGTAAGACCCTCAATATGATGATGTTAAAAATAGGTATCTCAAATGTTATTATGTTGATATACGTAATTGAGTATGTAAATTATGTTTGAAAACCAGATCCACACAGATGTCTACAGATGTTTTAATATTTAGCATGCTAGTGCCATTAACTCTGACTTCCAATTCCGTTAAAATTCTCTATTTATTTATCCCAGCATTTGTATTCTAAAAAGATATTTTTACCTGTTTTCTACATAAAAATTCAGGATGCTACATTTACATATAAGCACTGATTCTATTACCAGATCAGTCAACTGACTTGTAGTACTCTATTATAAACCCTACTATCACAGTGTTGGCCAGACGAAAAAGGCAAAGCAAACAGTCCATTTTTTTCTCCTCCTTCAGTCCTTTTCTACTCATTGTTAGCAGTGTGTGTAACATGGCACTGGGGAGGTGGGGGAGTGAGGGTGCAGCAAGAAGGGGGTTAAGAACCCGATTGCTTTAATCTCAGTGTTGTGTGGCTCAGGCCTTTCATGAGGTTGTGGGACTATGTGATTCAGGGCTCGAGCCCTGGCTCTTTGCACCCACTCATTGATCTCCACTGAAAATCAATTCCCTTTAAGTCCTTTTCTTAATCCCATTTTTCACCAACCACAATGGTCACTTGTGTGTATGACCCTGCTGGACTACAGCCTGGGATGATGTGGCTGTCTGCTCAGATTCAAACCCTTTCAGGTAACGCCAGTTCGTCCCACTTTGTAGTGCCAAGTGCAGGACTTGACAGGAAGACATTTGTGATCATAATTTCCTGTTAAGCTTCAGTTGGCTCCTCCCACTAGTCACCCCATGTCCCCCAAATAGTTTTAATTAGGCCCGACAGCCAGGGAGAGGGGGATCAGCCTGCAACAATGACTGTCCTTTTTGAACAGGAGATGCTAGTGAGAGCTTTTACTCAATGGACAAGCAGAGAATAGAATTGTTATAGACATTTACCGGCATTTACAGAAGAGAAATAAATAGACAATGTCTGTGTTGATCTATAAATGAAAAATGAATCAGCAGATATCAGGACTTTCTTAATTTTGACAATGTAGATGTGCTAAGTTGAAATGTGATTTTCTGTATGCATTCTAAGAATGTCTATGGATCAAACTCACTTGAGAAATATAACAGCAATAACCAATATTTGGGATGGCTTGGTGATTTGGATAGAATTTTATTTAAAACTTATTTGTCTTTTGTATGAAGAGAGTCCTCTGGACCTATTAGAATTTGACACAGCCTGGCACTGACACTGGCAAGATTTAGCTATTTCTGGGGTTTGCCAATCATCTTTGATTTAACATTGTTCCAGCTCTTCAAACACTAGCAAGAAGTAAAGAACCCAACATTGTTAAACAATTCACATTTTCAATTATTAAATACATTAAAAATAACCCTGAAACATGTTAAGGAAGAATATGTTTTTATACTCTATTATATATATTTTTTTATTTTAACCCAAAGCAAATGCAGTATTATTTATTTATTAATTTTTCTCCCCTTGTGAAAACACAGGTAGAAATCTACTAAATGAAAAGTATTGCTGAAGAAACCGTTTTCTTTTTAACTAGAGTTATAAAAGCTTGGGGCAGGCAGTGTTAAGCACCTTTAGGAAATCGATAACCATATTAGCAATAATTCATACTATACTGTATTATATACTTATTTGCAAGTGACTGTAATTTGTGTGATTCACACTCCATGGGAATTTTGTCATGGTGCAAGAATGGTGTATTGTGATTACGGTTGACCAACTGGCTTGTGAAGTCTTCAATGACACACCAGCTAACAAGACAGCCGTCCTTTCAGGCCCCGCCCGTACTAAGTGGAAATAATCCAGAAATACTTTGCACGCCTGGTCTGCTTTGGCCTCTGTCCAAATTGAGCTCTATTCTTTTTAATCTCCTTTAATAAAAAAGGAGGGAAGAAAGAGAGTGATTAACATCTGTGCTTCCCTTTTTTACTTGGCCTCATTTGAGCGGGCAAATGTGAATGTGGGGAGGTGATGACAAGCCCTTCTTTGACGCTGGCACACTCGAGCGTTCTACACAGCTGCTGTGCTTAGGGGGAATCCACTGATAGGCGTTTGTAAAAGAAAAGTCAGTGGAGCATTGAGGTGTGTTGGAGGCTCTTCATCTGGAGCCAGAGCATGACAAGTTGCCAACATTCTACAAGAAAGTAAAAGAGCGGGTGGCTACCAATATAGAGCAATACAGCAGCAATAAAGCATTTTGGTCTTTGTAACTTCCAAACTTAATGGCTTTTGTAATAAAATATTAAAACACTTAACTCTTTGTGCATTATTAATATAAATACAAATAGAAATGGTTTCCTATAGTGTTTTTGCACAATCACTGGATGCTGTTTGCTGTTGCCTTATCTTTATTTCCAAGGTGAAAAAAATAGTCCAGTGACCAATGTACTAAAGTGATGGTCTAAAACTAAGACCCAATGACTACCAGGGCTTAAAATGGCGTTATTTTATTACCAAAACAACAAGAGGTTGCTTTCCTAAGACCTAATATTGTGTATCTTGTCATTTATTTGCAGTGTTTCTGGTGATTTGCATCTAATAACTATTGACCTTGAGCAATATCCTGAAATGGGAAAAAGTCTGGTGAAAGTGTAATACAAATCAGTCCTCATATGAGAATCTTGCAAAGATACACACACAATGTAGTTCTCATGTGAGGACAGTGGGGTCTCATGAGGATTTAAAAGATGTAAAACATAGTGAGAGTTTTAGAATTATTGTTGAAAAATGACAAACAAACAACAAAAAACATATACCTGTAAAATTAGCCTGCTGATGAAATATGGCAACTCCTTTCCAGAAAACCCTTAATCCATGTAATATTCTTTTATTTTCTAGCTATTTTCAAGTAGATTTATTGATGTTCTTCTTCTTTTGGACAGAATAAATTACATTTGCCTTTAAGATAAAATACACTTCTATAAAGGTGTCCAGGTCCAAATCATCACCCCTCCACCACCACTTCTAATTGTGCTGTTATGGGCAATTTTAACATTTTAAACATGCTTAGTGTAGCCAGTAAGATGTAACTTTTAGGGCCTTGGGGTGAATGTGCTGGGATGTGCACTTCTGGATAGATTGGCAACTGTCTTGAATGCTTAACACGCATGAATAATCTTTCTCATTGTAGAAAATTTAACTCCAAATAATTTGTAGATGGTTTTATAACCCTTTTCAGATGAATGTGCAGCAAGCATGACCTCTAAGACTATGGCTTATGCCATTCCCCCTTTGCAGCAAACTGCCAAAACGTCTGCTTTTATAGAGGTCTGCACACCTGCTGACGATCAATTAATCAAGGGTTGATTATGATCAGCACCTGGCTGCAAGGTACCCTCTTAAATCCTGTGGAAGCAGTAAGAGGGTAATATTGCCCATGTTTTTTTTTTTTTTCATTTTTGTTAAATTAATCATTTGCACAGTAAACAGTTATATGTTGTTATTCGTCTCAGGTTGTATTTTCCTAATATTAAAATCCACTAATATTAGATAAGAATTTTTTTTTTTTTTACACAAAAATGCATAGAAATAAAAGGTTTGAGTACCATAAATATAGCTACATTTAATTTAAAAAGTGGTTCCTTGGTGGACTAATAGATAGTGTATGGCCCAAAATCGATTCCCAGAATAAGACAGTGCACTTCCAACACTGCTCCCTAGTGTCTTTTCTAGTGGGACCAAGTGCCTGTTTCAATCCTTGATAAATTGGTAACAGGTTCATCAGGAAGGGCATTCGTGCCACATTCAAATTTATGTGTATTTGGTGATCCACTGTAACCAGCTAACCCAGGTTCACTTAAAAAATAAACATCAAAACATAAACCCAAACTAAATGTGCCAAGTAAAATGGCACATTTTTTTCATTTTATTAGAATGTTAGTTCTCTATTTTATACTATGCATTTAAAAAGAAAATCATGTTGCCAGTGTGATGACTTTTGATCATGCTCCTCTTAATGTTGTGGCTCCTAATCCTTGTATAAAGTACAATTATCACTTAACTACTGGTATTATGTAAATGAATAATAATATATTATATAAATATATATAATGATATATGAACAAAAAAAGTCACACTTGTACTTGGCTTGCTCATCATCTAATTAGTAATACTAAATCTAAAGATATGGCAAATATGGCAGTTCCTTCACAAGCAATGAGTATAACTCACTATACTGTCACCTTAAAATCTCTTAGATAAAAGTGTTTCATTGTTCTTTTTGGCAGGCTCAAAGTGATGGATGTTGCTGTTTATCACTTAAGAGTTTGAAAACCACTAAGTGTCCCAAAAAAGCACTTAGTGTAACATTCCCATAAGACTGCCACAGGCTCAGTGGGCATTGCTACATCCATCCAGGCTTGCTGACCTTTGAACTGCTGTCCTATTGTGATGGTGCTCAAGGGACAACAGCAGTCCCCACTCACAGTGCTGACTAGAGAAATGAGTTTAGAGATATACTACACAGCACATCATGTAACATCCTCTCACAGTGGCAGGCTGTGGATACCTCCTTAACCCCCCTCTAAGCCGCTCTTCCCCCTTGTATTCTGATAGGCACTTGCCTTATGGCCTAAGGGGAGTAGGGCCAGGAGCCTAATGAACTGTAGCGTCAGTTATGCACAGACAGAAGGCCTGCTGCATAAGGGGAAATAGCAGGAATGCTGGAGCTCCTGCGGTCACAACTACTGGGGGTTTCTCCTCAGGGGTTAATGTTTAGGAGGCTTAGTCAGCAAAGGTTCTCTGAGACAGGTGGACTGTTTTTGAGATATCTACAAGTAGGTTGTAAACAGTTAGCTTTTATTTGCTCTTAAGGGTTGCAATCAGAGGAAAGTAATGGTGCATCAGCAGACCAAAATGTCAAACTTTGTTTTTCTAACAATCACAAGCAGGAAGTGTTAAGCCACATCTAAAAAGTGGAAAGGGTATTTGAAGTGTGATTATTCTTAGATAATTTATAATTTACTTAAACAAATTTATGAATTTATACATAGTAAGTGCGTTACATCCCAAATAAAGCTGCTAACATTATATGAATCATTTACTGATTGCCATTACTCATGTCTATTTGCTATCTGAAAGAAATGTTACAGTAGCTGTTTGTTGATATTAAGAATTCACATAGGAGTGATAATTATTGTAATAGATGTAGAAAGATTCCAGAATTGTTAAATTTTTACTTCTTTTCTTCAGGCTACAGTCTAGCACAAAACAGTACACAAGTGCAGATTAAAGTGAAGGGTGTGCATAGACACAAGAATGAATACAGTAGCTATTTTTTCGTACCTTCCCTGTTAGTAAGTTGTGTTACCTTGCAAGGTTAAAGTTTTTAACTGTACAATTAAAATGAAAAAAAAAAAAAAAACAGAATAAAAAGTCATCATATTCTTAGATTGATGAAAAATGAAAAACATCTTTACCCCAAATGCTTATAACCTACTGGCTAGAATAAGATGGTTGATGTTAAATGTTCATTGTCTATGTAGAAGTACATTTTCGGGTTAAGCTTAACACATTATAAACCTTTAGTCAGGGTAAGCTACCTTGCATTGTGGTAACTGGCCAGAGCCAAAACCTCCTACCTAATGAAGTTGTGCTTTCACTGCTAGCAGACAATCAAAAAACAAGAGCACAAAAGCCAGAGGGTGTGTGAGAGGGAGTTGTGGGCAGATGGGTCACATGCTGTCTTTTGAGTGCACAGCCTATCAACCCTTTTCACAGAGCACTATAAAACCGACAGCCTGCTTAAATACCTGACATAAGAAAAGAGGCAAAAACAAAGAGGAAAAGAGGAGGGAACAACAGTTAAAATAAATAAGACGGCCCTCTGTGACTGATGTGTATAGATAGTGTCTGATGTCTTAGTGACCATTAATAAATGTGGCTGCATCCACAAAGGAGACAGGCAAGAAAAAGAAAAAAGAAAAACAGTGAATGTTGCCTCCAGCCCTGAATTCCACTGCTTATTCTTCGTAGTGCAGGGAGCTCACTGGGCACTTTTTTTTTTCTCAGCCGCTCTTTCTTGGACTCTCTTTAGAGCCTTTGTTTGCCCTTTGAATCCATGGGTAAAGTCAATTATGGATCAACAACCATACTTAGTTAACATACCATACAGATAGTTAAAATATGCCATTACCCTTAATCACACAGAGATAGTGGCAGACACGACTTCTGTTTAAATGATTCCGAGGCGCAGTGTGATTCAGTGCTTTCCTTTCCTTTTTCTTTCCATCAAATGAGGAGAGTAAGATGTTAGACACATCTGGGCCAGCGCACAAGGCAACATCAAACAGGGTGACGCACAGAAAGATAAATACTGGCCAGTGATTAAAATCCATATTTATGCAGCCCCAATTTACTGTGGAAAAAAATCAGCATATTGGTTTGCTGGCTGTATTTAATCTGAGCAGAGGGGAGAGTTAAAATCATGTTTAAACCTTTGGGTCCATGCATTAGACTAATGCACTGGCAATAAAAGTCAATTATATTGTAAATTGCAGGAAAAGAAGTATCAAAATGTTTGCACAGTAAAGTAACTCTGCAGTTAGCCAGGACAGTCAGAGACATAAAAATCTGAAAATAAAAAAGGTCTGGCAGCAATGAGGAGACTTATCTTTTGACACAAAAACCCAGTATAAAAGTACTAATAGTGCTAAAAAGAAACAATCAGTGTGCAGTAACCTGTAGCTAATTTTTACATGACACATGCATCTAAACACATACTGTATTTATAAAATGTTATCTGAAAAGAAAATCTATATAACAAAACAATGCACATTCAATGTAGTAATATACTAATTTAATATCAAAATATCTATACATCGAAAACACACTACTGTTTAATAATCAACAGAAAAAATAAAGTTCAAGGGTTAAAAACAAGAAGAATGAAGATTTTCCTTGTGTGCCATCCCTTTGAGAGCATGCTATAAATCAGAGTGAAGCTTCCATACGGCCCTGCAGAGCGCCTTACGCTTAGGCGTCACAGTAAACCTTTGCAGAATCCATCTGTGTAATCTCATCTTCATAATACCCCTGCTGCTAAGGGCACTATAAATCATCCAAACAAACTTTAATGTCTGAATTTGTTGTAGAGTGCAATCTGCTCATAGAAGCACATGCTCAGTGTTGTTTAAGATTTCTTCAAATTTCTTAGTGACACTGGTTTCCAAGGATGCTGGCCACTCAAAACTCTGTCTCAGTGGTATTCTGGAATTTCATACTGGTTTCAGGCCTGATACTGTTGTTTTTAAATAAGTACAGTCACTCTTTGCTACATGCAAAGCTCAGTAATTATGCTGACCAAACTTAGAACTACATAAAGGAAATATACATTGTCTTGGGATTTCAGATTATATTTAGAAACTTTAGGATTTTAGAAAATTAATTTAAAAAATCTTTTTTATGCTTAGTGTGCGTTATTTCTACTGGAAAGCAATTTACGTTTCTGTAAAATGGAAATTTACTGTTGGATCTTAGTGGATGCTGCAGCTTGCATAATGAGTGCCAAAAGCTGAATAAAGTTAATGACCTGCTAAACGAAAACAACTTAATGACTCACTTGTTTATTTTTGTCATTTAACTTGTGATTGGTGGCATAAAATAAAACTTGAAACTAGTCTGAGTATATTTATAAGAATCCTTTCAATATTTTGTATTTCATATTTTTTTAATTAAAATCTGCATTTACATGCTGCTTAATCAGGGTTTCTTGTGTAGATAGATAGATAGATAGATAGATACATACATACATACATACATACATACATACATACCCCATATAAAATGGTCTGTATCTCAAAATATGCTTAGTGGAAACTTGAGTAAAAAAAAAAGCTCTAGGACATTGATAATGCACATAAATAACTGTCTCAATGGAGATCTGTCTGCGATTAGCCTAAAAATCTCCAGCATAGCAAAGCTCTGCATTCAGTTAATAAATAATGGGGCATGTGTATATATTGCTAATGCTTAAATTAGATTTTAAAACAGCAATACTTCTGCCTAAAGGCTCAAACTAATCATAGTTTGAAAGTGCAGTAAATGAACTAGACATTGCATTAATGCATTTATGATTGGCAGAAATATCTATAAATATCTAAATATCTATAGTTGTTCACATCATGGAAAAAAGGGTTTTTATTCCAAGTTTCTATTCAATAAACATTTTATAGTGTTTAAAATAATGTGTTTTTATAGTATGTAGTATTTAAATATAGATTCTGATTTTTTTAAATGAAATTTAACTTTAATTGTTTTACACTTCAAACATCAAATATAATGTATAATTGTATTTTAGTATGGAGCCTTTTTTCTTTGACAATAACTAGAATTAGTTTCATTTAGATTTAAATTTACAGCATTTGACAGATCGCCTTATCTAGAAATAATAGATAGCACTCACAAACATGATTTATGCTGTGGAAAAAACATAAGCTAGTCAGGGTTTAAGAATAGCAAAACCCTGTCAATGCATTATAAATTTGTTTGAATTGGTCTAGATAAAATAAATAAGCTATAATAAATGTATTATGTTGAAATAACTGGCTGCCAAAGCTTTTTGTATCTGAATTTATGCTGGATTTAAATGTCTCACTGTTTATTATCCTGAGAGTTGTTGTGACTCATGTGTAGTTGAATCGTGTTGAGTGTGTCGATTGTCTCTGTGCATGAAAACACGCAGAGGTGTCGAAGATGTTCTGGACAGAATTCATAGGTCAAAATACCATAATAACACAGAGAACACAGTAGGAGACAAACATGCGTTAGTGTCCCCAATCCATAGGCTCATCAGAGTGAGAAGTGTGTGGCCTTGCTGTCTGTTCACAGTGCACATGGTGTGTGTGTGGAGTAGTGCTGAGAACCTGGTGTCAAACTCAGGCTTACTCTGCTGCCCCTCACTGGCCAACTGCGCTCTCTCCTGACAGACAGGTGGAAGGCCGTAATACGGTCATCATCGATTTCTATGTTACCTGCACAATTACTTTAGGGAAAAAGTGCATAATGAAAGATCAGGTAAACCAACACATTTTAACATCACCATTAAGATCATTAAACACTAATAAAAATTGCAGTAAATTTTAATATCCGGTAAAACATTTTTTAATCCATTACTTACCAGTGCCATTATGATTCATGGACATTTATAGCATTTATTTTCAATGCTTTCCTTTCGGGGCAACTGTTGATATCACATGTTAGATAGTGGGGCATATGCTAAGCACATCTATGTTCAGATAAACACACCTTCTGACTTTTGAATAAGAAAACAACACTTGTGATTGTTATGAGAGGTGTGCGTTGGCTTGGTATGTGTCATGTGTAACTTCCAAGTATGCACATCTTTCACAGTTGTTAAAAGGAAAGTTTAATACAGAGACAAAGATATTATTCCGATGCCCTGGCCTTCTCAGGTAGTGATAAGAGCCTGGGTTTACACTTGACAGGATAGAAAGAAAGTAGAGGTTGTGCTTTGTTCCCTGTTTCCACATTGTATGCAGTGCTTTTTGGATCTTAGTCTGTTTGAACATGCAACATTTTAAAGCTGCGAACAGCATGGGGCCAAAAAGTGTGCAAGATGAGTGAGCATAAGGAAGAGGGAGGGAGAGTGTTTGAGAGAGATTGAAAGAGAGAGATTGAAAGAGAGAGAGAGAGAGAGAAAGAGAGAGAGAAAGAGAGAGAGAGGAGGGAGGGAGTATGATAGAGTCACAGCAGTGTTTATTCAAAGATGACTTGACATAAACTGGTTCCCTTGTTCCTTGCCTGTTAATGCATGACAGCAGTGTTATGAGGAGCAGGGGAAGACGTGGGAGGAGGTAAAAAAAACTAGAACAGGAGTCCCTTGACTTTGACACTCAAGGAGAAACTAGAGCCTTCCGTCAAACTGCTGTCTCTCCCTGTCTCATCAGGAGTGCAGCTGAATGACAAGCCTTACACATAGTGGCATTTCATGTAAGACACATTATTTTACTTTGTGAATATTTATATCTGTATGCTTTGTAAAACCATTGCAATTGATGCCTTCCATCTCCCCTCAGTCCCATACCTTCCATCCAAACCTTTCTCCAAAAACCTGCTACACACAATATGATGGTAACCCAGAAAGAACTGGCATTAGTGCAAAATATTATTTAAGAAGAGGTGCTAATAAACTTGATTTCTGGGATTATAGAACTTTCCGGGGAAATGATCTTGGTGTTTAGATGCTAATGCAGATAATAAACTTGCACAAAAATTGACGAACGTTGAAATTTCTCTTGTGACCATTGCAAGAAATCTCACAATTTAAGTGACTTCATGCGAATATTGTGGCTAAGCAACTAGTTAATACTAGTTAATCAACAAGATAATGATTGAAGCTTAATGACTAAGCTTAGCTGGCCAGATGTAAGTGATGGATTGGCACCCTTCATTACAGGGATGAAGGCCTGTGATGGATTGGCCCCCTGTCCTGGGTGTACCCCACCTCGTACCCTTCTGGGATAGGCTCTCCCCCCCGCCCCCCGACGACCCTGAATACAGGATAAAGTGGTATAGACAATGAAATTCAGTGAGTGAATGATTTACTTTACCGCACATGACTTACTAGTGGCAGTGCCCTGAAGATGGCAGTGGCCGCTTTCAGCAGGATAATGTGCCCTACCATGCAAAATGGTATGGAATATCAGCATTGTCCCAAATGCCATATATCATAAAACCTTGAATCTTTCAGACAGATGTAACATCTAAAGAGCTGACTAGCCTATCTTAGACCAGGCCATACACTTAAGTGGCCATTACACTTTAATATGATGAATATCATCCCCTCTAAATGACTTGGATTGAGGGATTCCATGGATCAAGGAATTGATCAAGGGAATTTTTCTTATTTTCAAATGAGGATTACTGCAATTAATATGTTAAGAATAAATCTTGGATATTATTTCAAATTTATAATAGATGAAACATACACCTTTCTTATACCTAGATGTCAAGGAGGCAGGATTAGCTTCTTACAAAGATGATTTTTAGGTTAAAAACAAACTACTTTATGTAAAAAGTTTAGTTGCTGTTAACAGACTAGGACAATCACAGAAACTTTACTGGTGTGGATCATAATATAAAACTAAATATTTATTTATTTCTGTGATAAGTTTGTACAAAATCTTTTTATT
Source organism: Clarias gariepinus (assembly GCF_024256425.1). Classification (NCBI taxonomy): domain Eukaryota; kingdom Metazoa; phylum Chordata; class Actinopteri; order Siluriformes; family Clariidae; genus Clarias; species Clarias gariepinus. Next base: position 18,853,134 of record NC_071109.1, on the reverse strand, counting down.
TTATTTTTTTATTTTAACTGATTTTAACTGATGCTTTACTTTTCTATTCAATATGGATAAATCCTTATGGCTGCTTTACGCATTCTGATGTTTGATTTGACTATTGATTATTCAAGTATAATATAGCGTTTAAGGTGCTGAATATTAGAAGCAAATCTTTTAAAATATCATTTTTATTGAAAACACTATGCAGATTACACTTCAGTACAGTATGTCATTTGAGGCAATGAAATGATTTGAAAGCACACACAGTGACTCAGCACTAGAGGGTGCTGAGTTAACATTACAAAAGATAGTGTAAAAGATTTAGACAAACGTGTATAATTTACCTTGTGGGATGGTTTAAACCTTTCTGATTATTATACCTTTATCTTATACCTTTATATGGTTACATTACTTTGAAGATTTGAACGTTTATAATGAATAGCTGTGTTTGTAGTTTACAGGATTTGTATCAGATCTTAACTGGTATTATATTGGATAAAAGTAATATTATAGGTTAATAAACAGCTAAAATAATCTTTTATTTTTTTGTACTTAAAAAAAATTTCCACAGATAAACAACACCTTCGTTTGGATGTGGACAAATACTGAGTGTATATTTAAAAATGACTGTCCAGCTCTTGTCTTTTCAACCATGACCTATTGAGGGTTACTGCAATTGCTATGTTAAGAATATATGCCATATGTATTCTTAACATATAAAGCAGAGGGTGTAACCACAAATGAATGCACATTCATGTAATAGGATCAGATTGATGACAGGTGTAACTGACTAAACATATACAGATGACTAATCCTGTCTGAGATGAGTCAAGTCTTTGTATATTAGAGATGTTTTCCCTTTGTGTTTACTGCACACAGCAGACCATTTAGAGCTTAATGTGGATTGGCAGAATTTAACAGTGGACATAACTTGTTTGACTTGGAGTTATCAAGGCAGATAAGGCCTTTCTCCAGCTTGTGGAAAATTTGTCACAATAAATAATAAGACACAAATATACAAACTGAGACTTATAGTTAAAATGCACAACTGAAAAGCAGACTTTTAGAGATTTCTGCATTAAGGGCAAGTGTACACTCAAGTAGGCAAGAACTTCATGAGATTGTGGCATTTTAGATCTAATCTATTAGAGCGTCGTCTAAACACATACTTCAATAGTGCTTATTTTGACCTTTTATATATTTTAATCTGTCACACATATTTGCTGCAATCCATCTCCATTTCATTATCCTATTATTTGTATGAATGACTTATTATTTGTTGTTTTGTATTAATTGCACACTTTTTCATTACCTATTAATATTGGGGCTTGTTGTTCTTCTTTTTCTTCATTTTCTTATTATTATTACTACTATTAGTAGTAAAATGAATGATGGTAATAAACATTTTGCACAGGGATTTACACAAGATCCTGACACAATGCAATGTAATCATGTTTGAAAGTGCATACAATATCTATTAAATGAACACTCCTGGTTTAAATAAAAGACTTAATAAATACTTAATTGTGTTACAGAGATTCAAAAATTTGAAATACACTCCACAGACATGCAGTTTTTCCTGCTGACCAGGCAATTAAATGTTTTTTTTTTTTTACTTTTTATGCATGTCTTTGTGGAGGCAGACAGTTGCTCAGCTACTAATTGATGCCAGTAAACATCTCTAAAAGCATTTGAGAATATTTTCACTCTTATGCCAGCCAAAGCAACTGGAACAGTTTACTATTGTGCGAAAACACATATATACAGGAAAACTAAATATTCCAGCACAAAAGAAACAAGACTTGCAGTTTTAGTAGCATCTGTATGTTTGGTTATAAAATGACCCTCTGCATCTTATTCAAATTCACATTAAAATAAATAAATAAATAAATAAATAAATAACTGTTCATTATAGCAGAGCATATACTGTAGCATAATGAAAATATCCAAATAAAGTAGCTACAATCTACAACTTATATAACAAAAAAATGACATTCTACATAAAATTTTAACATTTATATTTAACAAAAGGTGGCAGTATTGCTTGCAGTATCCCCTCCAACCCAAACTGAATTTTGCGTCCTGTAAGGAGATCCAAAATCTATAACGTCATATTATCCACGATTGCCTCCATCAAGCAGCCTATATTTATAATTTCAGCACCATCAAGGCAGATTGATGTCTCAGAACTAAAGTAGTTTCGATTTTTTTTTGTTTTGTTTTGTTTCATTGACATCTTTTCAGTGTTATGCCGCAATATAATTGTCAATGTCAAACATATTTAAGGGAGGAAAAGAATGTGAAATCTGTTATTATGAATCTGTTATTATGCCACAATTTTATATAAACTGGTCAGCTGTAACATTGAAACCACTGACAGGTGATGTCAACAACATTTATTATCATGTTACAGGGCCATTTGTCAAAGGGTCAGATAGATTATTCAGAACATAAATATAAAGTTTATGTGTTGAAATAACAAAGACTGGGTAAGCATAAGTTACTGTGAAAAGAGCCAAATTGGTATGGGGTGTTTTGGTAACTGGTGAACCAGCAACAGGGTCATGGACACCCAAGTCTCAATGGGATGTCTTCAGGAGCAAAAGCTATCTTGTCTGGTCCAAACCCACAAAAGAGCTACTGTAGGACAAATGTTGAAAAAGGTAATACTGACTCTGGTAGAAATATGTCAGTACACAGTGTTACAGCTTTCTTCATTTGGCGCTGCATAGCCATTGACCATGTGTATTTGTGCAGCTTACCTTAGGAAGAGATGGCACCAGGATGTACTGTCGGAAAAAGGCAAGCTGATGGAGGCAGTGTGATGCTTTTGTTACTTTACCGGGGTGCCACAGTGGTGTAGTCGTTATCATTGTCCTCTTACACCTCCAGGGCCTGGCCAGGCTCGATTCCCGTCTCTGTGTGCATGGAGTTTGCATGTTGTCCCCGTGCTTGTCACAGTCCAAAGACCTGCAGATTAGGCTACTTGGAATCTCCAAATTGTCCATAGTGTGTGTGCCCTGTGATGGATTGGCACCCTGTCCTGGGTGTACCCCACCTCGTACCCTTCTGGGATAGGCTCCACCCCCACGACCCTAAATACAGGATAAAGCGGTATAGACAATGAAATTCAGTGAGTGAATGATTTATTTTACCGCACATGACTTACCAATAGCAGTGCCTTAAAGATGGCAGTAGCCGCTTTCAGCAGGATAATGTGCCCTACCATGCTGCAAAAATTCAGGAACAGTTATGTAACTGTTAATACCATGAACTGAACAGCCCTGATCATCAATTATACACCAGTAAGCCCAAAATAGGATCATTGCCAAATCTTACCCATGGTAGCTTGGACCATGGGTGGGAAGAAAAAAAAAAATCAATGCTGGTCATAATAGAAAGGCACAGGAACACCCAGTGCACCATAAGCTGCTGTGTACTGGGCCTAGCTGGCAGAAAGCAGAAGGCCGCTGACTGAGGCTACAAACTCCACAGATCCCAATTCAATCCATCCAATTCTGTCCAGTCTATGGAGGCCTCACCCTGCAACCCACAGCACCCAAAAGAATTCAGTCCCAATGTCTTGGTGACAGATACCACAGCACCAGAGGTCTGGTGAAGATCTGCCTAGGCGCCACAAGAGGGGAAACCTACTTGATACTGTATACAATCTCTCTCCCTCTCTCTCTCTATCTCTCTCTCACACACACTTTCTCTCTTTATCGCTCTCTCTCTCTCTCTCTCTCGCTCTCTCTCTCACTCTCTCTGGTACTTGTTTTTTATTCTACAAATGAAAGAACAAAATGAGTTTGCGCATAATGTTCTGCACAGAGGCACACCCAAAAAATACTAAGAAATAAAAAAATAAGGAGTCAAGGAAATGAATAACTAAGAAATCAAGGAAAAATGCATTGATTGGGTATTAATAATTGATTGTTTGTCCATCATAACTCTCAAAACAGTAAGTTATCAGTAAGAAATATACAGTATACTGTATATAAATAAAATCTTTGATCCTCTAAAGTAATTTCCTCCATTGATAGATAATGTTAACTTGAATCCAGCACTTAGTGATAGGAGACCTGTTTTAAACTTCTATTCCAGAAAGCCAGTGTGCAGCCACAGGAACCACCAGTTATCATGTAGCAGCTTAGATAACACAGCTTGTATTTCAACTTACGGTATCTATTAGATATTTTAGCAGAAGGAACACAGGCATTTTAAAGCTGCTTCTGCTCTGCATCTTATCGCTTGTGCACAGTGTTGACCCTATATATGTATGTAATGGATCTGTCTGTCAGGCATGACTCCACTGGGAATGTTTCAAGTGGGGCGTAAATGTCTCTTTTTCTCTTTGCTTTCTAGAAGTAGACGGACTCAGGATGTGGTTTTACTGTACCCAGTGGAGTCAGAAAAGGAAGTGTGTGTGTGGAGGTGTGTTTTTATATTTTGGTGGAGACCAAATGACTCCACAAGCAAAAAAAAGGGTTTTAACCTTCTGTTGTTAAAAGTGTGAATTAAGGCTAAAAATTTTACTGGATGTAACCTTTAATGCACCCATTAATAGGACAACAATTTGTCAAAAAAAGCTTTGTACCGATAAATTTTGAATCAATTACATCATTCTGATTACTGTGTGATTATTGACACTTTGTTAGGATTTTAACAGCGACAGTGTAAAGTCAGTATGGTACCAGTGTGAATAATGATTTAGTCGTTCGCTATCCCTTAAGATGTCCCTTACATACCTTAAGACACACCTGTCATATTTACAACTGATTCCTTAACCCTATCAATACATAGATTTAATAGCTACAGTGATTTGTAAAGTTCATCACATCTAATATCATATGTTAACCTAAGCATAATGGGAAAACTCCAAAAGCAAAATGGTCACCTTCATCCTTCACCACCAGTCCTCTCTCTTTCCCCTCTTTTCACCACAAAGAAAAATAAAACAGTCAGGTGACCTGGCATATCTGCTTATTTTTTGGTAAACCACTGAAGATGAAACATGCATTCTGAATCCTCTTTTCTATCCCTAGAGACACATTTTCCAGAGGCTTGAGCAGCAGCACAAAGCTAGCCCACATATTTGCATAAATCCATCAGCATTGCCCCTCTAGCAACATCTCTTGGGCTGTTGACATATTCAGCAAAGCTTTCTGACAAGCACAGGCTATTAGAAATAAATAAATAAAACTAAAAGTTTGTTTGTGGTTCACTTTGCTGTATCTTGGACTAGGATGACTAGGATGAAAAGCCACTGATGTGTGATTTACTGTACTTAGCCAGATGTCTCTGTACTCATACTACTTGAATTTTTATTATATATACACATAAAAAAGTCCTCATTAAAAGATTCAAATCATATTCTTGTACATTATGTGGCATTAAAATGATATATTACCTACATAGTTCATAAGATAGCTATTCACAATACTGTATAGTTCACAGCCTTGTTAATATGTGAATGCATGTGAATTTTAAAGGACTGTTACAGCCTAAGTTTATACACAGATAATTCACACCACTAGGATGTAAACACAAAAAGGTTGGCAATACCTTCTTGTAACTCCAGTCTGTGAGTCAGTGCCAAAGAAAAACCATTTGGGCTTACTGGGCATAGAATAGTTTTGATTTTACAATATTTTCTTTGAATTTTAATCAATACCATTTTGGATACTGACTTTCCAAATCAGATTTATACCAAATTGTCAATGTTGTTGTTGGTCTTTCGACTGCTCCCGACAAGGGGTCGCCAGTGTTAACCTTTTACTGCTGTTCAAAATCAAAAGGTCACAAATAGCTACCAACATTGTTTTTTTAAAGGTAAACAAATTAAGTATTAATCATTATTAAGGAGATTTTTCTGTTTTCTTGAATGTGTATAAATGTGTCCTCAGCAGTTATTAAATATACTCACTATATCATACAGCACACAACAGCCTGGAAAAGGAATCTAAAGTTAAAACTGGAGAAAGCTCACTGAAAATGTAAAAAAAAAAAAAAAAAAAACACAGCCTTGCCAGTTTTAGTACGCCTCTGCCCACTGTGGATTTCTTTCCAGGCTGACAGGAGTGGAACGAACCTGCTGTGATCTTCTGCTGTTGTAGCCTCAAGGTTTCATTTGTCACATGTTATGAGCTGCTTTTCTGCTCACTACAGATGTAAGGGGTGGTAATCTGTGTTACCATAGCTGTTAAATTAGTCTGTACTTTCTCCATTTGACCTGCCACATCAACAAGGTGTTTCCATCTGCACACCTGACAGTAAATGGATGATTTTGCATTTTGCACCATTTTGTTTCTCTGCAGTGTTGTGCCTGAAATTCCATGGAGTTTAGCAGTTTCTGACCCCAATAACTATTCCATGGTCAAAGTTGAAGAGATCCCACTTATCCTAATGATTGATGTAAACATTAACTGACATTCTTGAGCTGTACCTGTACAATTTCATGCAAGGCACTGCTGCCAGATGACTGGCTTTTCATATAACTTTTACAAGTGTACCTCTCCCCCTAATAAGGAATAAGATTTTATAAGTGTAGTTCTTAGCGAATGTCCAGTTGTTTTTACTGTGATTTTTACCTGTGTTGTTTGGTTTGATAGTGTTTTTTTCTTATACTAAATTCACACTGCAATCACAGTATAATGTAAACATCCAGATTTATTGCCCTAAAACAGTGAGCAGCTGGCAGTGAGCTGGATCACCCACTTGTTTTCTTTCTCCCAAAGCTTATCAATATTAACAGCCTGCAATATCAAGACTCTGTCAGGCCATTCACACTGCAGTTACATAACTTCACTTTCCATCTTAAGACAAGGTGAGGACAGATAGAGCAGAGGTACAAGAGTGCAGGAATGCAGAACAACACTTATTTCTTGCTCTCTATATAAATAATAAAGTTGACTGCCTTTTACTTTTACCACATTTTTTAAAATGAAAAGCTTATTTAAGCTTCATTAGTAATAGTTTTACTACTATTATTTAAATTCAATACTTTTTAATTTTACCATATTCAATTCAATAAAATTTTTATATAGTGCTTTCAACCGTGATCATTGTCGTAAAGCAGCTTTACATAATCAAAAGATCAATTAGGGAAATGAGGATACATTTATGAGAAAATATGTATAACTTAAAATGATTAGTTTGTCCCTGATGGGTGGCAAGAAAAAACTCCACAAGATGGCAAAATGAAGAAACCTTGAGAGGAACCAGACTCGACTAAGAACCCATCCTCATTCGGGTGATAACAGATAGCATGAATTGTTTTGCCGTCATGCTGTGTGTTAGGAAGCGGTAAGTTTAATATAACAGGAGATGTGTTTCAATATTTAAGGTTCAGGTACAAAACTATAGGAATTTCAGTCCTAAACTGTTGAGTGACTGTGGTCACAAATCTTCAGAGAGCTGTCTGCATTAGCCAAGTGAAACTATCAGGACTAACTATGACAGCATAAAGGAAAGAGAGAGCCAGGAGTAAACACAGACATGAGGGCTCCCTGGGATATAAAGCAACCTTTGTTGAGGAAGTGAGGAAGACAGCATCCAAACATAGCAGTTCATTATAATACTCTATGTCCAGGAGACATTAATATTTGTCATGTTTCATCAAATGGCTAACGCACTGGTGTTTAAGTGCACAAATTGAAAAGCTGATATAAGTATCCCTTTTATCATATGCTACACGTTTAGAAAATGTAAGCGTTTAAAAAACACTTAAGAGTTGTTTGATCTTTTAAATGCTTCAACTGTAAAAAACACTTTAAGAACCATCAAACTCATTTTAAAGGTGGAGGCTACAGAATGTAACTATTTGTTCAACTAAACTATTATAAATTTGTGTATTTTACAAAATTTAAAAACAAAATAAAAAGTACTATGGTGGAACAATGATCATGATTTTAAAATGGGAAAGAGTGTACAGAATGTGATTCATCGATTTTTTTGACTGGACTGGACTGCAGGTAGTGTTCGATCTATTGATTTTAACAACCTTTTTATGGAATGTGATGGTGAAGCAACCTTCAGCTGTTTGCACACAACACACTGTTGTTGCACTCTGTTGAACACAAGCTCAGCATTCATACCAAATATGTATTTATTTATTACTTTGTTTGCATGTTTCATATATTTTGTGGCTTGAGCTACTTTAAAGGACACCTTTATATTTTAGCAACTCTATTCCCCTTTCATGAAATGTGACAAATGTGACTGCTATGCTTATAATCATAAGAAAGCAATTCTTAGTTTTATCTTTTTTCTAAAGTCTCACAACATAAAAACACTTTTATACAAACATAAAGAACCAAAACAAAACCCTAGTGTTAAATCTTAATCCTACCTCACCTGTTAATCTTCAATATCCATGCAGATCCATTCTGAAACTAGTGACTCATGTCTTAGTCACACTTTTTTCCGCTTAGCAATTAATGATGTCACCTCGAAAGGTCAGCTAAGCCAATTCATCCGAGAAATCTTGAACGTCATGACTGTAGTGTGTGAATTTGAAGACAGCAGCAGGTTAAATTGGTTACGAATGAGGAACACTGTGTTCTCTCGCCATGCTTTTGCACACTTACTGACTTTTAGAAGTTCACTGTTTTACGCAAAACTTATAAAGACAGATGGGAAAAACTCTCATTAGTTCTCATTAAGTAAAAATCTAAAAAATAATTGTGAGGTGCTTTTTTTTATTATTCTTTTGATATGCCAAGATGTCTGGGCAGCGCCCATGCCACATCAAGAATTTTGCAGACAGTTGTAGCCTGTATGTTTTTCAGTGGAGCCTTGAGACCACTACTGAGTTCTTGGCACGTTGCTATTAGATGACAAGGCATCAAGCTTGTAGAGAACATTAGTGCAATTTTATTCTTTCATGTTAACAATTCAGTGAGTCAAGGAACACAATGTAATAAAAAAAATGCTGTAACTAGGGACAAAAGCTTTTCCACAAATTGTACTGAGATGTCAGTCATGTTTTCTCATACAGTACGAGACAAAAGAAAAAAAAGGGGACAGATGGAACATGAGACTTAGGGTTGACACATCAATTGCATGCTCTGAACTGATTCGTTTCTGGATGATTTGTGGCCTGTGTCTCCACTCTCAGTTCACTATGAAGTTTTAATTTATGACAGTCTTGGTTCACTTAAAGGTATCAATGTTAGATATCAACAGATTTTACTGTGATCCTAAAAACGCAGGAGCATTCTAAGTTATCACTACTATATGTTTTAGAACTGGACTAGTCTTAAAATAAAACGTCAATCATGCTATTGTAGTGCTGTGCATCAAACCATGGAGATACAGGTCAAAAGATTTTACTTAAGATTTAAATTAAACATCAGAATAGTGTGATATAATGGTATGGTATGGTTGTTGGTGCCAGATAGGCTGTCATAAATATTCCCATGGGATTTCAATGCACAATCTCTAGTTAAAAAAAGGTGCAACCCCCCACCCGACACTAACTAACTAACTAACTAAATAACTTAATTAATTAATTAATATTATTCTGGAGGCAGAAATGTCTTCTTGATGGGAAGGTCAAAGGAGAATTTCCGGACTGTATCAATCTAACAGAAAAGCTACAGCAACACCATTCTTTACAACTTTGGAGAGCAGAAAACATAATGTGACCCTCATGATGACAGATGGTATTTATATATGATAAGGGTAGGTTTGCACAGTGCAAACAGAAGATAGATGGAATGCAGAGGTGTAATACTCTTAAGTGGAGATACACTTAAGTGTCTGTACCTTACTTGAGTTTTAATTTCACCTAATACTCTAATATAAAATTTTACATTTCATTCTCACGATCATTTTTGACTGGACCAAAAAAAAAATAATAATAAAATAAAAAATCTGGCATGTAGTCACCCATTTCTCTCCTCTTATCTGTCTCATTTGAGAGGGAGGGTTTTGTAAATGAAGTGATTAGGAAAATCATAATCAATTAAGTGGAGGCCCCTACCTCTGAATGTTCATCTCATTAGTGAGAAGCAGAAGGCAGCTGCAAGGACTTGTACAGTGTCTGCTCAGGCACACTCTTGGGAGCAGCCGTCTGTTCATCCCTCAAAGGAAAAGCGTATGTTATTGATGTCATAAACCACTCTGCACAAAATACCACACCAGCCTGATTCAAAGTGCTGATCAAACCCTTGAGTAAACTGTTTTCATGCCTTATACTTTCTTCATATTAACAACCTGTTCAGGGTAAGTGATACTAAAAACTAATTGTGTATTGCATATTTACATTTACAAGAGTTGCTCAATCATGACATGATATGTAATATTCCTAAAACAGCAAAATGAGTATTTTGCAAACCAAAAAGGCACCTCTGTGGTCAAAGGTGTATGGCCTGAAACTCTGCCCTCTTGTGGTAATATGTAGTAGTGTGATGGTGTATGGTTAACCTTTTGCACCACTTAAAATTTATTTAGAGTTACCTGATTTGCCACTATTAGCATTATAGTGTGATATAATGGTCTGGTATGGTTGTTGGTGCCAGATAGGCTGTCTTGAATATTCCCATGGGATTTCAATGCACAATCTCTAGTTTAAAAAGGTGCAACCTTTAGATAACCCCCCCATATCTCTAAACAACAAGTTTGTCGGTTAAAAGAATATCAGTAATTACAAATATGTTAAAGATTAGGGATATGCACTCAAGTCAATGTTGTCTATGTCCTCTTTTAGCATACTCCTCCACTTTTTCAACAAGGAAGAAGATACCTGACTATGAAACCAGACATTTTCAGATACAGTATAAACAGGTGTTGTTGTTTTTTTTTTTTATCTTAGCCATCGGAATAGACAAAACCCATAAAGACAAACTAATATATTGCTTAATAATCACTCTTGTTTGGATAAACTACTTGTCTTTCTTATGGATTCTAGTGGAATTTTTATGGATTTGTTTATAGCTTTAAAGTACTATTGTAATTGCATTTCTGTATAGTCAACAAACATTATCTCTTAAAAGAACAATATTGTGTGATGGCATATACCACATGTATGTATTCATACAACCAATGTCAAAAGACTTATTAATTATTTAATTCCTGGATACTATATTAAATATATTATATTACTATGAACTAGTTTTCCTGCTTTGTACCCAGTTGTTTCTGGGAAAGGCAAATCTCTATATCCGTAAGCAAGCTAAAGCAGTTACTGAGGATTGATAAATTAATAAATTTTGGTGTAAAAAGGATGAATAGAAAGGCTTTAAAATGTGCTACAGAACCTCTTGCATGACTAAGTGCCACAGAAGAATCTTGTATAAAATTTATAGTCGACGGATTTAGCTTTAGGATTTAGATTTTTTATATTGTGTAACAGACCTCTGACCCACAATCTTTCATTGGGTTGACACGCTGGAGATTTAGGCCACTTTAGTTCTACTCGAAAGAAAATTTGAAAATAGAGGTAGAAGAGGTCACAGCTCTCAGAATATCGATGGAAGTGTTTAGTACGGGCAACATGTAGGTTGATTTGTATGTGATTTTTTTATGCACTCCAGTGCAAGGCCAGCAGTACATTTTCTACTTTAGTAAAACATTTTTGACGCTTTCATAAGGATTCTTCCATCATCCACTGCAGTAGCCTTTATTAGTGTACCGTCCAACTTGCCCCTGCTGAATTTCAGTTTATTAACTCTGGATTTTCAGTGTATTTTTCCATTCTTCATAATGAGAATAAACTTGTTCTGTCTAGTGTGTCAAAGCAAAGCAATAACATACCAAATCAAAAGGCATACACAATAAAACACTATAATTTCAATAAGCACATTTATTTATTTGATTGGCAGTAAGATATGGTGTAACTGGTTTGTATCTATGTGAATTTAGTAGGAATTCAGTGACTCATTGTTTCAGAGAAAAAACACACACACACACACACACACACACACACACACACACACACGATTTTTCAATATTTCTTAGGCTTTTTTGGAAAAATGTTCCTTGGCTAAGAAATACAATATTGTATGATGAAAGATGTCCCAAAATAGACGGCACTGGCAAAGGCATACTTTTTTCATTAAGACCCATGTTACTTGTGGTTAATGAACTGCACTTGCTAGTTTCTGATAATTGCCTAGTGGAACTTGAGCAACTCATTTAAACTGCCTATTTCTCACTTTAATTCCCACACAACCTAATATAAACATGCATGAATTCACCATCTCTGAATCTCCATTTCCTAGTGTGAACATAAAGTGATAATTGATAAATGATTTGCCCCCAATTCATACAGCAGGTATTAAAAGGACATTGCAGTCAGGTTTCTGGTTTAATTGCGTGACAAAAATGGTCATGGGCGAGGAACCAGGCTGCATTTCTCTAAACTATAAGAAAATGAGTCTCAGGGTAAATGGTAGTACAGTGCTAGAGATAGTAGGTTGTGTAGGTTTGTTAATTATTCAAACCTTTTGAATATGCAAGTAGCCTCAAAGTTTTGTTGTATGCTGTGTGGAAGCTGAATAATAATAATGGATACTGTACTTCAGTAAAATGTTTCTGTGGGTTACTGTGATAAAAAATAACTATAATTACATACTACATTTAAAAAAAAGAATTTTAGCCTCAGATGGATTTTAATATCTTGCAAGGTGTATAGCAATATACTTATAATTTGTAGCAATATACTTATTATTTATAGCTGAAGCAGATCATAATGTAGTGGGTTTTTTATTATCTAGTTTGCTTTCCTTTACTGAACACTCTTCATGAATACAATTAAGACACATATCCTCTGATCATCAGCCCAAGCTTTGGAATCAGTCATGATTAAAAAGTGCTGTTTTTATAAATACTACTGTAGGAATGTCCACAGACACATATCATATTACCAAACTTTGTGCACATGGATCTTGACAGCCTCTGTTCTCCAAAATCAAGAACCTTTACTCTTTTCTTGCATTAGTATAAGGAAGGGGTGGGGAGTATAAAAAATTTATTCCCATTAAAAGAGCTCATTTACACGGCAAAGAGCATCAGTCATTAGACTGACAAATTAAAATGGGTTCGCCTAGGCTAAAAACTGCAGCATGGAGACAGAGATGAAAGTGTAGGAAATCTTTCAGAAATACATGTACCATGATACACTTACTGACACAAACCTATACATTTTTGCTATATATAGCTACATACACATTCCCAGCTTCAATTACACAGGTTTACCCTGGTCATTCATCACTGCTAATTTATATTGCTAAATAATATGTCATAAATATTGTCAAACATTATTGAATTTGTGTTTTCCTATTGGTATGGTACAAAATGGTAAAATGGTATTTTTAAGCTTGCATGACCATGAACATATTTTCTTGTCAGTTTCTTATTTATCCTTTATTACTGAACGGAAATAGAATCAGCAGGAACACATGAAAGAAAATAATACTACAGCTATTTTCTGGTTGTAACAATGCAGATCTTATGGCAGGATTCTCCAAATCCAGTCCTAGAGGTCCAGTGTCCAGCACAGTTTGGTGATTCGTCTGCTCTAACACAGGTGATTTTACTAATCTGTTAACTACCAAGTTTCAGTGGGTGAGTTTAGGTGATTTACAGACTTGTGCTGGACACTGACCCGCCAATAGTGGAGATAAAGATGGAGATGGAGTACTTTGGGACATGTAAGTGCATATACAGAGATAATCATCAGGCCTTGATTAATTGATCATCAGCAGACCTGCTATAAAAGCATAATTTTGGCAGTTTGCTGGCCTGGAGCATTCAGATGTCTGTTAACATAATGGCAAGGGGGAAAGACATAATCCATAGTTTTAAAGAGAAATATTGCTGCACATCAATCTGGAAAGGGTTATAAAACCATCTCCAATTTATTTGGAGTTCAATGTTTAACAGTGAGAAAGATTATTCACAATTGGAAAGCATTCAAGACAGTTGCCAATATTCACTGGAATAGAAATTAATCCCAGCACATTCACCCCAAGGTTAGATCGTACAATGCTCAGAAAAATAATAATAATAAAAAAAACAACCTACCGGCCACACTGAGCATGTTAATTTGTGAAAGCACAATTAGAGGAAGACTGAACAAGTATGATTTGTCTGAAAGGGATTCCAGAAGGTAGCCTTTTCTGTCATAAAAGTATACAACATACAATACAACTGAGGTATGCAAACAAAAGCAGAGGTTCCTGGAACTTTGGACAAATGAGACCAAATTGGAGTTGTTTGGCTTTTATACCAATGCCTTTTTGGGGGAAAACAAAACAGCACTTAGTACTTAGTACTTACACTTAGTATTGCAAACTTTTGGCAAATTTTTATTAAATAAATGAAGGCATGGCAAATAAAGTTATAGTATAAGTTATATATATAAGTTGTTTATACCATCATATATTTTTTATTATGTTTTTACACAAAAACACATAGAATTACAAGAAAGGTACTTCTAAAAATGACTATATGCAACATTATATTCACAATTTAGACAAGACTTTGGAATACTTAAGCATTCTGCTTATTGTATAATATTTCCTTCTGCAATATCAGGTTTAGATGTCTCCTGGGCTCTTTCAGCCTGAGAGAAAGACAAAGTGGCAGATACTGAGATAATTTGTTTGTGACCTTGGGCAGTATTATTTCCCTCCTTCACTTAGGGCTTACATCACTGAAGTAGTGTTTCATTGGAGTGGGGCCACAATTCTAGGGTTAGAGTTCTGTCAGGGTAAAAAAAATAAAAAATTAAATCCATATAACCCAGTACCCCTATAATTTGGCACTGGTGACTTTGGTACAAACATTACATTAATAAAAGTTAACAAATGCAATTTTATTTACTTATCAGTAAATTGATATGGCTCATGTCTCTGAGTATTTCAGATTTCTCAAATTTGAGAATTGAATTAAAAACTAAAATTAAAGTAAAAAATTAAATACAATGTGACATTTAAGGTAAAAATAATTAAAAAAATAAAAACTACACAACAATATATAAATATGAATATTACAAGTATCAAAATTAAAAGCAAATTGGAGAATTTAGCTGGAGATATAATTTTTATTAAATACACTGCCCAGACAAAAAAAAAAAGTCACACATTTCAAGATTTCATTTACCGATGATAAAATTTAGTTGTATTGTGTATTATATATATATATATGGTCTAAACAACTATCGTACAGTATTGGTTAAATGCCCAAATCAATACAGCCACAAAATTCTAAACAAAGGTCATGAAATCACAATGTGTACATATGATGTAGATGACAATGTTTAACCTAATATTTAAGTCATATAAAGTTTAAATATATAAAATATCTTCATTATTTCATTAGCTGCACACTCCAATTCATATTCCTAAAAGATGAGGCCATGGTTTGAAGTGTAAGTTGAGTAAGCACTCATCTGCTACTCTTACAGCTGCCCTTAAGTGTTGTTCATATTATTATTATTAAAAAAATAAATCTCAACATAGATAGTGTGTGCACATTTTCCTCTAATGTTGTTTATGTAAAGAAAAAAAAACCTTAAATGGCAATTACAACATAAGTTTCAATGTCAAATATTGTGCTTATTGTACATGAACAGGTCAGACTGTTCCTTAATTTAAAGTTTAAGGAAGACCCCAGGTGTGGAGGTTAGGTGTCCAAACCTTTGGCCAAAAGGGCATATCATAGAACTAATAATTCAGTAGCCTACAGTAGCATGATGATTGGAATAATACACAGGAAACATGTGAACTGGGGGCTAGGGATCTCAGAATAAGTGAGTGCTTATTAAAATTGCGGTGAGTAGTCTGTGAATGTTTAAATATTAATTAAAGAGAGCTTTTTCTCCCAACATGCTGGTTTTACCTTTGTTTTGCATGCTGTGCTAAACCACTCTTTTTTGCATTTGCATGGTTATTTTACCGACTAACAGCCTATAATTTATATTTTATTACAACATGATATTTTCTAGGAATTGGGCTTACCCAGGACCTGTTCTATTATTCCATGTCATTTGTGCCTATGCCATTAAAGCAAACTGCTCATACCGGAAATGTGTGCAATTACTTCTTCCACTTAGGTTGGTACTGTATGTTATGTATTATTAGCCCTGTCTTCCTGGTTTTGTACAACATGCACTTATTTTATGTGACTTTCTGTGTCAAAACTGAACATGTTGGCTCTGTAATAAGTGTGTTTTTTACCTTGAATGCTTTAAAACCTTGCACATGCTGTCTTCGGTTTTAATTATTAGTCATTGACATGATTTAGTATCTCAAGGGAAAAGCACAGAACTGTGAGCAGGGAGCTGGAGGCGCTGTGGCTGTGGTAGGAATGGAGGACAGTTATACAGGTGAGTGCTCTGTGCCTTCTACATAAAATATGAGTGTATGCCTTATCCGGCTACATATGTCACAGCACACATTTTTTTACACATTCCAATTGTTTTAAATAGCTGAAAAGAGGCGGATATAGGGCGCATCAGTTTGCTTATCCTTTAAGGAGGAGAGTATATTTTGAAGCACAGGACAAGTGTGATTAAAATGTATGACACATAACAAAATGACATCATGTGATGCTGATCGCCTTGTCTAGTGACAAAACTTTTTTTTCAATCAAAGTTCTGATAGTAAAATAGTTCACAAAACTAAGCTTTGCAACTAGATATTTTCCACTGAAGGAAATCACTAAATTGAATGACAGAGCTTTGTTTTTGTGTAAATGTGCTTCAAATGATACCAAAAATTGTGGAAAGACTCATGAGTACATCCACCTCCTACACCCATATGTATGTCATGGCATGTTCTTAAAAAAAACAAAAAAGAAAGAAAAAAAAACTCAGTTTAGAAGCAGTCTTATGCTCAGTGCTCCCCCGGTCTTCTGTCTGATTGAGAGATGGTCCTCCACTCTAGTGTCAGGGGACCCCTTTAAGCATCCTCTGCTTAATGCCTTAATCAGCCCCCTGCTGAGGCTCTCAGGACCCCTGGAGAGGGCTGAGAGTGTGCCGCTCAACACAAAGGAGGCCATGTGTGTGTGAGTGTGTGTGTGTGTGTGTGTGTGTGTGTCTGTTATGTGGGTGTGGGTGGGTGTGTTTGAGGGCTTTGTGGCACTGTGGAATGCTGTTGGGCTCATGGTGATTACCCTGACCAGGGGTTCGGTATTGTAGCGCTGCACCCAAGCGCCTCACCTTTAGAAGGCCCCCCTGCTGAGAGCCAGCAGGATCCCAATGCAGCCCCGCCAATCATGGGCACTTAGAGTGGGCACAAACATTTATCTCAGCCACTTAAACAGTGATACGTACACTGAACACACACAGCCACACAAAACGTGACATTGCTATTCACTGTTCTTTGAACACACAAAGACATTTATCACAGCCACTTAGTCAGTGAACACACCCTAAACACACACACGTGCGTGCACAAACACACACACACACACACACACACACACACACAATTACAACTATATGTTACTATTTAAATGACCAAGTGCTACACAAATCGTGGAATCAAGTTCAATAAGTAAATAAAACTAAAAATGAATTAATAAATAATCTAGCCAAAGGATGTATCCGAGAACTGAAAAAAAAAAAATAGGGTTGCGATCTTATACACTGCCTGGTTCCATTTTAGACAGGTTAAATTATTTGACTATATCAAGCAAAGAAAGCATTAATTAGCAAGATTAAGTAGTAAAGATGCATCACAAAGGTATTGATGATAGAAATCACAGCTGTTTAAGAGTAAGAGCATTTCACATGAGAACTCAGAAATGGGGAGAATAATGAGACTATGTTATACTGGCTAATTAATTAACTAACTAAGGCTAATTGAGAAAAAAGCTGCAATTTGCTAGGGTGCATAAAGACTGGACTTTTGAACAATGAAAATGAGTACAGATTTCCCCTATGTCAAAGTGATAAGGTAAGAAAGGAAAGAAGGGTCAGAAAGGAAGCACAAAAAGCATTGCACCCATCATGCAAAGTGCTCACTGTGCAAGCCTCTGGAGGCAGTGTTATCACATCAATATTTTTTTTCTTCCCTGATGATATTTCAGGACTCTACTTTCATTTTCTAAACCTGGTTGGTCAGCTTGCTTTTAATCTTTTCCATCAAACAGATTCTAGACTATCTTAAAGAATATTTTTTTTTTTACAGCTGTATTCGCTTTCCGAAATTCAAGGTGTTGTGAATTTGTATAAATAACATTGCCTTTTGTTTTGCGAACTTTTTAACAAATGAAAATCTTTGTGCTTCAATTTGGGTATGTTAATGTGCTCCAGGCATATAAAACCTGTCTCTTTTCATGGATATCCTCTTCTTCTGGCATCTTCATTTGATTCAGTTAAAAGACCTGTTCTGTCTCTCTCTTTCTCCTGGTGCAACTGCAATGCAAAATTGCTGATGCTCTCCAGCACCTCGGCACTGGATAACTTTGTGCCTCCCCCATCGACGCCCACATCCTCTAGACTGCCCCCTGGCATTGCACAGCCACGCTTCCTCTGTGGTCTGTTCTGGTCCAGAGATTATTCACACAGGTAAGCACTAATGAGAAGAACTGGTCTTCACCCACACAGTTCTGAAGTCAATATGTGCTGTTCTGTTGTGTGAAGAACTTGTTCAATTGGTCTCCAGTGCAGAACACATTTATATTCTTTGTGAGTAATAAGTTGGGTCAACTAATTTAAAGTTAAAATACTCTAATATTGACAGGTGTTCTTAAATTCAGTTAGGAAAAAAACTCTGGTCATTATCCAGATCTATTAAATATATTGAATTGACCCAATCTGCAATTTGTTGGCATTTTTTGGCAAGGATGTTTTACCCCATGTTTTCCAGTATAAGGTTTAACTTGTTTAAGTAAGAAAGTTCTGTAATGCACATGATGTAAAACCTACCTAATATTTTTTCAGTTCATCAGCACAAAACTTCTATGTCAGTTTTTGCATAAGCTGATTTATTACTAATATAAGTACTGTTCACATACTGTAGTCTAAGCTTACTAGCTGCTCTATACATGACTAATGACTTTATACCACAAAAATGTCATGTTACATAAATAGTTTACAATGGCTCATAAACTACCTATTTTAAAGTATGTGTTTATTTGTGCTTGACTTCTAATTATAGCATAAAACTAAATAGAAATGGACAAGGTAGGTGGAAAGGAAGCTCTCTAAAAAAGCTCTCTAAAAAAAAGTAGTTAGCATTAACTAGCAAAATTCTAGCCTAGCCACAATTGAGTTGCCCCCCCCCCCCCAATAAATAAATAAATAAATAAATAAAATTTAACTAAAATGAAAAATGAAAATCCGAACAAGACAGAAAGAATTCAGAAGACAGCATAGACTATGTCTGTGTGATGGGTGAATTTCACATCACCGTTGAACATGGTAGACTTTACTCGATGTTTTGTACAACATGTATCTACAATATTGTTAATGTTAAGTAAAATTTAATTCATTTTCACACGTGTGTTTTTTACTGTACAAAACAGGAACCTGGTGTGGATTTTTCCCTAAATCACAGACTGACAGACTGCAGTTGATAACAAAATAATTGTCATTCATATGGATAATATTTATCGACTCCAAATATAGATATAAAAAGAAAAGGAAAATGATATGGACATCCAACTCAGCAGGATCAGATAACATCTTTACCTCTCTCTCTCAATAAAGTTCCTATTATTCCCAGAACATTTTCTCCCTTCTGATTCCCACCCAATAGCCAGTGTAGCCTCCCCCTCATCACAGCAGCTGAGTTGGGTGATGGTAAACATGTACTTTCACATAATGTAGATGCATGAAGCCAGCACCATCATAATATTCAAATAGCCGTTCCTGTTACATTGCGCGGCAAGATAACACTCTTAAAGAAATACACTCTGCCCTGATTGGCTGGGGAGAACACTGACTGGCTGGGGAGAAAGATTCATGCCATCCCTCCCACTGAGAAAGAATGGGCAATTTTGTTTTTTAGGATACCCATCGCCAGGAATGTCTTTTGCATCACAGGGATATGAACTGACAATAAACAGTCTCAATATACTTGGGAATTTTAACTTTAAAAGATTGACATTGTCCCGTGCTAAGTGTAAAATAATAAAAATGATGTGGTATTTATGATTTATCATTCCTTACAATGTTTTGACTGAATGATAGCATTTGTTTTTTTGTTTGTTGCTATTATCATTTCAGTGACATCTGACCCATTGTGAAGGGAAAACTTGAGTAATGAGTTCATCTCAGCAGAAGTGCAACTTTCCAAATATACCTAAGGTTAAGTCCTTACACCCCCACAGTAAGGATGCCGACTGCTCAAGTGACTGCTCTCTAAACTTACCTTATTATCAGGGTGCTTAGCTACAAGAACACTTATCCATAAGCACAAGGCGACAGCATGCTGCCTCTCAAAAAATACTAAGCCTTTTTTAGTACGCTAAAAATAAGTCAGCTATCTGAACATTCTACAACACTTTGCAAACATTTTAAATAAATTGTCAAACTCATGCACACAACACAAATGAGAGATTACAGGAGTTTTCCCACGAAGAAGATAAAAATGATACGTCCTTACTCAGAAAAATTGTTGTCTTTGGTGTGAATACTGTACATGCAAAGTATGCTTGACTCAAGTATTCTGGAAGAAACATGGCTGTATTTGGCAGTGTGCTGGGGAAAATGTTGGCAGGCAGAGCACACTTCAGGAGCCTAGCTGGCAAGATGTAAACAGAGATTATTATTATGCTAATGCCAAGTAAAGTCCAGTTCCCTACACTGCTTCTGTAGCGACTCTGTATACTGCCTCAGTGCCATAATGGAGGTCATCCTTCAGTGCAGCCCACTCGAGCTACTTCTAAGCGATCTATCCACAAGCCAATTTTCAGCTCTTAAATGTTGTTGGATGCCAAATGCCTTTAAGTATTTAGTACATTTAGTTAACTTTGCAAAACTTAATTAAATGGAACTATATTACTCCAATAGCCTCCTGCTATTAAAAAGTAAAGCCGCAAGCATGCATGAAGGTAACTTTTCTAAGTGAAAACACAAGCTAATTTCAGTTTGCTAGCAATATCCATGACTCAGAGTCATGAATACATTTCTACAAAGAGCTTGTCTCTCCACTATTGAATTAAATATAGTAATATTAAGCTGAATGGAAAAGCAGTATTGTATAAAGGCCAATACATGTCTGCCATTAAACATATTTTGCCAAGCTTTTTCCTAATTATTAGCATGTTTTTAGCATTCCATCCATAAATAGGGACTTACATGCTGCTTCTAAACAAAGAAGGATAATTAGGGAATGATCTAACACTCATAATCAGGTTACACAAGCATAGTAGACTAAATCCAACGTTCAAATTATAATACATTTCTAAGACATAGGTGAGTTTGATTTACCCCAAATAATGTTGTATAGTGTATTTGGTCTGGATTAAATCAAAAAGGTTAATTAGAGCATTACATAGAGATTCCGGTGAACATGAACTGGACTTATAAGCCGTAAGATTGCAGCATACTGACAGTTCTGGCTGGACGACAGCATTAGCACTATGAAACACCCACTGAAATGGTTACATAATGTCTTAAGGCGAACGGAAATGGATGCATACGCAAGATAATTTACAAACAATGTAAACTGCAAGCCAAAAGCATAGTTATATAGGTCAATCCACTAGCAAACAGTGTATAATAAAAAGTGATATCAAGGTTGAAGACAAAACACTTAATTCTTTGAAATGCAAGCTGAGCAAAACATTTTGCAGGGTATGAACGTGTGTGACTGTTTACTTCTTTGACATTGCTATGTAATCCTCATGTCACCCTAATGGTATGTGGGATGCAATTATCTTTTAGGCTAGTGAGTAAAGAAATGGCTTATCTCTGGTTGCTTTATTTTCCCTAGCCCCCCAGACTAGCTGTCAATTCAAGGTTAGAAACAGGTTCTTTTTTATTGTTTTCTTGGTGCTCCAGTGTAAGACTTGCTTTTTTATTAGGCCTCTTCCTGCATAACACAAGATAGTCCATGTCATGTTTAAATACTGGTTGATGTATGTCAGTTTGTCAGATGTTGAAGTGATTGGTCGCTTTACATCTCAGGGAGCCCTCATAGCTGTGTTTCCTTCTGCTGCTTCCTTTTAGTTATGCTGTCATAGTTAGTCCTGCCGGAGTCTCTGCTTGCACTCTGCACTTAATATACATTCACCTTATACTGTACATTGTGTGACTGTGACCAGACCTAACAGTTATCTCTCCTTCTCTCTCTCTTTCCCTCTACCTGTCTCTCTGTCGAGCTATACATGTTGCTAATCGCTGCCAGTGATCCAAGCCGCTTCTGCCCTCTGGACCTGTCTGAATTGTCCTGGTGTCCTGCTTCTAGTCGGAGATCTTGTCGTATGGATGCCCCGTGTGGTCTGCCTGGGATGCGTGTGGTGACCCGGGACGGTTCCACTTTTCTACAAGGCGGTCCTGGCCTCGGCTGATGCTAACAGCTGTTCTCTGAGGACTTGTGAATGGGACTTACGGGAGGTTTTTCCCGTTCGAAGACAACGTGGGTTTATTAATTTAACACAAAATTACTAATGAAACAAAGACAAATATAAACAAAGATAACTTTTTCTTTTCGCTTTTTCGTTTCAGTTTTCTCTTTTCCTTTTTTTTTTGTTCCTTTAAGTTTTTTCCTTTCTTTTTCTCTTTTTACGTTTCTCTATACCGGAGCAACGCTTCTCGACCTGGTGCTACGTAAATGTCCGCACGTTTATTACTTTGTGTTAAGGGCCTATATAGACATGCATTCAGGTGTTATGCATTTCTCTGATTGCCATCATGGCGGCGTTGCCTAGCAACTGCACGTGAGGGTGGCCACGGGCCTGCCTGACTGGAAACCCGTGGAGTAGTTGTCTGTGGGTTTGCCTGTCGCGACATTACACTCCCAACACACACAGTATGACTGCAGATCAATCCCTGTTATCTGTATCACCCAAATGAGGATGGGTTCCTTGTTGAGTCTGATTTCTCTCAAGGTTTCTTCCTATTACAATCTCAGGGAGTTTTTCCATGCCACTTTCATCGGCTTGCTCATCAGGGAAAGTCTTATAATTTTTCTTCATACACATTCACATTTCATACAAACGTAAATAATTCTTTTCATTGTGTAAAGCTGCTTTGCGACAATGTCAATTACAAATAAAATTGAATTGAATAACTTGAGTTTTTTTTTATGTGACTTGCGCTTAGTGTGTGCCTACATCTTATGGAATGATATAGTGTCTACACTTACCCAAAAGACCATTTGCCAACATGGAAACTTGTAGATAAGGATTTTACAGATTCATAGTCTGCATGGTTTTGATTAATTATACATTTTTAAATCAATATAATTAAATATAATAAAAATTAGTATAGCATTGTGCGTTATGGCAGTAGATACTTTTACTACCACTCGTGTATGAATGATACAGTATATACACTTTTAACATCTAGAAACAAGATTCATTTTAAATGTTATATATGTAGAAGAAAGTCTGAGTGAAGAGGCTGGTGGTATTTAAGTTTGATTTTATTTAGCCCTCAATGGTCACTGCATGGAAACAGACTTTTTTATTATTTCTTATTAATGAAAAAGAGTTTGGCAGAGGCCAGGAAAGTAGACAAGTTGTGGGCTTGCTGAAGACCTCATGAGTGTATTGCTCCATGCTCTAAGTCTTTTCAAATAAAAAGAGATAAATTTTGTTCTGTGGAGGTATTGCGCCCTTTAGCACATTGACAAATGTGGTGGAAGTTTGATGGCTCTGACTTTACTAAAGACCTTGAGATCAGAACAACATGAGGAAACAGCACTCTGAATTAGATTCTGGACTTTCCACTGAGTTAAAGGACCAGGCAAAGTTCAGAGGTAAGTATAGACATTTCATTTTAGAAGAGGATGAAGATGTTTTCCTATAGCCATGATTTCCAATTGCCTATTGTTAAAATGTAGGTTCTTAATCAATAATGGTGGTCATATATGGTTGATTATATAAAAAGGAAGGACGTCCATTGTCCATTTGTATTATGCTACACATACTGTCAAAGTATCAATGGAATATATGCATTACTAGTCAAGGGTTTGGACACACCAGTCACATGATTTCTTTTCAAAGCTATGAAATAACATATAAGGCATTAGGTAAATAAATAAATAAATAAAACAACAACATTTGACACAGTTATGTCAAATGCAAAACCCATTAAGCACCATGTTGAAATCAAAACCTACCTCTGCTTCAAAAGAAAAGTTAATTTACAGTTACCAGCCTTTACATAGCAAAGTAGCAGACACATCCCAATGTTCAGAGAAGATTATTGAAGATCTTTTAATGCCTTTAGCATTGTTTTACAATGCAAATTAAAATCAGGAAAGACCATGAAATTAGATCGTTTGTCCAAACTGATAGTGTGTATACAGTATACAGTATTTTCCAAAAGTTTTAGGCAGGAGTGAAGATAAGAAGTAAAGTTAGAATGTTTTTGTTTTTTTAAATAGAGATTAAAATTGTTTATTTTTATCAATTAAAAAGGGGAGCCTTCATTAAAATCTAATAAAATGGATGGCTTCAAATCAGTATCAATTCTTACACTTGCACAAAATCAGGGATTTTGTAGGATCAGAATCAGGTGTATGATTAACCAATCATACCGCACCTGTACGACAACCTGTATTAAAATTTATTACAGGTTAAAAGTCATTAACTGAAACACACAACTGTGTAGGAGACCTAAAAGTAGGTAGTATTTTTTTTTTTAAATAAATTAACAACAAAAACTATAAACGCATATTTTTTACTTTGTAATTGTGGTGTATTGTGTGTAGAATGATGGGGGTAAAACGGATTAGAATCCATTTTGAAACCTGAAAACCTTCTGTTGGGACTGATGCCCACAGAAGTTTTTACACCCTCTTTTAATCGCACATGTTTTTGTGTAAAAACTTCTTCGTGCCATTAAGTATATAACAAAAATGAAGTCAAAAAGGAAAAAAAAAAAGAGTGCATAAGTACTCCCATAAGTCAATACTCTGAAGTCATCATTTCTTATTTGATTTATCAGTCTCTCACATCATTGTGGAGAAATTTTGGCCCATTTTTCTTTACAACATTACTTTCATTCATTAAGGTTTATAGGCATTTAGTTTAGAAAGACAGGTTCTTTACTTGAAGATGATCAGACAATACGGTGCTGTTTTTTAAAGATCTGTGAGAAGAGCCTGTCTTGTTAGTGGTCTCCAACAGGAGAAAGCTGTCGGAGAAACCGACTATCTATTTTAATGAATTGCAGCCAGGGAATTAATGAATAGGCTTGTGGAGCACACAAGTGGAACAGCGCTAGTGCAAATTACAGCAGAGATGTGAGATGAACTTCCTTATTTATTGACCTTTATAATTAATCTTTCTTTTGGCCTTCTGTCTGTAATTGGGATGTATTACAGACTACAATGGACATTGATGACAAGAAAGAGCTTGTTGTGGTGTAACACCTAAAGCAATAACAATAAGTACACACCAGTATATTGAAGGAAAAGGTGCTTTCCACTAATCTCTAATATGGGCAATTCCACTAATACCAATACTATTGTTAAGGTTTTTTTTTTTTTAAGTGTAAGTTAAAAGAATTCTTTTCAGTTGGGATGTGGGTTTCTTCTATGATTTCTTCTAATTTTGAGTTTTTTTGTTGAAACTCTTTTTGGGTTGTCTTTGCCTGTCAAATGCAGCACACTCATGCATACTGATATTGATTGTGCATAAGCATGTAGACTCTCCTGAAACATTGTCTCTGAAGGCAATTAGAGCACAGAGGTTTCTAGAGGTGATTCATCTTAGTCCAGGGGATACAGTATGTCAGAGTCCAAAATGGTTTATAACAGCCAGGAGCAGAGTGCAAAAATAGAATTTTCAGTACAGACATTTCGTCATATTCTTTGGCAAAATACAGTTTGTTCAAAGCATGAAAATGTTATTGAACCTCATAGTGATTAAATAAAACCGAAAAACATTTTCCAGGAAAAATATAAAAAAAAGGATTTTTTTATCAGTGGTGACTGGTCAATAGGGACAGGCACTAGACACCATCAGCCATTCTCATTTACAACTCACATCACATTTTAAACATAAGCCCTAACTTGGAAAACAAATTACCTCATTTAGATGAACAAAGATAAAAAAAAATGCTGTTGTTTGAGAACTATGTCAACATTTCATTGATTTTTCACCATTCTCTACAAAGTTGCACACAGTAATATTTCCTTGGAGCACCTAAGCTTTATTACAGCATGCATTTACCGTGGCATTGTTTCGACAGCATTATGCAGCATCACACAATTTATTTCCATCCAGAGCTGCATTGATTTTTGGCTGAGATCTTGTATTGATGAGATGGGAGTCAAACCACTTTGTGAAATCTTCTCCATCACATCTCAAATACTTTCAATGGGGTTGAGGTCAGGACTCTGTGGTGGCCAATTGATGTGTGAAAATGATTCCTCATGCTCTCAGAACCACTCTTTTACACTTTAATTTTGAGGAATCTTGGCATTGTCATTCTGGAATATGCCCTTGCCATCAAGAGAAAAAAAATACATTGATGGTATTAACTAGTCATTCTGTACATTAAGGTCATCATGCGGACTTGTCTTCATTGCCACATAATATTCCCTGTTCACCCATTACTTTGGCATAGGGTAAATCTCATCAGACCACATGTCATTTTTCCAAAGTCCAATCTTTATACTTTGTAACAAACTGAAGCATTGCTTCCTAAAAAGTAAACCATTTTTATTCCGAAGAGCATCATTAACACAGATGTTTAGTTTCAATTCTGTTTCCTTGTCACAATTTGCATGTGAAATTCGCTTACTTTCAATAATAATCATAGTTGACAAATAAAACTTTTCTGTTCATTTTTTATGTTGCAACTTCACTAGGCAATAAAGCGATCTCCAATTGTTGTTCTTTTTTTTTTCAGCCAAATTTCTTTCATAAGTTTGATGGTTTGGTGGTATCCTTTCAGTTATTAATAATTCATTGGACAGTCCTTAAACCAATTCCAGTTATTATTTTTTTTGCTGGATGCTGACCAATAATTCGGTGAAACACCAGTAACATGATTTTCATGTTTACGGGATACATCTTCTGTCGTGGTTGTTTAAGAAATAAGAATCAGTTATTGGTTAAGAAAATGTTGCCAGCTGAGCCATATTAATCACTAAAGTTATATTTTAATTAAACTTTTTAAAAGTATTTGTTTATTTTATGTAAATGGCAACTTTGTTTTAGCCAGGCATTGTAAATGCACCGGCAGCACGGTGGTGTAGTGGTTAGCGCTGTCACCTTGCACCTCCAGGGTCTGGGTTCAACTCCTGGCCAGATTCCTGTCTCTGTGTGCATGGAATTTCCTTCTTTTTCCCATGCTTGGTGGGTTTCCTCCGAGTCCTAAGACATGCAGATTAGCCTAATTGGTTCACAGAGGAACACAGTTATTGCACCTAGTGGTCAAAAAATAGAAACTACAGCAAGTGCTAACAATTGTCCATGGGGCTGGAATCACACTGTTTCATTCTCAAATGTGGAGCAGAGCACCATACAGGTAACGGCAACGTTGCCATGATACGTTAGTTTAAAAATATTCAGTAACTAAGGTTCACTTTTGACTCCTATAAATGTTTCGCCATTAAAGGTCACAAGCAACTGTTGTACAATTAGTGAAAGTGATTAGATATTATCTATGTTAACTGTTGACTATATGCTTTTTTAAATAATATATAATTTTTAAAATGTTAAAAGTATAGAGTGCAGTGGTCTTATAAATTAGATACTCCACTGAGTAGATTCACAACCATTGTGTAGGGCATGTCATGTATGCTGGATTTTAATAAAAAAAAAGAAATGGAAAGCAAGCAAATAAAGCAAGTAGACATGTTTTAAAAGTATAGCTTAATATAAACATTTTATTCAGTGCATTTTGCGTATACAACAAATAAGAAACAACTGGAAGGTAATGGGCATAGAACCCATAGGGACATATAATTTCTGGTTTATCCCTGGTAATTTAGAACATGTAATCCAATGTGGGTTTAATACACATAGCCTACATCATGCAGCTCTAGTTCTCCAATTCCCAATGTGTCCCATGCAACAGATATGTTCACCTAAAAAAAATACAGAAAAGCCTAGGAAAACAAACAGCCAAGGTAGTCCCCCTAAGCGATCTTGATTAAATTATGTTTTCAGAGGGAAGAGTACATACAGTAGCCCACAAAAAGGGTCTTCATTTGTACACAACTTGGGTTTGTACATGCCCTGTACAAGAGAGTTTCTTTTTTTCAACATTTGTTGTTTTTCAAGATTTTTTTTTTTCATTTTTACAAATAAGACATATAAAATGTAAAGCCACCTAAAATTCCACAGAATTTCTTTTCTTTATATAGAAAACCATCACCACAATAAGTTACTCATACACGAAATGGAGTTTGGGGTTTGAGATGGGGTAACATGTCCTGGCAGCCTTAAGTACTGATGACCAGGTTCAGACAAAAAAGTGGATAGATATGAGCAGGCAAGGCAGACACTATAACGGGGCCGTAGACGAAGACGATAGAACCCAAACAGACATGAATGCAAATGCATGTGAACAAAAGCTCTTTTCCAGAATACCGCGTCCTCACCTTTACAATGAAAGCAGGCCACCTTAAAGACGTTTATCGGAGAACAGGTAAATACTCAGCATTAATGTCAAACTTTCCCTGTCATGGTTAGACTTTTTAAAGGGACTTTCTTACACTTCTGTCTTTGGTGTGCTGGAATCTCCATTTACTTACAGAGACATGAAGAACATTGATTTTTGAAAGGGGTGAGCAACACAAAGGACGGAAAAAGAATAAATGCTAACAGCTACTTCAAACTATTAGTAAACAGCATTTAGTCGCATTTGCTAAATGTGACAGGCTGCACTCTACCGTTTTTTTTTTTTTTTTTGTGATGCAAGCAGAATATGGGCTTTAAAAATTCCGTAGTTGAGAGGGCCAGTCTTCTGATCCAGTGCACTCATATGCAGCCCAGCTAGTGCCTGTCGTTCTGCATGAACACTTCACACACGGGAAACACGAAGGGCAGTGGAGTTTTCTCCACTCCATTGCTGCACTGAACATAGTCACAGCCCTCACTCCCTGCCTGGAACTTTTTTTTTTTTTTTTTACAACGACATCACTTGATTGATCAGGCCCTAGATATGTCATAACTCTTATAGACAAAACCAAAACAAAACCTGAATCAGTTTGGTGCAGGTCTGTTACTGTGGTGGAAAAGTAAAAGTCTAAAAACTACAGCAGTCTAATTTTAAAAACAAACCAATCGAATGTCACCCTAGGCTGAGAGAAGGTGTGGTGTTGCTATGTCAACTGTCTTTGTTCGGAACCACCAAAAGTTTGTATCTTTTTTTGTTACATCTATTTTTCTTTTGGAGAGAAGTCTGCGTGAAGTCACGAGCATCCGGAGGTTTTGGTGAAGGCTTAGGGTAAGCGGGCCAGAGCAGCAGGGCTACGTGGACTCGTTCTGACTCACAGCCTTGCCTCCGTTAAGGACAGCTGATGCACTTCGGCTTTTAGTGGGCGTTCCGCTGCCAGAGCGCGAGAACTCAGTCAGGTCATGCAGAGAGGGCTCCCGATACATGGTCACTATAGAGAGACAGAAATTGGGAGAGGGTATTCGTTACTGGATGGATTCCACAAACATTACAACATAATCAGGAATATAAGTATTTGGAGCACTGTGACAAACATTAAGTGTAAAGACATATGTCCACAAAGCAAGACTGCTGCCAGTACAACTGTCAGATCCTGTATTTATAAGATGTTCTCGCCAAGATAAGTGTTTTTTAATGGCCTGTCTACTTATTAACAAAAACACTTGTTTTTTTTTGTGAACTTTGTACCACCATCTTTGCAGGCACCATATGCTGCCTAAGCTGCTTTCTTCGGATGTATAATCCCTATATATATATATATATATATATATATATTTTATACCAATTATGCAGGAGCCACTCCCTGACTCACATGTAATCAGTTCTTCTAGCAGTCCTTTGAGGTTGATTATCAGGTAGAGATCTTGCTTTGCCGAAATGAAAAACTATAGCTGCAAAGGCCTTCTGAGGATAAGCTTGGAGAACACTTTAACTGCAAACTCTAAACTACAATAGCTATGGCCTGATCTCGTAAACTACAACTGCAGCATTAAGGAAGACTTCCTTTAACCATAGTACATGTCTCTTTCTCTACAACATGCAATCAATACAGCACTTCAGTGGAAAGCTGTTTGAATCAATACTTCATGTAGTAGGAGGGCTGCAGGGCAACCGTGCATGGAGCTGCTCTCCAGGGGATGTGGAGGAGACAGCAAGACTGGAGGTTCATCATTATCAGTGCACTCAGAATGCTGCCTGACCACCAATTTGTCATTATGATTAAGCCATATAATCCTAACATTGGTCTATTGGTATGGTCCTGCGTGTTAGGGAAAGCAAAAAGCCTGCTAATTACTGTCTGAGGTGTCCTTTGAAAGCACTTCTTTTTTTTTCCCCGTAACAGGCAATTTACTTGAGAATGTAACTACAGACATATTGTAGTGTCAGCAGCGAGATCATTGCATTTTTTGTAAATGAAGGTATTCGTGTATATTTTTAATCTCTGCTTGCACCTTGTAAAGTTTTATACTAGTTGTAGAGAGCATTCATAATGAAGTTCAAGTTAATTAAAAATTATTATAAGCCCTGTTCAAGATTCTGCAAAAAAAAAAAATCTAAATCTTTTTTTTTGTTACAACTCAAAATATATAAGCAAATTAACTTGAAGCTACACTGCATAGAATTTTTGTTAAAATGATTCTTGAGTCAGAGGAAAAACAGACTGTGTAATCTGATGCTTCTGACAATCAGGGCTGTATGAGGCCAGAATTGATGCAATATTCAGACACATTAATGCCCCAGTTTCAGGCATAATGTACGTCTGGCTACACTGTGATTGGTGGAGCTGCAGCCAGTCAGAAGAGAAGGAGAGTGGGAGTGCAAACAAACAAGCATGAAAGATATTACATCATAGGAATCTTATAATAAAAGATAAAATGATAAAAGACTGATAGAGTTTAAGCTTATGTTGCGTATTAATTTGTTCTGGAAGTTGGTAAATGATTGATAATAGCAAACCAATTTATTTGTACTATAAAAAAACCTGACTGTCAATGGCAAATAACTGGAGGTGTTGGTGAATTTCTCAGTATTTCTGATTTGAGAACATGGTTATATTGAGTGATTCAAGCTTTTTGATTTTACTTGCTGCTTCTGTATTATTTTAACCTCTTGGTTAAACTCTATTCCTTCAACTAGATCAGGCAGTCACAGTCAGACCTAACCTGCTGACAGTACCTAAAAATAAGCTCCTGTTAGGAGCTTTTGCCGTTTCATCTGGTGCTCACTTAGAGTCAAGATCTACCTGAGTCTGAGATCTTAAAAGTTACATCATTACACTACAGTTCAGTTGCAGTAAACACTCTTCTGTTCCCATCAGTTTTCTAAAATGCTTATGACATAACAACAACAACAAAAAACCCTCCCACTCTTCAAGTAGTAGAAAATCCATTATGTATTAATAACAGTTAAGAATTATGGGTAACAAAGTGACAGCAAATGCAAGGCAAGGTATTGCAAAAGAGCAGCTGACCTTTCAGTGGTTTGGGCAGGAAATGTGCAGCAGGCTTGTTCTTCTTTACATGGTTGCCCTTCATGATTTCGCCCTCTTTGTTCAGGCCCAGGTACCAGCCTCTGCCTGACTGCTGCTGTCTGTATATCATGGAGGAATACGTCACGTAGTAGTTCTCGAACACAGATTCTTTAAATTTGCACTCAGGTGTGAAATGTTCCTGCAGAAAAAGACAAAATAGAAGAGGAGAGAAAAGAGTAAGGGTGAAGGCCTTCAACAAGACTTCACAATCACATGGTGCACTTCTTGCTGGAGAAACATGCAACACAGACGGACAAAATAGATACACCAATTAGCCATAACATTAACACCACATACAATTAACATGGTCTGGTCTGATCACATGGAAAAGCCCATGTAGCACATTTTGCTGAAATGAGTAATTCCAGGCCATGGTAGAAAGTCATCGGAACAAGCCAGTGCACCACAACCCACTGGGGCTGGGGCCTAGCAGGCAAAGCCCAATGCTGCCGACCCGATCCCCGAACTCTCAAAAAGAAAACCCAGATCTCACTGAAGCGCAAGACAAACAAGGCCGATGCTCCGAGGCCCCACCAAAGGATCTGGTGCCAATATCTAGGTGCCAGACACTACAGGACACCCCAGACGTCTTCTGGAGTCATGCCCACAGGGGCCAGAGATGCCCAAGAAGCACAAGGGAAACCTACACAATATGTGCCACAAGATTTGTAATGTTATGGCTGATCGGTATATGCAAACACACACACACACACACACACACACACACACACACACACACACACACACACACACACACACACTGATGCATATGCTTTACCTTTAACTTATATGATTGCACTCTCTTTGTTCTGTCCCAGCTAAGACCAATGATTTTTTGGTTCACGTTATCTTTTCTCTCTGCCTTTTTAAGATTCCCTTCATCCTCCTATTTGTTTGTTACTCTTTTACTATTTCTGAGAAATAAAATCCCCCGTTTCTTGTAGTCTTTTATCTCGTTGGTTTTTATAAGCAATCTATTTCCATTCCGAACCGTCTTCCTAAAAGAATCAATTCACTCTGTGGAATTGTGAAAATTGGTAGCATTACTATAAAACAACCCTGCATGACCACAGTTGCTCATTAGGATACAGCTTCCCTCCCAACAATATTGATCTAATGCAGACTGCCTACTGCACCAAGCAACAGTCATCATTCTGAGAGAAGAGAATGGTGTCATGACATAAAGAGAAAAACTCTGCATTTGATTACCTCCACATCCTCTCATTTTCTCTTTAGCTGTCCTGCACACACACAACTCATTAAAGCTTACCGAAGACAAAACAAACAAAGGCAACTTTCAGCTGGATGTCCATTCTACTGCCATCCACTATATTTATAATTATTTGTTGAAATGTTCCTTCTCACACAATCAGTGTTTTCCACCCACCACACTTTATCACCCTGTGCTAAACACAAAAGTAAAAAAACAAAAGGCACACGAGATATTATGAATAATAATAATAATAATAATAATAATAATAATATAGTGAGATATTTTGATGCTTGTGAATAATTAGCACATTATACTTTTATTTTCTTTAAACACATTTATTTTAGGGAATGTATGTTATCTATATTGTTTAAACATTCGGCCAAAATAATGATACATTTATTGTGTTTTTTATACTAAAATATATGTAAAATACATAAATCTTTAAGAAAACATTAATTGTCCTGAGGACTATCAACATTAAAATATGGCAAACATGGTGTGCATTACCAGGTATTTAATAGAAACTACAAAACAAAATTGCGTATCCACAAACAATTTGTTGTAGAATTTATCATTCTGAACGCTCATACACAGACATTTAAAGACCCCAATAGTGCAGAGGTAAGACAGATTTAGGGGGAGTGGTGACTCAGGTGACTGAGGCTCTGGGTTGCTGATCGGAGGGACAAGGGATTTGAGCCCTGCAACTGCCCAGCTTTGTAAAAACTAGCATTAGCAATGATGGAATCTGTCACTTGATGCGCTTAACAACATGAGTGGAACAACAATAAAAATATTTAAAAAAAGAACACACAAGTAAGAGGGCAACTATAATATTTTGGTGACAAAATTGTAAGGCAGTGCTGAAGGTGTTCAAACTATGCAATAATCAGCTTTGAACAGTTAATTTTTAGATGTGTCTGCAACTCATGATCTGTAAAAATCTTTGGTCCTCAAAGGGTCACCACAGCAGACCATCCAATCCACACACAACTTGGCACATGTTTTAAATCAGATGCCCTTCCTGACACAACCCTTCCATTTTTATCCAGGCTTGGGATCAGTGGCTGGGAATCAAACCCAGGTCACCACATGGCAGGTGAGTCTACCACCAAGCCAATAAATGCCCAAATGTAGATGCAGTAAATACAATAGATAGATGCATGCACAGATAGAGTAAATATGTGTATTTACTATTGAAAATGTGCTTAAAGATTATTGCATGCATAATGAATGTGTAGAAAAAGCACTGTAAACTACCAGTCAATTTGAGTGTCTATGTAAGTGGGATGTATTGGGACTGATTGATTAATGAAATCAGAGAAGAAGCTGCTTATGTGTTTTGTGGTCTTGGTTCTAATTGCTCTGTTATTGTTTCCAAGAAGAAATGGCTTGAAAGACATAACAGGCAAATTGAAAAGGATCAGCAGTGATCTTATTGTGCTAATGCTACTGGAGAAGGGTTGACTGATTATTCTCCCTGCTTATACACTGGATGCATGTGTCGCCACCAAGCCTTTATTTTTCACTTTTGTGTCACATAACTTACAGTGCATTCTTTAGACGAATGATGGTGTGTATTTTCTGGAATTGAAAGGATGTAGTTTAACAAACTGGTAACGGAAAATTGAGATATTAGATTCCTCATATGTCTGACACATACAGTACTGTAAGGGTGACTAAGCGTGACTAAGGGTTCCCACCTTTGAATTCTTTATGAAACAGAAACATGATTAAAATCTGTGATGATTTTTTTGGGGTAAATAGCTGTATCTCTGTGTTTACAAACAAACAGTATACAGGACAGT
This sequence comes from Clarias gariepinus, assembly GCF_024256425.1. Classification (NCBI taxonomy): domain Eukaryota; kingdom Metazoa; phylum Chordata; class Actinopteri; order Siluriformes; family Clariidae; genus Clarias; species Clarias gariepinus. The sequence continues at coordinate 18,818,335 of NC_071109.1, read as the reverse complement.
ATGTTTTTAGGCAGTTGGTGTATCACTTACAATTAACTGTATATCTACATATAACTGCATTATCTACAAACATGGGAGCTGTCAACAAACAGTGGGGGTCTATCTGTAAGATCTTAACAATAACAATACTCTCAAATGTTATTACTGGAGAAATAGGCTGCTGGGTTTAATATTTATACAGGTATTTTTTATTTTATTTTATGCATGGGATCTTGGAGCAAGCATAGATCGCAAGAAACAATACAGAAATTCAATAATTTGGCTAGATGCCTGGGACGAGTTGTGATCTCTGCAGTGCTGTAAAAAGGCTGGAATCCAGAAGCTTTCCTCATTTTTCTGTTGCTTCAAAGTCTTATCTACATCTCTTCTATACACATTAGATAGATCAGAGTAAAGACGACAGTGTTGGATAACCCAATGTTACGCTGGTTCAGCTATTAGGTAATACATCACATACTGTAGATGCAAGGTGCTGTGTTGTTCATGCAGTACCTTGAGGCTGGTTAACATCTCTGCATTGTAGCAGGTTTCTGTATCTGTATCTGTTTTAAAAGGTATTTACTTGATCTTGTGTATTTCCTATGTTATTGACCATTAATGCCAAGGAGGAATTCAGCATTCTTTTGTGCCAAAATAATAATAAAAAAAGACACAGTTTAAGATTCTGTTACCTTTAAACCTTACGTTTTGGCCAATGTGGTGGCCAATTTATCTGTGAAAATTATTCCTCATACCTGTGGCATCATGGAAGAAAAAATGTGTTTATGTGATAACCTGGTCATTCTGTACATTCAGGTAGTCAGCTGACTTCATTTTACTGCCACTTAACATCAAGTCTAGACCTGATCCACTTAAGCAACCTTAAATCATACCTCTCACAAATCAAATTTATTTATTAAGCACATTTAAACAAAATACAGTTGACCAAAGTGCTGTACAATCCTAAAATAGCTGCTGACACAATTACTTATTCACTTATCGTCTGTACTGCTTTATTCTGTATTCAGGGTCGCAGAGGGCCTGGAGCCTATCCCAGGCAGCTTAGGGCACGAGACGGGGTACAACTGGATAGGGTGCCAATCCAACACAGGGCACACACACACACAAACGCACACACACTCATTCACACACTACAGGCAATTTGGGAATGCCAATTAGCTTAATCGGCAGGTCATTGGACTGTGGAAGGAAACCGGAGTACTTGAACCCACCAAGCACAGGGAGAACATGAAAACTCCATGGACACAGAGATGGGAATCGAGCCTGGCCGAGAATCTAACACAGACCCTGGACCACAAGGTGACAGTACTAACTACTACACCACTGTGCTATGGCGTTATATTCCTGCCACAATTCTGAGCGCGTAGTTTGACATTTTGAGAGCAGACAAAGCACTCTATGCGCGTGCAATGTCTTCACTGCGCGCTCAACAGCTCGATTCTGCGCGTGCAGTTCCTCCCCTGCTCGCTCAACATGTTCTCCGCGCACGCGCGACTTCTCGATTCTGTGCGCGCGTGCAACGTTTGTTTTCTGTGCGCGCTCAACTCTGTCTGCACGCGCGTGCAACGTTTGTTTTCTGTGCGCGCTCAACTCTGTCTGCACGCGCGTGCAACGTTTGTTTTCTGTGCGCGCTCGACTCTGCCTGTACGCTCGCTCAACATTGTCTAGTGTTACAAAACTGCCACAAAACCAGCCAATCACAGACTTCCACACACTACTTCTGATTGGCTGTTCCTTCTCTATCAGCTGGCAATATGTGCTTTTAAAATGGTCATTGTCTCAAAGCAGCTTTACAAAATCAAAAGAAAATAATAAGAAATTAAAATTATATTATTATATATAATTATATACAAATGAAAATAAATTACAGTATATAAGGGAAGCAATGTAAATAAATTTGCATTTATTTATAAATATTATAAACAAATATAATAGTATTTATTTTTATTTAATGAAGTATTAGTATATACCAGTTTCGTTTGTCTATTGTGTGTTTTTATTCACTTATCTAATTATCCATATAGCTCATTGTTAGACTACATCGACTAAAATTCAAATCAGACAACTCGGCCGCTTCACTTATAAACCTTTATTTACAATGCTTCCGTTAAGCGGTCGATAGTAGTGCCACTTGATTGGAGGAGAAACAGCCAATCAGAAGTAGTGTGTGGAAGTCTGTAATTGGCTAATTTTGTGGCAGTTTTGTAACACTGGACAAAGTTGAGCGAGCGTACAGGCAGAGTCGAGCGCGCACAGAAAACAAACGTTGCACGCGCGTGCAGACAGAGTTGAGCGCGCACAGAATTGAGAAGTCGCGCGTGCGCGGAGAACATGTTGAGCGAGCAGGGGAGGAACTGCACGCGCAGAATCGAGCTGTTGAGCGCGCAGTGAAGACATTGCACGCGCATAGAGTGCTTTGTCTGCTCTCAAAATGCCAAACCACGCGCTCAGAATTGTGGCAGGAATATAACGCCATACTGTGCTGCCACCAGACACGATTAACAGACTATTAAAAAAAATCAAACAGCAATAAGAAAAGCCTGAGAGACTGCAACTGTATGGCTTTAAATGGTCAGAAATTTAGGGTCTTGCTATATTATTCAAGGCTTTGTAAAAGAAGACATTTTCCATTGCTCCAACATCCATTCTTTATGCTCCCTAGCACATTAAAGACTTTTTTCTAATTAGTCTCACTAACGATTGGTTTACTTCTGGCCCGACAACTGTTTATTTTAAATCCTTTAAGTTCTTATTGCATTGTGTGTGCGGAAATACTATTATGTTTACTGGTAAAGATAACTGTAATTTGTACTGTAAATTTTTTTTAAATTAAATGCAACATCACCTAATATTTAAGTGATCTCCGTTTCTGACCAAATTTCTTGACGGTTCAGTACTATTCTTCCAGGATTAATACTGTGTTAGAGGTTTTTCAAACAAATTCCAGCAATGTCAAATTTCCTTAGTTGTTCTAATTGCTTAATGCAGGCCCTTCTGCAATACTTTGATCCTTCTGATTTTTTAGCCAGACAGTATGTACATATATTTTATGCCCCCTAGTGAACATGTCAGTTTGTGTGCAATTTCTGGCAGACAGTTATGTCACCACCTACATAAAACAGCAAGATGTACTTAAATTATCAAAGAATATTTAAAAACAAATCATTTCTAAACACCCTTGACGTCAAGCAATCCTTCATTCCTAAAGAGGCACATCTCTGCGAGTCCTAATTTCTATCGTGTCACTTGTGTTGTGCTAACGAGTGTTTGAATACCAGGTGTCGAGAGCACATGCTGTTTAAAATGATTAACACATTCAAGCCAAGCACTCACATAACCAGACAGGATGGCTGTCAGAGCTAGAATGGGTGCTAACAATCTACAGGATTGCCATGGACAGCTTGAAGGTACATTGACAGGTAGAGGACGATATTAGCAGTGGCTTTCCCTTCAGGGCTAATCTGTTGCACGGAAGTGGTGTGCAAAGTAAGGGGGGTAAAAACTGCAGACAACAATTTGCCAATAATGGCAAGAGATATGCAGAATCCAGAAAATCAGAGAAGAATGTAAAGAATCACCAAAACCAGCTGCATGTTTCTAATCAGTGTCTTCATCCAATTGATTTTGTAACATTGTTAAATAAAATATTGTCTAAATATTCATTTAGGCAATAATGAACTCTTAAAAAATGCAAGACTACAGTCAAAATTCTAGCCACCGCATATAAGAAAGACTAACAATTGCATGTGTAAAAAAAAATTCATAAGGTAGTGTGGGCTGTGCTTTGTTATTGTGCTGGTTCTGATCCTATCTGCATGCATAATTGTATCAGCAGCTGCAGTCACGCTGCTCGAAGCTTTGCAACCAGGGAAATCCTGCACTACCCCTCCCTTCATTCTTTTTACCTCGTTACAGGGCTTCCCTATCGAGTAGAAGCAACGTCATGTCTGAGAAAGATGAGGCTTTTTGTGTTTAAGAAAGAGGTTTTATGCTTGCATTGGAAATTTAAGTGTGTGCATGTGCAATAAGGGTGCTCCTTTGATGGGAACAATGCATTTTCCTTCTCTGAAATGCATTTTCCGTCTCACTTTCTGTCTCTATATCTTAATTTCATATACAGTGCTTAATACCTATAGCATTTAGAACCCCCCCTCCCCCCGCTAAACCTTCTTCTTCCGCACTATATTTTTTAACACCATGCAATCCACATTCCCAATCCCTATTCATTAGTTGCACTATCTAATTGTTTCCCCCCTCCCCCTCCCACTTCCCCTTTTACCATCACACTCTTGTTCTCCAGTTCCATCCATTTATATGGTGAAAGCTGACAGAATCTATTTCACTCAGGCACTGTCCCTCCTGGCTCCCTTTGGCACTGCTGAAAGGCACCTCCATTTTGCTCATTTACCACTCCATCCTTCCATCCAACACTATTCCTTCCACCTAATGTTGTCTTTAGACCCACACTGTCACACAACCATAAAAACAATCCAGTCACTTAGGGTGTGTTTTCACACTAGTGACACGGGCACGGATCGAAAGTCCAAGTTGTTTAAGTATTGTGAACACGGTTTAGGTTTTCTTGGACATGGCTTGAATCAGGTGTCATCACTAACTGCACTAAAACATGAAAATGGACTGATATTTGGTTTGTGACATCATCACTGCTGCCTTTCTTCTCCAAAATATGCATATGCATGCAGCACACCTCTGGCTATTGTTGAAAAGAAGACAAGTAAAGAGGAGTGTGTTTTGTAATATTAGGCATAACACAAAGATTGATGCTCTTTATGTTTACTGGCAGATCACAAAGCATCAAGGTCTATACTGTATTGGAGTGTGTATATATACAGTACACATATATTCGAATATTAATCAGAATTACTTATGTAAAAGCTTGAATGGCAGTGGGGATGATCCAGTTACAATCGGGTATATGGTACAAAGCTACCTAGTGTGAAAGCCTTAGAATTGCCGCCCCATCAATGGGCCATATTTTATGCTTTAGGGCTCAGTGGTTTCAACAATATAACAAGATCTGATGAGAGATATCACAGTGCAGTGTATTATAGGCAGGGAGTACTTCAATATACTACAAATAATGTTCTTTTTTTATGGCGCAAGTAAGATCTACGTAAATAAAAAAAATATATATCACAGAATTGCAATAAATAATCATAATTCTAAATGTATCATTGTTATATACTCTTTGTCAAAATATAAACTCTTTGTCAAATATAATGGATTAGAAATAAATGTTCCCACATCAGAATTGATTTCTTTATAAAATGGTGGCCAATTATATTCGCTTTCGTTAAATCAAAATCAAAGCTTTTACACCTGTGAGAGCAGCAAACACAATAAAACAGCAAACAGAAATCTCTAGATCTCTTAAATGTGTACATTTTTCTTTTTTCTAGTCCTAAGCTGTGCTAATTGGTCTCACTTTCAAAACAAGGTCTGTTAGTGGGTGTAGGGCTCCACATCCATGTGCACATACAGTAGACAAATGCAGAGCAAAGGGTGCTGGATAAAGAGCATGCCTAGCTCTGTAGGGGAGGAGAGAATCTGTACTGAACTGTAAAGAAAGAGCAGGGGAGAGCTAAAAGGGGATCAGGATCATTTTGAATTGATTATCTCTCTCTCCCATTTGCTGTCAGACTGATAGCTGAATACATTTGCATGGGTACGTTCTGACTCGCCCACACATGTACTCAATCTGTTTCTCTTTCAATCTTTTCTTTTTTTTTTTTGCCTTTTCCTGTCCTTTTCACTGCGCACCAATTTTTGCACTGGATTTAAAGTGTTTGCTGTTGGGCTATTGGCATATTAATGTAACTGAATTGCAATGTATACCTACAACCCAAATTTATTCCCAAATATACTGTAGTTTTGGCAAATTTGAAAAAAAAAAAAAAAAAAAAAAAACAACTTTATACTGTAACATTATTTTAGAAGCTTTAAACTTTCAGGTTTTACAAAACTCAGCAACGGCATTTTGGCCAAAAAAGCCAATGCATTATGGAAAGCCAAACGCAGCGCTTATTTCCACAGTGATCAGTGAAATGAAATTACATACACTCACTGGCTGCCCTGAGTGAATGAAATGCATTCAGTGGCTTTTTGGAGAATGTTGAAGCTAAAAAAAAAAGAACTTTTACACTCAGTTACTGCCATCACAGTCAACTAAGCAGTAATGAATTATAGGTATATGTCACATAACATCCTCAGTGAAATAAAACTTTATGCAATTAAGATGTAATGTGAACATATTATACACTGAGCAAAGATATGTGGGGAACTGTAATGTAAGCACAGTGGTGAAATGCTCTTTCACTTTTTAAATCGATATCTATCTTTTTCCTTCTTTCTCCTGCAATCATCCATCCATGGCTTTTAGGAGCCATGATGCACTTATGCCAATTTTCTCAAAATTAAATTGAGCAGAAAGATAACATTACAACACTCAAATGACACACAACTAATTTGTGTACAAGAGACAAGAGGTGCAAGCACTCTTTATGAAGCTGTTTTGTTAGCTTTGTCTGGTTCTGTCCGATCTTAACATAGTGTCATAAACCTTAGGGCACTATTAAGATGTATACAGTCATGTTTAAAAGTTAGTACTCCCTCTTTTAATTCTATGTGTTTTTGTGTAAACACGTAAAAAAAACATCATCCAACTGCAGTGGATCTAAATACAGGCAAATACAACCACAAACAAACAACATATAACTTTTTATATTGTGACATTTTGTAAATGTTATTCTGTATTTCACAAAAATTAAGCCAAATGGAAAAAAATAACGTAAGCTCTCTTGAGGTCCTGCAACAGCATTTTAAATGGGTTAAGGCCTTGACCACACAATTAAAAGGAAAATCAAAATTGAGGTGCATAAAAATACATTACCATAGGTCTTAGTTTTCTGACTATTACGTTTGTCACCCGAAGCGCACAAGAACAAATGCAATAAAAATAAAAATGCTTTCAACCTATAGCTCATATGATGTTCCTGCAGTCCCACTGAGCTAAATAAATTTGGTATTTTTACAATGAACTTGGTACAAATTTAACTTTTAATTTTTATTTCCTTGTTAGCCATACACAGTCGAATTGTGAGCACATGTGCAGTGATTGGCTTTATACACACGCACATTTCGATTACACAGGAAAAATATGCAACATGGCGTGTTTTAGGAACTCTTAACGATTAAAATAGATTAACATTTTTCATAACTAATCGCTTAAAATGCACTATAAGAGATGACCATCCCATTAATATTGTAAACTGAAATTTTGTATATAATATTTTGCTTATAATATGTATCATGATCATTAAAACAATCTTTGTATCTAAAAAAAAATTTTTTTTAGGACAACACTTTTTTCCTTAATTTGCTGCTACTACTTGCTGTTTAATTCAGTACAAAATAACAACTAAAACATGATGTTCTTACAATTTTTTAATAAACCTCAGCCAACACTATCATTGGATTAGCCCAAACACAACTGGATGCTTTATCCATTGTGAATAAAAACTGTGGGAGATGGAGTCATAGCTTTTTGCAAAGTAACGTTGCATATAACAAAATGATTTTACATAATATTTTATCATTTATATATGATATTTTTTATATCACTTACTTTCCACTTCATTTGAAAGGGTGGAATAACCCAAATGAAATTATCTGATTATGCAGTGAAACTCTTCATATAATGTGTTATACAATACGTATAACAACAAAGACAAGGTTGATGCTGAGCAATATTTTGTTTGTATATTAGAAAAAAACCTTGAAATTCTTGTTTGTATATTCATCCCATATTTTATTGTTTAAGGTCATAATAAAGCATAAATGCCTATATAATTGTCCAATTCAGTTGCTTACTACATAGCTGTCAAGTAAATACAACCTGTCTGTACCTAACATGGGGTTGTTCTGGTGTTGCATAATGTTATGTGTGTAGATGGGAAGATTAGAGTGTCTTTATTCGATTTAATGAGCATGTCTGCGCATGCAATTTAATCACCCACACTGTGGCTTGCATCATTAAAAAGCACATAGTGGGAACAGAGGACTGGTGGTGAGTGGAGTTAAGTGCTTTCTCTCTCTCTCTCTATCTCTCTCTCTCTCTCTCTTATTCTTTCTTTCCTTTCTTGTGTGTGCATGTGTACTTATGCGTGCATGGTTTCATTCTCCACTAGCCTATTTTGGTAGTACTGATCTTTATAGAATCTTTTGTACACTGCTTTATTATTCATTGCAATCTGGTCACATACCTTTTTTTTAAACAAAATTCTGATATTGAGTCACAATATGCTGCATAGCATATAGGACAGCATCAAAGCATCATGAAGCATCTGCAGCTCCATTAAAGTGTATTATAGAGTTTGTGAAAAGATGCACTGGTCTATAATTAGATCAGTGTAAGGAGCCCTCATTCCTGTTTCCTTATTCAGTATTTACGCGAGTTGGTTTTGCTCCACTGCATTTTCAATCTCATCCACATTATCACTCTGATGATTTATCATATAGATGATGTGTATTAAATGTATGAGAAGAGGGAAATAAGAGTGTACATATATGGTAAGAGTAAGCAACTGCAGTAAACAGCAGCCACCTGGAGATCTTTTCTTAGAAACACTCCCTCTTTGCATCAGTCCTGTTAGAATCATGGCTTGCTGTCATTTTTTTTTTCCCACATACGCCCACCAGAGATGCAGGGACGGAGGAAGTTGTTTGCAGGATGCAGGCAGCTGACTGTATTTTTTATACCTGAACATGCTTTTATCAGGCATGCGACGTTAGCTGCCTTGTTCACACCATTGTTCCAGATGGTTTTGTTACCTTATAAAAGTCTTTCATCTTGTTAGTGACAGTCAGCAATAGCAGCGATGCATGGCTATAATTTTCTGTCATAGGAGAATTCAAGAGCATGTGTAGGTCTTCATGAAAATGTGGTAGGGTATGGTTCGTGTTTGCATCACCATAGCAACTAGTGCTGGTGCCAGAGAGCCAACTTTTGCTGTGTTCAAAGAGTGCTTAAGATATTCATGTTCCTGTTTACAGTACTACTCCCTCACTCTTGTTTCTCAGAAGAGGTGGTACTCAGAAGCCAATCATAAACCAGGATTCAGAGCAAGCAAAAAAAAAAAAAAAAGCCTAGACATAAGGTAATAATCAAAACACATCCTAAAAAAGTGCTTAGTGTCCTCTCAGCTGGGACATAATGCATTCATTTGTCTGATGCTTGGAAGGATTTGAGGTTGTTATGTAGAGCATCCATATTCTGATTCACAAGCCCAGCTGCACAGCTCTGACTGGGAGCCATATGGAGTGAAGGAGTAATCAGGAGAACATGCATCATATATTTTTTTTATACATGCATGTAAAAGCGTAAGTGAGAGAGAGGGAGGAGTGTCAGAACATTTGACATTTTCCATAATAATTTATGCAACCACACAGAGGTGATAAATGTTGGTGTATGTCTGTGCATGTTGATAGAGGCTGAACTATATCGTCTAAAATGTCATTTAAGTGCATGCTGTGTGTGTGTGTGCTTGTGTTTGTGTGCTTTTTTAAAAAACTTTCCTGCATTGCATGCCTCTTGTTACACTGTCTCTTGTTTAAATGAGCTGATGCTACTTACTGATGTGTATAGGTAGCCTTCACTGTTCATGGCCAGGTACAGTTTGGTCTGGACGCCCTGGATGGCTACCACTCGCAAACCCACTGGAATGAGGTTGAACATAGCTGCAAACGAGACACAGAGAAACAGGCATTAACTAATTTACATAAAGAACGTTAAAAATAGCACACTTCCACCAGTACAGTCTGTGTCCATAGAGCTCTCTGTGTAGAAGTGTTCAGAAGGCTGTAACACATAAACAGACTGAGTAATTAGCAAACGCTGACATCCATATTGAAGGCAACCTGGTCACTCCTACAAATAGTAAAAAAGATATGCTTCCAAACATTTAGCTTTATTATATTTCTATGAATACAATGTATTATGTGTACAGTAAGTACAGTGAGACAGGTCTGTTTTTCCTGTTCATTTAATCTGCAGTCCTCTTGTAAGGTAAGAAAGGAAAAAAAATGTTATATACAGTATGCTTTGGATAACAGTGATAAAGCAATCCATTTAAAGACATTAAGTGGTCCAATTGTGTATATTTAATACATTAATAAAATAGAGAAAAAAAGGACAAATCTGCTTAGAGTAAGTTGATTATAATACTATCACATAACTTGTATTCTCACCCATAAGAACTACATCCAACATTTTGTTTCCTCCCTCTTAGCACACCCCACACGCATTCTTCCTAACATATCAGTTCTATCACAGCCTTTGCCAAGTTTTTGCATTTTTTTTGTGATATTTGTTGCACAGTTACTTTGCAACATACACTTCATGAGTCATAACAAAAGTTGTTTTTAAAATACTTGTTGATTTTGTACAGTTACTATGATACAGTATTGATTTTGAATTCATTTTGTCTTGTTGGAGCACTTCATTTTGAACTTTAAAGTTAATGTTTATCTTAAAAGAAAGCCTTATGTTGTGTTTTGCTCATAATTTTTTTTTTTTTTGGGAAATTTGACAAAGTATTTTGTAAATCTACTGAACTTAAATCCTAGCAAGTACATATATTAATATATTGATCAATTGCAGGGCACACACACACACACACACACACACACCACGGGTAATTAGGAAAGAACAATAAGCCTAATCTGCATGTCTTTGGACTATAGGAGGAAACCGGAATACCCAGATGAAAACCCAACAAGCATGAGTAGAACATGCAAACTTCATGCACACAGGCCCAAGGAGGGAATCAAACCGAGACAACTGTGCTGCAAGGCCACAGAGCTAACCACTAGGCCACTGTGCCTTGGGTACATTTAATAATATTTTATAAAGAAACTACTTAATGTTTGTTACATTTTTCTTTTCCTTTGTTATGCTAAGTATAAAGATATACTTCTTTTAGTGATTTTTTTATATGTTAACATATAATTGTTCAATAAAAAATAATTTGCAAAAATAAAGAAAAAAAAAAGAAACTACTTAATAAAATACCTATTTAAAAGTAAGTAAGGAAATTCTTGAAAAATGAAAAGCAGTTCTTTAAAAGTTTACATTTTTGTAAGATTGTAATTGCCCCGTACATCTTAGAAATTAAAAACATACTGTTAATATGTCATTTTCTGTATTTTGAATGTTGGAGAGTTTGAAGGTGGGGTTTTGCTCATCCTTGTTTTTTTTCTCTGTATACACATACCCATCACATGGACAGCATTAAATAAAACAAATTATACTGGAAGTGTATTTAGCCTAGCAAAATACTTGCAAAAATAGTGGTCCCTGTTTAAGAATGTGGTTCAATTACGATTAAAGGCCACAGCGTTGAGTTACTGTATATTTAAAGTATTGAATGCTCATAGTAATTTTATAAGGTATATTATCAGATAAATATAGATGAGTGATCAATACAGTATATATATAGTACAGAGATGCCTTTCTAATGTAATTTTAGCAATATAAATAAACTACATACATAAATACTGTATATCTCTGCTTTAATATTAAAGACCTATTATGAAAATTCACATTTAGATTTTTTTTGTGCAGTCTCATGAGTCTAAATGTGTAAAAGAGATTCCATCTTTCTGTCTTCTGTCTTATAAAATTTTGATATTTTAATTACAAACCTGCTGTACGGATTTTTCTGGTATTTGTGATGTTTAGAATACTCCTACTCACAGCGTGCTACTTACTGATGTTGCCATTTTATTTGCCCAAAAAGGCACAAAAAAGGCACAAAGACCACTGATAGAATAACAGCAACATTTGTGTGTATTAAACATACTGCATTGGATGGCTTTCTCATCAAGTATCAAATCTGAGCTAGCTATGGGAGAATACCTTGGGAAAAAGTGTGGCTCTATTCTGACTGTCCATAACTTATATTCAGGTCTCTAAGCGGTAAGTTTTACTATATTCAGGTTATTGTCTGTTAATTGTAAATGTAAAGCATGACCCTCTCATGTACTTTATCAGCTATGGTTGTACAGTAGGATGGGATCAGTGTGTGCTGTGCACCACAGACGGTGTTGATGATGTCATGTTTGACCGGTGCCTGAGGCCACCATACAGTGGTTAGAACCACATTTGTAAAGTAGATTTGAGCATAACACACACAGTATGGAGTGTTTACATTATACAAAAGTTGGGCTCTTGTTTGGGTCCATGCATGAGACTTTAGCGTGAAAGTACACTTAAACATATTGCAGCTAATAGTTAGGTAAAAACATTGACCACCAAGAAGGCACATTGGTGACACAGTTAATAAGACCAAACTGATGCAGTCTGACAAGACATCAGCTGAAGAGATGGACCAAAACAAGGCAATCAGGATCAGCAGTAGATCTCACGGAGCAAAATGCGAGCACTCAAGAGTAAACAGGAGCCGAATGTTCTGCCGGTTTCAATTACAAGGAAGACTTTATTTGTAATCGACTCTATATTAAAGTTATTGTTTCATTTTACAGTACAGTGTAGCATAATGCTCTGCACTAGAAGATTATTTTCAACAACAGCAACAACAGTTATAGACTTATAAACAGTGATTATAATTAGATCATAAAACCTCTGCTCAGTGAATCTACTGTATCTGAAAATGCTGGCCTGAATGGTCCATACAATACATTCAAAATGCCATTTAGATAAGACTTACAATTATAACTGGCTATAAAACAATACTGGATATAATACCTGCCAAACTTATCAATGTTGTAAAAATGTCATGTGGACCACTGACCTAATGCAATATTTTTCTCAGCTGGATGATTTATTATGTTTTCTCCAGAATCTGGCCCTTTCACTGCAAGTAAATGAATTCAAAACCAATGATGAAAAATGAACGTGGCTTTTTTTTTTTTCACTTTTTGACATTTCTTCTCTCTCTTTTCAAACTCAGATGAATAGAGGTAGTGAGCCATACTGAAGGTCTGTCTGCCTGGAAACACTGAAAATGCCAAATTGCCCTGGACCTTTGTCTGTCTCCCATGCCATAAGCCAAAAAGCTAACAATCTCTCCTTTTCATACAGTCTCCATGTGCTAGTAAGGGAAAGTAATACAGCCAGCTACCGAAGGAAGTGCTGGCATGCCGAGAATATTCGTAAACAAGCATCAGCTTAAGAGAAATAAGAACACATTAGCATTTGTGTCTATCAGAGATTGTATAACATTCTAACCTGTAATCTGTATATAACAGAAATACCATCTATTCTGCAGTCTCAATCGTTCAGTTTATTCGTTAAGATAGTATTTGCTAGGCAGGTTTCTCCTTGAACTCTGAAATGCACTACTGTTATTACTCCCACACTATGTGTAGCTAAATTTAACAAACTAAAAACTTCTATTTATTTATTTAATTATTTATTTATTTATTTATTTCCATCATTATTATTATTATTATTATTATTTTAACGGTGTTGTTAAAGTGCTTTCTATGAAAGAAACACGCTTGCATGTCAATCCAGAAACATCTGCTCTTTGAAATCCATCTTATTTTTGCTCCCTTTTTATAATTAAACATAAAGTTAATGTGGATTTAATCAAAATTATAATAAAAATACAATTTTTCAGAACCACACCCATCACTTAATTTTATATGTCTCTTCTCTGTAGCAGCACTTCATGTTGGCTTTTCCCCATAGCTTTCATCAGAGAGAGATGCACAGCACTGGTTAATATTTGATGCAGAGAGATGACTTCAGCAGTGCTGCTCTTGCACACTGTGGCTCCACGCAGCAGCTCTGCCCAGGCTACTGTTAGGGCGATTGGGTGGAGCTCGTCCCTTTTGTCAACCTCAACTCGTTTCACTAATCCCACATCTAAGAGCCTGTCTCAGCTGTGCTGGGGTCCACCTGCAGAGATCACTCATCTGTCTAGCCTGCACTTTGAGGCAAATCTCACCGGGTTGGGGGAAAAGACACGTTCAAAAATGAATGAGCTATGTAGGGTGTGGCTGTTTCATAGCAGCAGTTGTAAGCTAGGACTGACAGCGCTCATGCTGCATTACTTATTCTTTTCTCCAGAGCAACTGTGCTTTGTAGTCCTCTTCAAACACATATCCTCATGCTCTTACAAACAGAGCAGAGTCTCAGAATAGCATCAAGCTGGAGAGCCAGTTAAAAAGGGGTTAGTACTACAGGCTAGTACAGCAACAAAACCATTGCATGGCTAATACAAAAATATAAAATACAAAAATAAAATAAAATTCAAACACACACACACACACACACAACACACAACACAAAATACAAAGACGCAGGTGTATCTCATTCTGGAGGGATTGCCATGGATTTGCTTGTGAGAGAGTCAATTACCTGCAGCTAATAGAGCAGCTGAGCACAAATACAGCAGGATTTCTAAAAAACAAGTAGAAAACCAAACCACCACGTGATTCCCCCTGTACCTCAGAATTGAACCTACAGTACATAGAAACGGTTAAAGCATATGACACACCAGCGTCTTATCTCCAACACTTCATTTGAATAAATTATAACTTGATTTAAAATCCCCAATAGCCACACAATATAATTGCAAATAATGTTGAGTCTAGAATGATTAAAGGTTTTGCGATTTGTGTGTCCTTTAAGGCTATATAACCTGTAAGAAGTAAGAATAGATACATGTACAAACTGATATTACAAAAGTTGAGAAAGACAAGTTGTATTGTTCCTCTAAGGGAACACTTAAAATAGAACCAGACAGTAGAGTGTTGATTACTCAACGAATGTCAAACATCCCCCTTTACACACATACTGTATACTCTACATTAATAATAAAAAAATCACTGTCTTTTATAAACCACTGTACCTTTTAAAAACAGATTTAATAACAGTTTATCTATGGTTTCTTTAACAAACTTTATTATGGAACAGACCTTCTCACATATATGACAGACCTAATTAGATGGAAATACAAACTGACATTAGAAAAGGTGAAAAAGACACGTTAACACTAATTAGATTTCAGGTTAACAGAAGGAAAGGCCTCAAGTCCAGACACATTGATTGCAAATCGAATTAAGTTCTCAGTGGAAAGAGACATAATGCAATGAAGCAGCCAAACATGACATTTAGTGACCAAGATGAGTGTTTACTTTGCTCCAAACACAAACCTAATCAGAGCTAAGGATGGAAACAGCAGGAAGATTTTTTTCCATTCTTTTTATTATGCATTTAGCATTCATTGTTTCAACTCATATAACCCTAGCTTTATGTAATGTGGGCTCAGGATGTAACTGGCACTGTGTACATACATGTGATTGTTTATTCATAAATGTAGCTCCTTGCACAAACTAAATTATAATAATTTCACTGGAATTTACTTTTTCACTTATTTTTCTTCTAATAAATGTAAAATGCTTCGTTAAACCTTTCTGAGCAAAGTGAATTACTCATTTGTCTCTTTTTTTAAATCAATTTATCATTGATTTAAACTTGTTACTACAGTTAAAAAAAAAAACATCTCATTGCCCTAAGAGTAAAAAGGTGAAATAATTATACTTACAGTGGGGGAAATAAGTATTTGATCCCCAACAGATTTTCTAAGTTTACCCACTTACAAAGGAATGAAGGGTCTATAATTTTTATCATAGGTTTATGGTAAAGGATTGAGACAGAATATCAACCAAAAATACAGAAAAATCACATGATACAGATGTTATGAATTAAGTTGCATTTCAATGAGGGAAATCTCGAAGTTACAGCTCTCGCCGTGAATTTTCTATTGGATTAAGGTTTGAAGACTGGCTAGACCACTTCATGACCTTATTGTGCTTATTCTTGAGCCACTCCTTAGTTGCCTTGGCAGTATGTTTGGAGTCATTTTCATGCTGGAAATCCACAACCCATCTTCAGGTGGTTTTGTATCCAAAATTTTACAACACATGGCCTCATCCATTGGCCCCTCAGTGCAGCAAAGTCAATCTGTACCTTTAGCAGAGAAACAGACCCAAAGCATAATGTTTCCACCTCTGTGCTAGACTGTAGGGACTGTGGTGTTCTAAGTGTCATAGTCAGCATTTTTCTTCCTCCAAAAACAGCAAGTCGAGTTGATGACAAAGAGCTCAATTTTGGTCTCATCTGACCACAGCAGTTTATTCCAATCTTTCTCTGTTCATTGGCAAACCTCAGACGGGTCTGTAATGTGTCTTCTTGAGGAGGGGAAGCCTTGCTGCGCTGAAGGATTTCAATCCATGCAGGTGTATTGCGTTACCAATGGTTTGTACCAACTGCCTTGAGATCATTCACAAGCTCCTCCCGTGTCGTCCTGGGATGGTCCCTCATTTTTCTCATAATTATTCTTACTCCATGAGGTGAAATCTCAATGGCTTAATGGTATTTCTTCCATTTGTAAATAATCACTTCAGCAGTTGTCTCCTTCTCACCAAGTCTTGTAGCCCATTCCAGCCTTGTGCAGGTCTAAAATCTTGTTCCTGACTTGCTTTGACAGCTCTTCTGATTTGCCGATGGTGGTGAGGTTTGAATGGAAGATAGAGATTTTGTGGACAGGTGGCTTTTATACACATACCACATTGTTGTTAGGAGCACCTTCTTAAATTAATATGTGTACCACAAGAGCACATAACCAGTCTGTGAGAGACAGAATTATTGCTGGTTGGTAGGGGATCAAATACTTATTTCCCTCATTGAAATGCAACTTAATTCATAACATTTGTATCATGTGCTTTTTCTGGATTTTTGGTTGATATTCTGTTTCAAAATCTGTAGGAGATCAAATACTTCCCATTATTTCCCCCACTGTATACATACTTTGATATAATTATATAAGGAAAAAGGCATACAAAGTGATATACAAAATGATTTTCAAATACAAAGTGAATATTGATTTAGAGGTCTTGTCATGTAGAATTGTACATGTACCTCATGTAGAGGTGTAATGGTCCAGTCTAACTGGGCCATTTTGAAAACCATAAGTACCAGCATTCCTTTTAACCTTCTTTCTTCATCAAAAACTTATTTTGTAAGCTTCTGAATAACAGCAAAAAGACTAAAAATCCCATATACTGATGTTTGCTAGATGAAGTAATGAAAAATTCTCCAACTGTAATGCTAGTACATGCCGTAGCACACTACCCAGCTGTATTTGTATTTGTGCATCTGCACATACTGCACAACTGTGTATACTGTTATCAAGTAGTAAATAAAATATGACAGTGTATTTAAATAATACGTTTACATTTATTCTTGGAATCATCAACCGTGTCAATGTAAGACCTTTTGTATGCTCTTAACCCTAAGACCAGTTGAATTCGCCTTAAGTCTTCAAATGCCCAAATGAACCAGCTTCCTGTAATGAATACAGGATGGTGGTATTTCCTCTATTCACATTTGTATCATACTTGTAAGCATCAACTCTGTGGATGTTAGTTGCCATTAGGAAGCCTTTTATGTGCTCTTTAGCTTTATAACCAGCTTTGGAGGCTAGACGCTTTTACATTTAGTCATGAAACAGATACTGCAATGAACAAGCTTCCTGTAAGGCACACATTATCTGAAATCTTCTTTGGCTGACTGATCATACTGTCAATGTGCTTGAATTACTGACCAAGCACTGAAGTATTTCCCCTAACCTAGGTTTACTAAAGTGTATTTCAAACACATGTCTTAAATGTTAAATAGAATAATTATGATTACTATGAGATAATTAATCCGGTAAACCAAAGCAGTGCCAGGTGACTAGCAATACAAAGAGAGCTGGTTGTTAGCTAGCTAAGCAATATACTGTCGCAGACTAGTTAGCCAGAACAAACCTTTTAAGGGTTTGCTAAGATTTAAATGCATCTGTTTCTTCTATTGATGTACATTTTGCTATTTTTGCATGGTACAGTAGTAATAGATTTGATTTAAAGGACAGTTTACAAAATAGATGCAAATAAGCAGCTTTGTCAGGGTTTTCTTTTGGCCAAGTCAGTTTGGCTTTCTCTCCACGGTTGGCTGTGCTCTCAGTGATGGCTTGCGGTCCCAAATGGCCCGCTTGCAGTAATTACTTGTGTGGGCCTGTGAGGTCCATAAGGGTGGTAGCTGCTCTGTTTCTTATTTTCCTGACACATGTCCTCTATGGTCGCATTTCTCACCTGCAGACCTACAGTCCCAAGTTACAGTCCCTGAGTTTTTTTATTTTTTATTTATTTATTTATTTATTTATTTATTTATTTGTGATGGGACTTATTATAGTAGAGAGCAGAGAGTCACATGATGGATGATGATGGATAAGACATAAAAAACATATTCATTATAATATTCAAATCTGTTTTAAAGTGGCTTTTGACATTAATTTAACTTATAATTAAGCACCATTAGGGACAAACATATAAAACAGCTGATTAAAAAGAGTATGTGTTATTACCTAATTTAATACAAAGGTTGGGTCATTTCATATAGAGCTACAGCATAGATGTATGTACATTTGCATCATCATTCATTTTGTTCACATGATCTTTGTTTTTTGTTGTTGAAAGGACCAAAATATTTGGATGCTGTCATTGGAAAAGTTATTATTTTAGCTGTCTACCACTGTATCTAAAAGTTGAAACTACATATTACATACAAATAGTGCATTCCAGCAATATTTAAATAGTTGACTTTTTACTTTAAATAGTTGATTTTTAGTTTGAAGGTTTTTATGACCAAATAAGGTGACCAATGTGGGAATAACTGCATTTCTAATAGCATTATAATTGTGCAACCTAATTAGAGACGAAAAGTAATCGAACAAACTAACAGTCATAAAATTAATTGTTATTTTTAATTGTTAGTTGTAAATCCTTTGCTTTCATGGACTGCCTGAAGAACCCATATACAACTCCAGACACTGGGTTTGCCTGGTGATACTCAAATAGGGTCAGTTCAAGTGCCTGATTTGGCCTTTGTAGAACATAACATTCAACTTCTTAAAAAAGTCTTCAGTTGCTTTAGAAATATGATTTTGGGTCAATACCTGTCTGCATTGTGAACTCTACAGGCTTATTTTTGTCCAACTGCATCTGGTTCCTTGAAAAAGGTTGTGTGTGTATAAATTAAGCTAAAAGAATACACTTTTTATTTATATGTATGTAACTTTGTCCATTAGCTATCTAAACCTGTTTGTTGACAATCCTTATTATTGGATAAGCTTAAATAAACCTTTATACCTTCTTTTCGTTAAGAATTCGTTACAATTCAAACTAATCATCAAACTAATCACTGTCTCAATGGCATAAAGGTTTAGAAATATTTGCCAATTGTAATATTTCCTCAGAATCTTGACACTTTTTAGGCCAAATGGCATTTTTATCTTTTTACATGTACCTGAACAGTACTACATCACTCACTTATGGAACAAAATACCAAAGTTAATTAATCACTGTGAAAATCACTAAATATTCATTGTAATGTATTACTATTAACATCAAACATATATTTTAATGAAGAACAAACCTTACTATAATAATAATAACAATATCAACAACAACAACAATAATAATAATAATAATAATAATAATAATAAAGGAAATATATTTTGTGCATGTGAGCAAGCCTCATTTCCTCAAACAAACACGAGCATGGCCAGACACACACACACACACACACACACACACAAAACAGCCGTTGCTATGGAGACAACAGCAGCCAGCTCCTAACAATGCTATTTTGGCAGTGTGAGCGATAGATAGATGATTTTTTTCAACTTCTTCACTCTAGCAACCACTTTTCTGTCTCTCCATTTAAGCATTTGATGAGAAACGAAAGCAAGCTGTTATATAATTCAATAATGTTTCACTCCAGATAAATTGGCCATGCAAGCCAGTAGTGGCTTAAAAATAGGGAGTGGCTGATAATCAGGACAGAAAGCTTCTAGTCATATAGCATACACATAGATCCCATTCATTTCTGTAATATAATACCGCTGGTACATCTAGTAGCTGTGACCATAATCTAAAGTAAATAACATTAGCTTGAACATAAAGGCAGGTGCTATTCAGTTTTGATAAAGCAGACTAATCCAGGTACCAAGTCAGCATTTAATTAGTGCTTAAATATAAAACAGCCATAAAACTTGATGAGCTCTACTTTTTAAGCATATATGCTTCCTTGTCCTGAGATGAAATAAATTTAATACCCCATAGAATCATTTAATCTACTCAGAACTGATGTTCAGTTGCAGAGAATGAGAGGCATCATGGCTCATGGACCAACAAAAAAGGTGTACGCTTATTTACAGGCTATGGGCTGTCATATCCAGTTTGTGGCATAGTGATATAGCACAGATGCCAAACAGGTAGCACCTGTTTATGTCTCAGCCTGAGAGGGTTCCAGACACATGGCCAGGTTATTTCTTCTCTGCTAGGACAAAGATAACTAAAAGTCCCAGAGACATGACCCCTGCCAGTAAGGAGATAGTGGTGTTGATGCTACTGACTAACCACCCAGTGCTGATGAGCTAAAATCAGCACAGAGCAAAGTGAAGATAATGTTCTCAGTGACTTGGATTTGGGATTTGGTTCTGGCTGCTTTTTATATCACCATGGATAAAACAGTAGGAATATTAGTTTTCCAAGCAAATCAATTTTTTACATTTGAGTCATATTTGCAAAAAGTGCTCTAGACACATTGATCAATCACAATGTAATTCTTGGTCTCTAAGCAAACCTCTCCTGACATGAATGATATCAGCAAACTAAAGTGACTGACTGGAATCATGATGATTTAAAAACATCTCTACAAACGATAATGTATGATAAAAAAAAACTGCATGATCAGTACAGCTAGCATTATGCAAGGGTACTGTAAGAACAAAAAGAATGCAAAATCCTTTAGAACAGGATTTAGTTTTATTAAAAGCATTTTTTATCAATTGTATCATCTATACCAATAAAGTTTTTAAGTAAATCCAGGTCATGATGGTCTAATTTTTCTTATTTGTATAATAAACAAAGTGAACCTGACTGTAAAATTAAAGATCTCTTTTTTTTTTATTCTATAGAAATGGTTGTACACTTTTTTAGTGCTGGTATTCATCTATTTTATGTTTGACATATTTCTGCTTAAGATTAAGTGAGTTTTAGTGTAACATCTTGAACAGCTGTTTAAATTACCATTCTCATCGAATGCAACATCAACAGCACCAGTAATAACAGTTCTAATAGTGAAATTCTGGCAATTTTCTGCCATAGGCTATCTGACTGTTTTGAATTGCAGGTTAATAACATGATTATGAAAAAATAGGATCTCTAAAATAAATCCAAATATGTTAGAATCAACGTGATTTTTTTCTTCATTTTTAATCTTCCTTTTTATTCTTTTCATTCTTTCATTTCTGTAATTTATTCCTTTGAATAGAGCTTCTATTCTGTTTCCTCTTGCTCTTATACTTTTGGGGTAATATCCTATTCACTTTTAAATTGTTAATAATGATCTGTACAGAGATGACACAATGTAAGCTTTTTTGTGAGTTTCCATCCAATAACAGGCTACTTTGTGCTTGTCTGTACAAAGACCCAGAACCTGCCAAAAGATTATATTAATAAAAATATATCTTTCCTATAAGTAATTCTTCTTTTTCTCAACATCGTGCCCCGTCATTTCAGTCACATTTTATAAATTGGGTCATGCTTTGTGTACAGGAGGAGGCATGCATGGAGAATGTGGCATTGGTGGTATGTAAATTAGGAACAAACAGACACTGGGTAAGGACAGAAATCCTCTTCAAATGACAGTTTAATGACTCAGAGTTTACACATTAATTCCAACACTCAAGCATTTGCTTGTTAGATGAATAAGGCTGGTTCTCCAAATATTTAAGAGCAAAGGAAATTAAATTTAAGCAGGTCAACTCAGTCCTCGCATTTTTTTGGATAGTGGTACTGTATGTTTACCTTCAGTCTTATAGAAAACTACAACATTGTTATGAATATGTTTTTGCATGAACGTGTGTGCATGTGAGAGACAGAGTTAGAAAGAGAGATTGAAAAGGATGCATGGAAAGGGCAGAGCTTCTTTTCAGAGAAAATACTAGCACCAATCCAATCCACAATCTAACACAAGCAGACATATCAAAGGGAACCTGGCTTATTTGAAGTACTGTAAACTACAGTAGGTGCATTTGTGGGATGTGATTACATTTCAGTGCATAGTGAGAGATGGAATCAGAAAGCTGAAGGAAGCCTTGAGCTAACTTACTGAAACTGCTGTCCTCCTCTTTAGTTCCGTCAATGGTTCCATCTGCTTGAAGTTGCAAATGGAAGCCCTGGCGACTGTACAGCTTCGTCACAATCCCCTTCAGCTGGGGCTCTAGAGACAGGGAGAGAGAGAGCGAGAGAGAGAGAGAGAGAGAGAGAGAGAGTGTGTGAGAGGCGCTGGTGTAATGAGTCTAACTGGGTGTGTATAGCATTAGGCAACAGTAGGGTTAAACATGATTTAGGGATTTACACTACAACACAGAAATCAACCACAGAAAAAAACAAGAGTTAGAGAAAAAAAAAAACACATTGCAAAATAACCCACATATTTCAAATCCTTATATATACAGCTTTTGCTTGCTAGTTGCCTGTACTGTAATCATGTCTTAATCATGTGCATATTTCACTATTTTTCACCATTATTACATGGCTTCCCTTCCTGCATTTTTCATTTTGGTGTTTTCTACTATTTTATTCAACCCATTTAATCTCTTCGGTCTTCTGACCTGCCTTTTAGCCTCTAATTCTTCTTCCCTTAGATGCGCTATCTACTTTGTACTGAACATAGTTCTGTTCAGAATCTTGTTCTGGATCTAAAAAGAGGCAAAAGTCTTTTCAAGCTACAAGATCAGCTTTTCATTACTGGGACTAAGATGCTAAGATGGAGCTTCAGAGGACTTCTGCCACACCAGAATTCCTCTGTAGAAATTGTCCTGGAACTAGTAGATGAAGGTGGAAGATTTTATTTATTCTCTAAGGAGCTGACATGAGCATCTTCACAATTTTATCATGGTGCCTGCTTTTGAGTTTGGGCAAGTAGCAGCCAAAATAACATAAAGTAAAGCTTATACTCGTATTAACATGAGGCCATAGAGAATAAAATTGGCCATCTTAGGTGTATGGTACAGGTCATAATCACCCATTATATATATATATATATATATATATATATATATACATACACTACCGTTCAAAAGTTTGGGGTCACTTGCAAATTTCTTTGTTTTTTTGTACATTCTACAACAATACTGGGAATTTCAAAACTATAAAATAACACATATGGAATTAGGTAATTACATAACAACAAGAAAAACAACAGTTTGTTGTTATTTTAAGACACAAAGGTCAGTCTTTCTGTAATAGTTCTTGCAAGAACAGTATTGTCAAGTGCATTTGCAAAATCCATCGAGCACCAAAATGAAACTGTCTCTCATGAAGGCCATCCCAGGAGGGCGAGACCAAAACCTACCTCTGCCGCAGACGAGAAGTTCATTTAGAGTTATCAGCCTGAAAAATGACCAATTAACAGCACCTCAGATTAAAGGCATTATGAAGTCTTTACAGAGCATAAGTAGCAGAAACATCTCACCATTAACTGTTCAAAGGAGATTAATGCATTTTTTGGACGCCTTCAGCATTCCTTTACAATGTAGAAAGAAATAAAATTCAGGAAAGATTATGGAGTTAGAAAGTGACCCCAAACTTTTGAACGGTAGTGTATATATTTATATGATAAATCTGTCTATTGTTGCCAATATTTCGGATGATCTTTTTTAATACATAGTTTTGGATATTTTGACATGGCTCATGCCCAAATGTAACATAATGTAAATGTCATTCACATATGACATAAATGCCTATAGGCTATTATAACAATTAGGCTATGATTTGATTGCCATATTTAAGCTACTTTAGTCTAGTCTGAGAAACTTAGCTAAAGCTAAGCACCAAGTCTAAAATTAACTGCTGTTATCCACATGAGACACCTATTTTGATAGCTAATATGTTAAAATATGTTTTATATTTAGATAGTGGCCATAAATGTCCACTGAAGTAAATACACCAAGGTTACTGCAATTACCAAAGTACAATACACAATAAGGGATAATCATCAAGATCATTTTCACTGAACAATGAGTGCTGACGTCCAAGCTAGTTTGACTAGTTTGAGAGGTGATGTTTTTATATTATATATTTATACTATTAGTAGACATATTGTTCATAAGAATTCAGGTTTTAAAGGAATTTATGGTTCTTACACTATGATTTACAAACTTTCTGACCAGAGATGAGATGGTTTGGAAGCAATGAGGAATAAATAGTTGAACACAAAAACTGCCTGTGAAATTTGGCGTGCATTTTTCAAAATCCTATTTTATGCTTGTACAACTGTGATGAACAGGGGTGGAACAGGGGTGGAATTGAAAAACGTTGTAATGAATAGCTTGAAAAGTGTGGAGAAGATCTAATCACAGCATTATTTGGCTTGCATTCAATTCCTTCATGTTTTATTGAATCTTTTTTTTTTATAGAATTGTGAAAGAATAAACGGATGAAATGAAACTAATGGAACTCTGTTTTCCAAGTTGAAAGAGAATGATGAGTCATTGTGAACTCTGCAGCACCCGCTTACCTCAAGGGACCTGAGTTACAATGATAAAATGGTCCTTTAGTGTTGTAACATTCTATAATTACGTTAAAGCTTAAACACATAAACACTGATGTCCAATGTCTACCTATGCACTTTATTTTGGGAGTGTCCACAGCTGACAATTTTTAAAGTAAGACAGTGTCTCAATTAATCTCCATTAACACATTATTAAATCATGTACCAGGGAAATCATTTGTCTAGAAGCATACTGGAATTTCTGTGGAGATATTTAATACTAAACAGACCTGATCATGCCATAATTATTTTTTTTAAACATTAAAACCACCTTCACAGGGTCTTTGTTGCCTCAACCTGATCTAACACACATGCATGCGTGTGAACACACACACAAGCACACAAAGCTGTGCCCACTCTTTTTGCTAGTATTCTCTCTGCAACCAATAAGTGCACAATGTCTAGGTGGCTTTAGAACAAACATTTGCATATTGACTTTCCCTGTTTTCATTTATTACCTCCCTGGGATTATTGAAAGCTCTGCTGTGGCGTTAGTTTTGCTGCATGTTCTGCACACGGCAAGCTTTCCCACTCAGTCCTGATAAAGTTTATGTCTAAGTTCAGAAGCACAAACTAAAGACTGGTACATATACTGCAAAACTGATGATGTGACAGAGATGAGGAAAGAGAGTGGATTTAGGAAAGAGCGATGGGGATTAGTGTGTGATGAATTGACGGATGCACAGTAAGTGATGTAAGAAAGAATGTAATCATGTGTGTAAATTAATGTAATGTAATGTCGTGAACATGATGATGATGATGATGATGATGGTAGTGGTGGTGATAAAGGAGATGACATGAGCCTCTCTGAGCACCTGGACGTCTCCTCCGGCGCTTCTTAGACCCGAAGAGCTTGACCCGGGAGAAGACGCTGAGGCGGCTCGGTTTCTCGCATGCACTTTTGGCTTTGTTCGGGCTGCTGGTGCAGCGGCAGGCGTTGGACTTCTCGCGCTCCCTCGCCTGCCTTTTCTGACGAATGAGGGAGCTCGCGATCGCCGCCGCCATAGCCAGTGTGGCGCCGAGCCGCCCAGAAGCGCGCGCTGAGAGAGGCTGGTGTCTCCCTCCGCTCTTCCTCAACCGGATTTCTACACCGATCTGTTAACCCGCTCACATCCGACTTCGAAAATCAGAGCGGCCGTCATCGTTTGTTTCGAATGAGAGCAAAAAAAATCAAATAAAACAATCAGAGAATGAACTCAAAGTTGCACCAGAACTGTAAAGTCTAACCAGAGTTCACACTCCCCAGTAGAAACTGCGCTCGGATTCGCGCGCGCGCCTCCCGGATGATGCATTTTATAGACTCATCTTCTGCAAAGGATCAACACGGCGTCCACACGTGACACCCCACAGCGTTCCACTCCACAATGCTGAACACGGCACCTCCGTGCACCAACCGTGCTTTTCCTTCTGTCCAGATCCCCAACACGCGTTTCACATGATGCCACCAAAACATTCACGCATCACATGGGAGGAACAGCAGCAGGAGCACAGAGGCAGAGTGAGGGAGGGAGGAAGGAAGGGAGTGAGTGGGAGAGAAAGTGAAGAACGAGAGCGAGTGCTCTGTAGTAATGCGCAGCCGGAATAAACACCTGTTAACGAGATCGCAGTTTTCTGCAGAGCTTGTTTTTTTTCTCTCCTCTTATATGGTTCTTATTCACCATCTAACTCGAGCTGGATTATTTGTGTTGCATTTCGCGCGCAAGAGCTTTTGATACGCCTTGATTTGGGCTCTCCATCGTGCGCGCGCTGTGCGTCATGGACAGTGTGTTGACATTTGTGTTTCTTACAGCGAATGCCTCTCCACTGAGGCAGATCTGACTCTTATGGCATGCACCAGATGCACTTCGCAGATGCGAGCAAATGATTGAGGAACGACCAATCGGTCCCATATTTAGCCTACAAATGCCATTTGGACTTTCAGACATTTAAAGTCCAAAGTTCATCAAGGTCTTAATTTCACTGCCAAAGGGAGTTGTTTGCGTGACAGAGTTACAAAGCAGGAGGTTAAATGGAGATAGTGGTTACATAGTGGTTTTAAAAGCAAACGTTATTTTGGAGTTACCCCCTCCAGACCTTCTGATGAGTAACTCAGAACTCATACCCTTAACCCAAGGCACTTAACCCTCTGCTTCAGGGGTGCTGTATCCTGGTTGACCCTGCTTCCTAACTGGGACATGCGAAACAAACAACAACAAAACAAATCACTGTGATGTAAGGTATATGTGACTAATAATTTAAGGTTAAATCGTGATATAAGATTCATGACAGTATCATTTACAAGTTAGATCTCATTGTGTGTACATACTGTATGTATACAATATCTCACACTGCCATTGCCATTTTTATACAGTAGATGCGCAAGATCTATGTGCCAGAGCAAAGAACTAGTTTCTACCGATCGCAGTAGGCATGTCTCCATCCCTGAAGTTTTGAGGAGGTAGGACAACCTGGGTCAGGCCCAACTTCACACTCTGGACTTGGTTGCTGTGGTGGGTGTTCCAGCTTTTCAGTGACACTTCTTGTCTTTTGCCTGGACTTCACGGGAACATCAGTATGAGCTACACTGCTTGTTATAGAAGGTGGGCAAAACCACCAATCTGACCATGAGTCAGATGTACTCATTCTAAAAATAGCATTGTGTAGGTAAATGGTTGTGTGTAAACTGTATACAGTATGTGGAGTGCATCACTGTCACAATAATTTTTTTTTACTTTTAGTGAAAACAATATGAAAGCTCATCAGTTGCTTCACTTTTTACTTGACTTTTTTTGTGTTGCTAATATTTGTCTCCTGTTGTGCCTGCCTGTTGTTGGCATTTCCAAATTCCCTGTGGTGTATAATTGGGTGTGCGTGTGTGTCATTGCACCCTGCAGTGGGTCGGCACCCCATCTAGAGTGTACCCTGCCTTGTGCCGTAAGCTACTGGGATACACTCCAGGTCTCCAGACCTGGCAACGTATGTATAGTAAGGCAATATTATTTATTTTCAGGAAAAAAATACCGGAGGGCTGCTGATTACTGTCACTATATTACTTGTACAATAGGATACAATGTAGAGAGGTAAGTGAAACAGCACACACAAGGAGAACAGGGAAACAGAATCCCAAGATATATGGCAATGAAGACAAATAAAATACATAGGAAAAATATGTGAATAATACATAGATGAAAAGCACATTTGTGACAACATTTCCTGAAAATTGTCTCTGAATAAGAATGTTTGCTGTCATCATTAAAATGGTTAAATCGGGTGCTGTAGTGTAGGATTTTATGTATGGTAATAAAATTATGACAAGGCTGGAACACTGACTTACAAAAAGGTTTTGTAGATACTATATAAATTATATTGTCAAATATCATCTACGTATGTGTGCATTTTCCTAAAACAATTACCTTAAAGTTGGAAGCACACACTTGTATAGGTCGTTTTATGCTGTAAAATTAGATTTCCTTCACTGGAACTAAGAGGCCCAAACCTGTTCTAGCATGACAGTGCTTATGTGCACAAAGCTAGGACCATAAAAACAAGGTTTGTCAAGGATGGAATGAAAAAAAAAAAACTCAAGTGGCCTCCACAGAGCACTGATGTAAAATCCACTAAACACCTTTGGGAACACTAATTGCATGCCAAGCCTTTCACCCCATATCAGTGCCTGACTTCAATAATGCTATTTTGGCTGAATGAGCACAAATCCATACAGCCAAGCTCCAAAATTTAGTGGAAAGCCTTCCCAGAAGAGTGAAGGTTGTTATAAAAATATAGAGAGACTAAATCTGGAATTGGATGTTCAAAAAGCATGTGATTGTCAAGTGTCCACATTTTTTTCTTTTCCCATAAAAGTTTTTACTTTCACAACATTGATGTAATAGAAATTAAATTAAAATGGCATTTCAATCGATGTGTCCTCATACTAATAATACTTTAGCTTGCTACATGTACTGCAGCTACCCAGATGATAAAACCCGGTCAATTTCACATAATTATTAATTGATTGTTAATCAATGTTTGGTGAGTTCATTATCAATTTGCAAAAGAGGGAATAAGGCTATTTATATAAACATAGCTGTCTTTATTAGTAATGTAAAATCTTTTTACTTGTGCCTCCAAAAATCTTGTCATCACTGTATCTGGGAAATGAGCAGTTGTAGGCTTTATATTAAAACATTGCGACAAATAGAAGATGAAATAATTAATTGAGTTAATCCAAATAATTTATGGTCAAATATTTCTGTTGAAGATTTTCTCTAATCTCTGATTCTGAATCTCTGATTTTCTCTTTTTCCTTCTTTACTGAAGCATATTTTGAGAGCATTTGACTAAAGGGACTAGACATCTTGTTAATAAGGGTTTACAACATGTAGTTCTTTTTTTCTGCCATTTACTTTAAGACTATTTCACTTAGGTTGAACAAAATATAGTGCTGTATTCGCAATGACAGGCACAGAAAAGTACAAATCACAGTTAGTCCTTTAGTTTCTGAGCTTCACCCCAACCACTGAACCTAATCGCATTTTCTATTCACTCAGCCTCTTGTGTGTGGGTGGGGGCAAACTGCATTTCCTTAGACTTTGCAGCCTCTTAGGTACACTATTGATTTTTTTAAAATGTTTAATTATAATTAACGGTGTGGCAGTGTTACTAGCACTTTGAAATGTGGACAATTTTTTTTTTTTTATCTAACACATTTGTGTAATACTCATTACTTCCAAATTAGAAAGCACATTTTCTGTGCATGATCAAATCCCACAATGCTATAAAAACTCAGACAGTTAATCAGATCTTGCCAAGCTTTACCACCAAAACAAATAGTAAATGATTCATAAAGCAGTCACCAGTGTGATTGTAGGCAGGTAAATAAGCAGTAGTGAAGCTTGTTTTGATACACTCTAGCATATTACATATGAAAAGTACAGTAAATCTGACACCATTTTTAGAACCATGTCACTAGACCTATTGTATGTTTAAAGCATGCAAACATAGAATGCAAGGGTGCTGAGTGATGGTTAGGGATATACTGTGTATTTCTTGTTAAAATGCTTAATGAATGCCAGAGCATTAGTCATAATTTCTGTTAGGTGTGGTAAATTGGTTGGAGGTTCATTATTTCTTTTTCTTTCTTTTCTTTGAAATGAAAATTGTCCCCGGTCTTGAGTGGAAGGGTAATATTTGGAGCTAGAGGAGTACTGACCACCATGGCACACCTGAGCCCTGCTTATCTACCATGTATATTTATGTGATCTCTCGCTCCTGCTTTCTGCTTCATTTTCTTCTTCTTCTCTCTCTCCATAAGTAGTGACTGAATGTGTGTGCACTTTTAAGAGTGCAAAGCATAAAGCGGTGAGTGAACTGTAAAGCTGCAGAGACGGTTGCTTTCAAAAATTTTATGTTACTGACTGACTGCCATGTTAAAATAAAAAAGCTCACTAGGGTTTGTTGTGTTCTCTATACAGTATACTGCCGTATACTCACTCACTCACTCACTCACTCATCGTCTATACCGCTTTATCCGGTATTCGCCAAATGAATGAAAATATTTTATTATTATTATTTTTTTATTAATACATATAAATTTCAAAATAGATAAAAAGGATAATTTTAGTTACTAATGATTTAAATGATATTAAAGGTTATCCAGTTCAAGTCAGAGCTGGCGAAACACATTTTCTAATGTGTATTAAAATCAAGATATTAAATAGCTCCCCCAGTACTTCATTCAATTGTAAATAAAAAGATGCTTAAAAATGGTGAAGAAAAGAAAAAAAACTGTCTGAGGCAGACAGAGGCAGTGCATATTTCATAGGCCCGATTGAAATGAGCAGAGCATCAGATAATGCATGAAGCAATCATTTGTATTACAAAAGCCATGAATTACGGTATAATACAGTCAAAGTTAGTAATAACTTAATTACTGAATTAGTAGCTTGAATTTCCCTGCTTTACCCAGTCTATGAGAGAATGCAATAAAACAGGAGTATGTTATTATATGCATTCTTGTTTGCTACTAGCTCCAGTGACAAGCTTCCACACTATTCAGGATTTTTAACTGATCATCTACACTACCTGAAGGGAAATCAGTAACTGAATATGGTTAAAATAATTTCACTTCATTAGATACACATATTCAACTGCTTTTTAACACAAACATCTAATCAGCCAATCATATGGCAGCAACTCAACGCAGTAAGGCATGTAGATGGTGAAGACAGCCTGCTGAAGTTTAAACCAAGCATCAGAATTAATAAATAGGTGATTTAAGTGACTTTGAACGTGGTGTGGTTGTTGGTGCCAGACGGCCTGGGCTGAGTACTTCCAAAACTGCTGATCTGCTGGGATTTTCCAGCACAGCCATTTCCTGGGTTTACAGAGAATGGTCTGAAAAGAGCAAATAAAAAAATATCCCCCCCAAAAATACAAAATATTTAGTGAGCAGTGGTTCTCTGGGCAAAAATGCCTCATTGATGCCAGAGGCCAGATGAAAATGCCCAGATTGGTTTGCACAAAATGTCGAACCTTGAAGCAGATGGGTTACAGCAGCAGAAAACCACATCAGGTGTAATTCCGTTTAGGTAAGAAGAGAAAACTGGGCTTACCAAGATTGAACAAACTTAAATTTAATAATTTAAACCAATAAGCTTACATTTCTGCTGCAAAATTCAGATAGTAGGATCAGGATCACAACATGAATGCAAGGACCCATCCTGCCTTATATCATGTTGTTCAGGCAGCTGCTCGTGGTGTAATAGTGTTTTTTGAACATGACAATGTACTGTACTCAATTGCCCTCTACAGTCACCAGGTCTCAATCTAATATGTAATCTTTGGGATGTGGAGATTCGCATCATAGATTGCATGGTGCTATCATGTCAATATAAAGTAAAATCTCTAAAGAATGTTTTCAACAGCTTGTCTACGCCATGAAGAATTAAGAAAGTGAGTTCCAACCCAGTACCAGCAAGGTATACCTAATGAAGTGGCCAGTGAGTGTAATTGGATAAATCAATATAGTCATACAGTATTCAGGATTTGTGTTTTGCTTGGATATAATTCAGCAAGTTATGCTGAAGATGATATTTTAAATTATTTATACATATCTTTTTCTAAACAATGAGCACTTCAAAGCGGTCTTTACACAGCCCTGACAAAATCATTTGCAGTTTTATACTGAATCGAACCTTTTCGCCTATGGTTTCATGACATTGGACCTAAACACACAAATGTGCAGGGGTGAATTCTTCCCCTCTATCCATCGTGCAGCGTTCAGACGTTTTGCTATAGTGCCATCTACTGTACAAAAAGGATTCTTTCACTGGAAAGCTGTTGATGGCTATTTACCCAGAGAAATTTGATTACCATGTATAAGATGATCTGGTGAGGGTTTTTAATTGCAATAATTGTTAAAATAACATTTAATTGTTCTCTCTCTAATTGTGGCCCTGTAGTATTGTTGCATTGCACTTTGTGATGCTTTAGCTGATTAACAAGCCCCTCAGGAGTCTGCGCTGAAGAAGGGTGTGTTAGAGCAGTAATTTTTTTTTCATTTATATATTTTTTCTCACACATTTTATACAAATTTCACTAATTTTCTATTGATACTGTAAAGTTGCTTTGCGACTATGACCATTCTAAAAAGCGCTATATTAAAAAAAAAATAACAGAATGGACAAAAAAAAAAAAAACATGCTGCGCAAACATACAAGAAGGACAGGATCAACAAACACTAGTGAAAAATAGTCAATAGACAGTTCGAATGAACTGTAAGATAAACATGTCTACGACGTTTCAAAGATTTCACAGATTCGTTCTGTTCTAGTGCCGCACAAAGAAATCATAATTAAAGGTTGGAGATTAAATAGTCAAGTGGAAAATGTTCCTATATTAAAATAAAATTAAACCTAACACAGCCTGAATATATTGATCTATGACATATGCATTATTGTTTATCAACTAATATATGAACTTTATACAAACTAACATGCAAACGCCACAGTTTCGAATAATATGATCGCCAGTGGAACTGCAGTAAGTGACGAGTGTTTTTCAGCACCATGGAGAGTTACTCGCTCTCCGCTCTCTTTCTCTTACTCTATGTGCGCATAAGGTTTACAAAAAGTTACAAATAAGGAAATGCTGCTCGGTGTGACATCATTTTAACAAACGCCAACAACAGATACATATTTGACCACGTAGCTCTTTAGAAAGTAGTATTCTTATCTAGATGAAAATTAATGAATGATATTTGATTCTCATTAATGTTCCTTCGTCGTAATAATATTTAAAAACGTAAATGAAGTCAGTGAAGTAAATCCATACCTGATGTAGATTTTCTAAGAGGAAAAGTCATGTTTATCGTCAAAAAGCGAAGACAATGTGCGGAAAGGCAAGAACAGTCCAACGATGGTTCACTGCGAACAGGAAGATGTTTTCAAAGTTTTAACCATATTAAAAGAAGTCTCAAGGGACCAAGACGAGAAGCCATCGAGGCGGGGCCTGGTGCATTCGGAGATCATTAATGGACATTAGTGACATGCCATTAGGACTTCTAAAGCGCTCATTAAAGATTCATTGGGGAAGCGTTGTGGATGCGGCGAGCGCAAGGGCGTGCGTTCACTAAAACTGCGGTGCTCTGGCTAAAAATTGTCAGAGTGCAATCGAGCGATGCGCACAAACTGGGCTTCCTGATCAAGAGGAGCCTCCTCTTTTCTCCTCTCCTCTCCTCTCTTCTCTTCTCCTCTCACGTTACACGCAAACGACTGTAAAGTGATCCGTTAATGCGCCGCATAAACCAGTTACGCAGGAGCGGCCACTTTGCGCTCAAACACATCAGCGCTCATCTGGCGACATGACAGCGGCCAACCCCTGCTCCTTCAGTCAACCCACCCTGTCAGTCACCAGGATTTACAGAAACATTTATTATTATTATTATGATTATTATTATTATTATTATTCAGAACAATGTTCTTAAACTTTTGTATTTATCACCACTAGATGGCGCGAGAGAATCACAACTAGCAACTTCGTGTTCCTGCCAAACTTTCAAATTCGTCACATATACATGTATAATAACAATAATAATAATAATAATAATAATAATAATAGAGAATGTTATTTTTTGTGACATCAGAAATGTTACTTAATATAAAACAACGTTTTATATCAATAGCTTCAAAAAGGGAATTATATTCCTATCTGCTTAGGCATAAATTAATATCAAGGAGAAAAAAAAAACACGTATGTAGAATGATCACAAACATACACACCATAAACAAACTCATAAAATTATGATGATGTAGCACAATAATGTCTTGTTTAATCCTTTTTTTTAAACAGATGATTTCCTCTTATTTATTTACTAAATTTGCCATTTGACCCTTCAAAACTTTTCATAACTGATTATAAGGCAGGACATTCCTTCAATGTTAAATAAACTCCTTAAAGTCTAACCTTATGAACAATTATACATTTCAAATCATGTTATATTTATAACAGGGTTTTAAACCTGTTCATGCTAAGCTTGGATTGTTTGATGTGTCTGCCATACAAACACCTTTCAATTAACTACAAAAGGATAATGCATTACAGCAAGTGCATTCATTTACAGTATATATGTCCATTATCTTGCATCCAGAACTACTGTCTGATCTGTGCCTTTAATTAAAACTAAATTAACAGATTCTGAACAGTTGTTATAATATAACAAAAAGTAATTCTAGATAACTTCAGACAGCATTCATTCCAACACCAAGCTCACCAAGCAAGTTCACTTTTCCAGGCACCTGCACCCTTTCTGAGGCAAAGTACTGCCAGGCTGACGTGATGCTTCCTGCTGACACATACAAGCACACAGATGGCCATATTGATCTCTACTATCCACCGATTCTCCCACCTCTCTCTTTCTCTCTCTCTCTCTCTCTGTCTCTCTGCCTCATATTCTGGGACTGGCAGTGGGGCTGACATCATCCCAGATAGTTTAGGGCTGCAAGTACCCTTACTAATCACTAGATGGTATTGTTCTTAATCGATACAAATGCACACAATTTCAGTGGATGATGATGATGATGATGATGATGACGATGATTACTACAATTATTGGCTATCAGGCTGCAGACACAGGCTCAGGTCATATTGTCAGGGATTTGTGAGTTTGTAAAAATAGTGAAAAGTATGTCAACACCTGAACATCCAATTCCAAACCTGTGGGCATAAATACTGTATGAGGTCAGTTTAACAGTATGGGACCTCCATTCTTCTAGGAAAGACAATATTTTTAGATGTCATAAATGTTTATTAAACATCTATTTTGTAAGTTTATAAAGTCACATGAAGTAAACATTTGCTTGTGTGATTTAGCTGTAGACAGATGTACAGAAACATCTGAAGCAATTAAGTTAAGAGTTTTGTATAATTAGGATAAATCAGTTGCTATACTGATACAACCTCTGTCCAGGATTACTGTTGGAAAAAAAAGGCAATGGTAAAAAGCAATCTATGCTGTAGAACACTGGATACCAGTTTCATGGCAATGGTGGAGGTTGTCATAGAGACTGTGTCTATACACAAAAAGGAGATAAAGATCAACTCTCTAAATTGCAGCCATAAAGAAAATTAGGTTATAAGACATTCTACTGTCACATTACAACAGAACAAAAAATAAAAATAGAAATAGAAGAAATGAACCAGAAAGAATTCAACAAAAAGAAAAAAAATCAAATATTTTTAAAAGCCTGATGAAAATACCCAGATGTAACAGAGATAATGGGAAACGAAATGGAAAAAGAAGACAATGGAGTAAGAAGGAGCTTTAGGAAAAGATCTATTTCAATATTCCACATGGTCAGTCAGCTTGTTCTGCAAACAACAACGGTAACAGGGTTAACACATGCAGGCTCTATTATAAAGGATAGAAAGGGTGATCAGGGTGAACTAGAGTGCACAGTAAAACTGGCTGATAAAACAAATACCTTCCTCAGTCAGACAACAGCAGCTATTTTCATATCTTAACAGACTTTCAGCCTTACCTTGAAGTAAAGTACCTTTTGTAGTTGGATCCCCAGTGGCATCTCAGCCGCACTAAGAATAATTATAGAAGCTCCTGTCATGCAGAAGACGCAGCAAGCATCTGAATAGTCTGAATGACTTACATTGCTGAAGACTTTCTCCCACACTGATTCTTACTGCAAGTTCCTAACTGAATGACTTGTGCGTTTATTGATCTGGATCTGGTGTGCCATTCTGAACTCCTGCCCTTTGGGATCGATTCGTACACCTGCACTCTCTTTTATGAGTCTTAACCTGCATCAGTGGCTGTGAAATGGTCCCTATGGTGCAGCTCCATGCTGGAGCCCACATGACTGGAATGAGTAATACGAAAGCTGCTCTTATTTCAGAGACCAGTGTGAGTTACACAGTTCTCCACAGGGACTGGGTGTCTTTCTTTCAATATGGCTCACACTTAGTCGATGCACTATGTCTGGACCCCTGTCCATAGCAGTTTACTATTAATTTTGTGAGAAGAAAATAGCTTGCATTACGGCAAAACATGCTGTCGAACATATGCTTATGCTGTTGGACAGGCTGACCTGATGGACTTGCATGGCTGATGAAGTTAAAAGAACCAGCTCATATAATGTGTTAGTATTAAACCTATACATTAAAAGGTATATGTGTTAATGAGCTTTATGACAATATAAGCCAGTTTAATAGGAAAGAAGTGGATAGTGAGTTGGCATCTTCAGCAATGCAGACCTCTGAACGGGGCCACAAGCTTGGTGTGCTGAAGCTAGCCCAGATCCTGCCTGTTTCTGGGTTGCCAGTCTACCCTACTTTACCTTTATGGGACGAGTAAAGCACAGGAATATTGAGACACACATCTCTCAGAACATGACCCACTTACCAAGCCTCAACCTGATAGTCCCTGAAATGGTCAATTATGTTTAATACAATGGTCTGCTAATACTTGTTCCTAAGAGACTATTTGTTAATGATTGAAACATGCTTACAGCAAGTGAGGAACTATTAATAATAAAGTTATAATTTAGTTTCCAATGGTCTAGACTTTTGAAATGTTGTTCAAGTGACGTCTACCACAGAATGTAAAGTGAAGTATTATGTTTAAGACTCCTTAGCTTGAGACTAACTTCCCCTGTATAATTATCATAGTGGTTCATCACTAGAGTTAAATATGCTTTGGCTTCAACACACCACAGATTACATAGAAACGTTCTCTACCAGGAATATCACACAGCTGCCAACAAGAAAATGTGGTGCAAAACGAAAACATAATTTATCAGACCAGCACCACTGTAGACACTGTGGAGTTCACACTGTACTCAGTGTGCATGTGTTTGCATTCTGTATTTCTGCATTGCATCTAGGATTCCAAGGATCAACCACGGCCTTGACCAGGATAAATCGAAATCATCGACTCCTGTAGATGAATGACTGATTGAAATTGCATTGCAAGATGATCTAAAAAACATTGTATTGCTATAAATTACTTAAGATAATTTTTAGTGAGACAGAACACTCTGGCTGTTAATACTAATACTATTTACAGAATTTGTGGGACAGGCAAAACAGGTCCATAATATTTTTTTGTCTTTTTTGGGTGCTTTTTATGCATCAATTTAGTGGACTGCATTGTTGTTGTACGCTTAGCAACTGCAATGTCACATACCCGAAAATAACTCAAATCACAACCACATTGCCCTTAGCAGTCAAAAACAGATGGGACAGTTTTGTAAGCTGATTACAGTAGCTCATAAGCATTGTTTTGATCGTTCATATGTGAAATTTATTAAAGAAAAAAGCTAGTCTTCATATTAGGAGTTATAAGGTATTTCGCTTATGCTTAGTAGCAGTGCCTAATATGGCTATGGTGATGGCTGACCAAGAATTAGTTTATACACACAAGAGCACTTTTAACCAACATTCATGTACTATGTATTTTTGTTAATAATTATCTCCAAGGTGTATTTAAGAGATAAAAAATAAAAAGATTACTTGATTATCTCCTAGATTACCTGATAATCTGATAATTTGTCACCAAGATAAAATAGTATCCTAGCAATTGATTCACAACTTAATCAAAAGTGGTTTTGCGGTTATGAGGTTATTTCATAACAAGCATATGAAAATGGAAGAAAAAAGAAATAAGGATATTAATTTGCAGAAGTTGGATTTGTACAGTATACAAATCTGTAATTTTTCCAGAATTTTATTGTGTTTTTTTAGCATTAACTCATTCAGTCCTTCTGGTGCAAATGAGACGATGATATGAAATATGCTGTGCTTTGGGATTCAGGGTTGTTTTTTAAGCTAGCGTAGCTACAGTACAGTAGATCGCCAGTTATCACCACATATTTGTTCCATCTATTCATTAAACTAGCCTTCTTGTTAGCACAACTCTTCAGATTGACTAGGACTAATTATTGAATCCACATGTCCCTTGCACAGAGAAAACTACAGTACTTGACAAATATTGTCTTAATAGTTTTGACCGCCACTCCATAAAGTCTAGCCCATGTGTTTCTGTACAATTTATCATCTGCCTGC
This sequence comes from Clarias gariepinus, assembly GCF_024256425.1. Lineage (NCBI taxonomy): Eukaryota > Metazoa > Chordata > Actinopteri > Siluriformes > Clariidae > Clarias > Clarias gariepinus. Next base: position 18,780,072 of record NC_071109.1, on the reverse strand, counting down.
TATCACATCCAGTAATTGAGAAAGCACCCTTGAAACACTTACGCTCTATGACTATTTGTTTAGCAGTGGTCCTTTGGACGAAAAAACGATCCATAATAAGTGGGGTAGAGAGAATACTGAAACTGTGGTTACAGATCGGGCAAAGTATATTTGCAAACTTACAAGTGTAATAATCGGTTTTAGTCTATCTATATGTATAAAAACACCATGTGGAGCAAATAAGTCAGTCTCTTAATGTATATTAAAATGAGCTCTTATAAACTTTTCGTTTTCATGATTCCCCAAGATTCCCAAAGATGTTCCACTTCCTGAAGCCAGAACACAGATGGTTCAGAGACAGTTCAGAACAACTTAAAAGCAAGTACTATAGAAACAAGGCAACATTTAAAATATGCTTTTTTGCTGAAAGTGCTAGCATGAGTGATTTTGTATGTGGGTTTTGGCACTGGCATCCAATCCTTTTGACATCCAGGAGTGAGTGGGACCATGGCAGACAGACATTCTGATGTAGTCAATGTAAGCTATATAGACAGTCTGTTTATGCTGAAAACGTTTTTTGTGCAAACATGAAACTGCCAAATGACGTACCAACACTGAATGCAATAAATCGACTGGGGAGACAGGAGCTTTGAGCTGCTTTGATTTTCACAGAACACAGAGCAAACAGCATAGTCTCAAAGGCCTGAATTATTGATGTTTTTTCCTCCAACTGAGAACAGTATTCAAGAGTTATCCAAAGCACTCACATCTTTACGCTGATGTGCCTGAACTGAGTTTCTGTGGTCAAAAGACCTTATTTTTTCCTTCACCAACAGTGATCTTGAACAGAAAAGGCTACCTGCTTCCCAAGTGTATTAAAGGAGCTGGGGCTGTAAAGGGCCAAGGAGTCACCAGGGTGCAACACTGTGCCAGAATACATTCAGATTCACTCCTTTGTTCTTCCTTGCCTCTATTAAAAATATAGAAAATGATTAGAATTCTTCCTGGGATTTGCTGATTTCCTACTGGTCTCTACAGTGCCTACAGAATCTCTTGCATTTAGTGAAGTCATTCCGTAAAATTTGGGGTTTATATTAATCCACCTTTACCTGCTTTTATCTTCTTAGTTCCTCCCTTCTCTATTTTAAATCTTCTCTGTATGTGAAGAGAGGAATTGGTTGCACAGAGCCACACAAAGCTTGCTACATCAAAGGTAAAGCATTATTTGAATTCTATTTACTCTGTCATTTGACATTTCATCCAAACAAAGCAATCTTTTTTGCCGCAGATGGTATGACTTTTGAAACCCATATAGTAATAATGGTCTTTGCACGCTGATCAAGCTGAAAGAAAAAAAAATCCATGCAGTAAGAAATGAAAACAAGCAAGAATGTCACTCCATTAGCAAATAAATCCATGTGGCCTTTTAAGTAAGGTGAAAGCCTTTGATTTCCTCAACCTTATCTGAAAACCTGCATGCCTGTTTAGGTCTTTTTTAAAGGATGCTGCATTATGAGCTGGACTCCAGTAAGACTGCTGGAGTCAATATAAGGTTTAGTATACTTTATCCATGCTTGTGCAAAAAGATTGTAAGATTATTGCTTGTCCAAAAGCATCATATCAATGGTTTATTTGTTGAAGCAGAATGGATTAAGCACAAATCAAATACATATCACAACAATGTAAACATATCTAGCTGAGGAAGTGAGACAGTGGTAGTGGCTACAGTTATTGGCTACTGCTTGTTGAGACGTCTGATGGCCACAGAATTCTAATAATGCAAAGCATTATGCCCAGTATTGTGTAGCTTCTCCTTGTGCCACATGGGTAGCTCTGGCCCCACCAGCCATGGCTTCACTGAGCCTTTGGGGATGTCCTGTTGTGTCTGGCACCAGGACGTTGGGGTGGGGTTGGGCCTTCCTTGGACTGGACTTGATTGACTGGTGCATCCTATGTGTGCTTAATAGGACTGGGATCTGAGGAAATGGGAGGCCTGGTCACACAGCATACATGCACAGACCCGAAGCAGTCTCAGCATATGCACACAGACTTTAAGCTGGAATCAAACCCTCAATCAACCCTGGAGGTGCAAGACCACAGTGCTAACCACTATGCCACACACATACACATATACACAGACACACACACACACACACGCACGCACGCACACACACACACACAAAACAAACACACATCACCTTAACTCTTCTGTAACATTGGGCAGACTTTGATAATAAATAGCTCCAGTATAGAATCTGTCTAAGCATGTCATGTCCTTTCCTTCTCACTGCACCAATATGTGAAAAATCTAAGTTTGAAAAATTGCTGCCACTATATTTATCTGTGCTTTTAGAATCAATGCAGCTTTCTTATAATAACTCACTCTGAGCAAGCAGATTCAGAATCAAATCTGTCTATTTGGAAAAGAATCACATACTGGGACCACTTGACAAAGTTTTCTTCAGAACATCCCAAAGACTTTCTACAGTGGCCTATTCATGATTCTCTCAGAACCAAACTTTATAAATTGTGCCCCATGAATCTTGGTCTTGTTGTCATTAAATAAGCCTGTACCATTAGTGAAGAAAAAAAATCATATATGTGACACCATCATAAGATCTACGATGTTGTGTAGTGGTTAGCACTGTCGCCTTGCACCTCCAGGGTCTGGGTTCCATTCCCGTCTCTGTGTGCATGGAGTTTGCCTGTTCTCCTCGTGCTTGGTGGGTTTTCTCCCATAGTCCAAAGGTTTGCAGATTAGTCTAATTGTTTTTTTTCTAAATTGCCCGTAGTGTGTGAATGAGCGTATGAGTGTGTGTATGTGATGGATTGGCACCCTATCCAGAGTGTCCCCTCTCTTATGCCCTAAGTCTCCAGGGATAGGCACCGGGCCTCCGTGACCCTGTATACAGGATAAAGCGGTATAGATAATAAGTGAGTGATAATCTAGTCATTCATCATCACGGAGATGTTACCTAGCTTAGACCTGACCAACTGAATTTTTACCGTTGATTTTTTATGATGCAACTTCAAGTGTTGAAGTGTCATTCATGTCTATTTTCTGACCACACTTCTTCCACAAACGTAATGATTCAGCACTATACTTATTGGTTTTAATAATGTGTTAGAAATGAGTTGGAATAATTTTTTTGACTGAAGTAAGCCATGTACGTTTGTGAAACAATGACTTTTTTTGACCAGGCAATCCCTACCTATTTATCCATTTATCTATTTGTCCGTCTGTCTGTGATTTCTTATATCCTCTTCAGGTCACCACACAGGTTTTTGGTGAGGTTTGGATCTGGTGACGGAGATGGCCATGACAAAAGCTTGATTATGTTGTCATTTTAGATTATTTAAACTGTTGATGTTTTTTAATTCTCCGGTTCAAAATGTCCACAATTGTATTCTCCATGAGTTCACATACCCTACTGTGGTTCTAAGGGCCCTTGGGGGACCTTATCAAACAATGTTACAGAGATGAAAAAAATCTTTTTTCTTCTAGGAGCAATATCAACCTGTATTGATCCTGTCACAAGAAAGTCTGGGCTCCTTTGGCCAATTTCCTCCCTGAATATTTATAACATGCATGTACGCTTGCTGTAAACACTTACTGAAACCAGTCAGCCATGCAGCGGCTAGTGCTTACGTCCTCTTTCATTTGTCTGTCTGCATGTTTCTTTCTCTCTCTCTCTGTCACTCATTTGGTTGCACATATTCAGGCCAATGCATGCATGTTCCACTTCGCTGTCCAATGTTTGATAAATGTTCTTTTAATGATGTTGTGCACTTGCAGAACACATCATATTACTGATGACCTAAGTAACATTAAAATGTACTAGGGTGGGCACAGATTGTAAAGACTGACAAAATAGATTAATTAAGCAACTTGTTGTTAAGTATAATAACAAGAATGTGTTTTTATTTTACTTATATTCTTCCTGCTCCTAATAACCCCTGTATCTCTTAGAGTTACAAAAGTTACTATATGCAGAGGATTATCTACAGTATATATAACTCCCTGAGAAGTATATTACACTCAAGCTACTACTCTCTGTCTAGCATAATTGGCCTTCATTGTCTTAACTTAGTAGATTGGTACGTTCACTCTTTTCCTAAAAGAGGGAAAGATTGTCTGTTTTAAGTAAAGGCTGACAGAAAGTGATGCTCAGTGCTGAACACATCCTCAACATTGGGACAAAAAGGGATGAAATATACCATCATAATCATAATTCTCATTATCATCATCATCAACAACAACGACAACAAAAACAAATGGCACTAATATTAATATGCATAAAGATGGTGCTACGTGAATTGTACAATGAAAGATTCTGCAATGATCTCCTTTAATTAAATACATTTGCAATTATGGCTTCTAACTAAAAGCAGACAATAACATATTAGACCACAGCAGCTTGTGAAAGCAGTCGTTAGGGAGCCAACAATGCAAATTAATTCAAGAAATTAAAAGTTCTTTAAAATTCACTAGTTTATATTAGTTGTAAACATCAAACAAATAAGCTGAAACCCTTTCCCAATGTCTGACTTTAAAGCCACTGTAATGTTTGACAATCTTGCTTAATTTTCCCAAATGGAGACTTCACATTTCCACCCTTTAATTGCACTCACTCCATTTAAAATCACTCCAAAATCCCTCCCTAAAAAGACATGAATCATGTACGTATAACATCATGATGGTGTGGGTACAGGCTTTTGCGCCCACTTGCCTCCAGATCAACATCTTACATTGACACAACTGCTTTTTTTAAACCAGTGATATTTATACAGTACTTGCAGCTTAGATATACTGTAACAGAAATATCTTTTTATATCCTCTGCAATCTTAACTTGTTAAAAAAAATAAATAAAAAAAAATCAGTGCTGACAATAATAAATTTAAACTGCCATTGCAATTTATGATTATTATGATCGTCAAGGTCGGGAAGTTAGTGTAACACACTGTTGTCTATAGATTTCTTAATTATATAGTTAAACTAGTGTTAGTACAAGAGTAAAGAGTTAGTAGAAAGAATTAAAAGCTAAAAATAAGCTGATTACTTTTAATGTAATCAGCGATATTATTACTTCAGGTTGAACCCCATGTACAGAACTGTATGTCTGCCTGTCTTTCAGAACTCTCTGCGTAACTTATTAATACGATAAAAAAAAACATTATGTAAGGTTGGATATCTTACACCTTGTTGGCGATCTTAAGCCTTGCTGTGAATCACAGATGAGAAATCAAAAAAGTAGATTGGATAAATTTATGCTTTAAAACAACTCCAGTGTGTTAAAATGTATTTATTTACATTTACATTTACATTTAGGCATTTGGCAGACGCTCTTATCCAGAGCAACTTACAAAAAGTGCTTTAAAGTTTACATCATTGGATACATACTTACACTGTTAACTACAGTAGGTTACTTATACTACGTCAGCGCTGTTATTTCAGCTGTGAAGCAATCTCAGTAATCAAAAAATAAATAAATAAAAATCTATTTATCCACGTTTTATACATTTGTTTACATTGAGAAAGTAACTTTTTAATAGTTTATTTTAAGGTAGATTTATGAATCATGCACATAACTGTTTATAACACTGCTTTTACTTAACAATTTAATTTCACTTATGGTGCAGGTTAAACTTTAGGCAGATGTCAAAGTACTTCAAAATCCCTTACTGAAACCAGTAAATGAAATTCTATCCAGACAGTTTTGCGTTATGCTTTGATAAAATCTGGCACGTAACTGCTCATAACTTCACTTTTTCGATTTCACCATTTTGATTTATTTATGGTGCAGTATCTAAGTACAGTACTGCAAAAGTTTAAATGAAATTCTGTCTAGACATTATTGTTAGATGCTGTGACAAAATCTGTCTAGACAGACAAAACATTTTCTGAGACTGGATTTGGGCCCTTCAGTGTATGAAACACTGTAATAGCTAATCTGACCAACGTCGAGACAAAATCTTTTTTTTTTTATTTGTATAGATTAATGTTATATTCTTGTTATATTAATGTTATATTCTTAGATAAATCTATTCTTTAAAATATTATCCATTTGTTAAGATGCCTTTTTATTTTGAATCAAGGCACTTGAGCTGTGCTTCTTTGTTTTCTGAAATAATTTAACCATCAGGCACCATCTGGATTTACACTTGTGATTAAATAAGAGACTACTTTCTTAAAGAAAAAAAAAAGATCTTATTGTTTAATACAACAATAAGCATCTGATTAAATGTCTAATTGCCAATTACAGAGTCAGTCACAGAAACTTTTTTCTATTTTAGTGAGCACTTTAAATACTTTGATTACTTAATTAATTAGTCACTATGACAGCAGTATAATAGCCATGTGTAGATGGGAAACTGGCAGAAAGATGTTTATGTCTTTTTTTGCCTCCTGACATTCCTCACACATTCCTCCCCACAGGCTGGCAGCTGAGGTGATGCTCAAAATGGTGCAAATGAGTGATGACAAGGGCACTGTGTGCTCTGACTGCTGTAGCATCAGACACAGCCTTACATGAGCTCCTTAACCCTGAGCCCATATGTCTATGTAATTTTCAGCCTTGCCACAGTATGCTTGCTGTGCAAGTATGCATCTTTGTGTGTGTGTGTGTGTTTATTAATTCTCTTCCCTTTGTACAATCAAGGATCGCTTAATGTCCTTGATAAGTTCTGTTAAACCGAATGTCATGTCATTTGGACGATGCGCAAACAACATATTGTAAACTTGTCATTGTAAGCAGGGAAAGCTCACATCAAAATAATGACTAAAAGTATAGTACAGTATATACATAAAACGCTAAGATAGTCTTTTATTATTATCATCAAACATATATATGCTATACATTTGATCAGGATTTCTAAATTATGACCTTATGAGACCAAAGATGTGCATGTATGTGTTGTTGAATGTTGCATGAACAGACTTTAAGTAAGGGCTGACATTATATAAGCTCTATTCTCCTCTCAAGTGTATGAAGTCCATGCCCTTGAATACACACACAATTCTATGATTTTTACTGTATGAGAACAGCTAAAACCACAAAAAATGCACAATAGACATGGATCAACAGGTCAAAGGGCCAAAAAGACTTTTGACTTTCCACATGAACACTTAAGATTAAGAGACAGCTGCAGAGGAAGTGGTGCTGCTTACACAGGATCTAAACTGGATCTGCCGAGCTCTTAAGTATTGATCTTCACTCAATGAAGTGTCGCTTCCTCTTTCTTTGACTTCACAGACTGTCAGATAAAAGCTTCTAGCCTTTTTTGGATCTACTCACACTCAAGTTTGGAAGGAATTAAGCAGCACTTCCAAGACTCTCTATCTCTCTCCCTTACTTTACCAAGAGACTGTGTGAATGTAAGATCAAGTGCAGCCAGGGTGTTTCTCTCTCTCTCTCTCTCTCTCTCTCTCTCTTCCACTAGGGACAGGGAGTGTGAAACAGATTGATGAATAAGGGGACCAGCTGAGAACATGTGGGGAGATGACTCAGGGTAACAGTCTAAATGGATATCTGGAACGCAATGGTGCATGTGGGAGGAAGAGACATACTAAGTGAGAAAAGAGAACGAAGGAAAAAAGAAAAAAGAGAAAATACACAAAATGTCCAGCTTTGTTTTTCCGTAATCACGTTGAATAATATTTTTGTTAGATTTTTTTTGACTATGTGAAAATCTATGAATTGGTAAAAGCAATTGAGTGCAAACTGCTATCACTAGCATTCCGGCCTATATTAAGGAAACCTGAGAACTATTCTATTCTATTTTTTAAACCCCAAACTGGTGATTTATTAAGCATAGCTCTGCAGATTATATTCAGGTTTTTGCTCATTTAAACCCGCAGTCTTTAAAGGGTATTTTCCTAAGAAGCATGCTTCACATTTGCTTGTAAGGTGAGTGCACCATCCATCCCTCATTGACATTAATTATCTGGGGAAATTTACAATTCAAACATTTCAGTTGTTTCATCCAAGGCCTATTCCTGCATTATATCAACTGTTCTCTGGATCCGCATGTAAATTGTCAGCTCTTCTTCCACAAAAAAAAACTGTTATTCTATAGGCTCTTTATTTGCTGTTACTTTGCAGTGCTATTGCTTTAAACCATCTGCATTAAATACTGTCATACATTCCATTATATATCAGAAGCTAACATATTTTTTGTTATTTTTATATTTTACCATATTTTATATTTTTACATATCAGGATTCTTTTTTTATTATTATTATTATAAGGCCTGGTGGGTAACTGCATCAATTTTACCCTTTGCTTAAGCTTGACATACCTTTCAGACATACATTTGTATATGGTAATTCAACAGTTGTTGATCAGGTAGCTTAGGAGTATTAACTGTTAGTTTGTGATGGCTAAAGTCACACTGTAGCATATCTGTACATATTACATTATGTGTGTTTGTGTGTCTTAGCTCCCTAGTGAGGTCAAAACCCAGACGTAATTGAGCCCGTTGCAAATAACATTGCCAATCCCAGCTAATGTACATCAGTCTGCAGAAATCACTGTAAGTGAATATCTATAACTGGAAACTGGCAAAATATAAATAATACGCAGCACCGCCTAGTGCTGGGCCTGTGGGAGACTAACGGGGCAACTCTGCTCATTATTTTAATTCATGCTAATAAATAAATAAAAAACCTAAGTGTTGAAAATTAAACTGTTAAAAAAAACATGGGAAAATCTGATGTTATACAGTGGTGTGAAAAACTATTTGCCCCCTTCCTGATTTCTTATTCTTTTGCAGGTTTGTCACACTTAAATGTTTCTGCTCATCAAAAACCGTTAACTATTAGTCAAAGATAACATAATTGAACACAAAATGCAGTTTTTAAATGAAGGTTTACGTTATTAGGGGAGGAAAAAAAACCTCCAAATCTACATGTCCCTGTGTGAAAAAGTGATTGCCCCCTTTGTTAAAAAATAACTTAACTGTGGTTTATCACACCTGAGTTCAATTTCTGTAGTCACCCCCAGGCCTGATTACTGCCACACCTGTTTCAATCAAGAAATCACTTAAATAGGAGCTACCGGACACAGAGAAGTAGACCAAAAGCACCTCAAAAGCTGGACATCATGCCAAGATCCAAAGAAATTCAGGAACAAATGAGAACAAAAGTAATTGAGATCTATCAGTCTGGTAAAGGTTATAAAGCCATTTCTAAAGCTTTGGGACTTCAGCGAACCACAGTGAGAGCCATTATCCACAAATGGCAAAAACATGGAACAGTGGTGAACCTTCCCAGGAGTGGCCGGCCGACCAAAATTACCCCAAGAGCGCAGAGACAACTCATCCGAGAGGCCACAAAAGACCCCAGGACAACATCTAAAGAACTGCAGGCCTCACTTGCCTCAATTAAGGTCAGTGTTCACGACTCCACCATAAGAAAGAGACTGGGCAAAAACAGCCTGCATGGCAGATTTCCAAGGCGCAAACCACTTTTGAGCAAAAAGAACATTAAGGCTCGTCTCAATTTTGCTAAAAAACATCTCAATGTTTGCCAAGACTTTTGGGAAAATACCTTGTGGACCGACGAGACAAAAGTTGAACTTTTTGGAAGGTGCGTGTCCCGTTACATCTGGCGTAAAAGTAACACAGCATTTCAGAAAAAAAACATCATACCAACAGTAAAACATGGTGGTGGTAGTGTGATGGTCTGGGGTTGTTTTGCTGCTTCAAGACCTGGAAGGCTTGCTGTGATAAATGGAACCATGAATTCTACTGTCTACCAAAAAATCCTGAAGGAGAATGTCTGGCCATCTGTTCGTCAACTCAAGCTGAAGCGATCTTGGGTGCTGCAGCAGGACAATGACCCAAAACACACCAGCAAATCCACCTCTGAATGGCTGAAGAAAAACTAAATGAAGACTTTGGAGTGGCCTAGTCAAAGTCCTGACCTGAATCCTATTGAGATGTTGTGGCACGACCTTAAAAAGGCGGTTCATGCTAGAAAACCCTCAAATAAAGCTGAATTACAACAATTCTGCAAAGATGAGTGGGCCAAAATTTCTCCAGAGCGCTGTAAAAGACTCGTTGCAAGTTATCGCAAACGCTTGATTGCAGTTATTGCTGCTAAGGGTGGCCCAACCAGTTATTAGGTTCAGGGGGCAATTACTTTTTCACACAGGGCCATGTAGGTTTGGAATTTTTTTCTCCCTAAATAATAAAAACCATCATTTAAAAACTGCATTTTGTGTTTACTTGTGTTATCTTTGACTAATAGTTAAATGTGTTTCATGATCAGAACATTTTGTGTGACAAAAATTCAAGAGAATAAGAAATCAGGAAAGGGGCAAATAGTTTTTCACACCACTGTATGAGTTATATAAGATATATGGGCAGGAAGTACACTAGAAAGGGTGTGTACTGTACATACCTCAGTATACCTAAGTGGCTGTGCGGTAGAAATTGGGTCAATCCAGAAAGTGCTGGGCAAATTCTGTAGTGCCAGAGAGGGTTTATAACTTCCCTGGGGAAATAACAGGACTTATAACAGGACTTAATAACAGCCTGGTGCTATTTCTGCCGAAGTTTTGTATTGTTTTAGTGATGTCTGCTGTATATCTGCCCTACTATTTTGAGATATTCAGATACAGAGCATACTTTGCACTGTCCTTCAAAAACTTCATAGATGCAAATCTTAAAAAGATGCTCTTTGCCGCTTTCTGTATATCTCCTATGTGGCGTTCTGGTCTTCCCATTATATCAAAAGCGAAAAAGGAATAACAGAAAAGCCACTAGTTGAAACAAAGCACCCACGTCTTGATTGGTTTGATGTGTTTGTCGGGTGTGTTTGACTAAGGATGAACATGAAGGGTTAAGTAATTTGCAATGAAAGGTAATGAGGCAATGCTTCCTGCCTGTTACTCCTAAATAATGAGATGTTATGAACTACATTGGGCAGAATATGATGGCTATAGTAGATACAGGCATGAATTGCAACAGTAGTATATAAGCTGCAGTCTTTCTGTCACACACTACAGGGGATATACTTGTATCTCAGCTCCCTGCTTACACCAAATATGCTGACATGAGAAAGAGCCTCTGTCTTTATTGCATTACCATCTGTCCTTCCACTGAGCTCATGTGGCTTACCCGCATTACCACAGCCAGAAGATTTCTCTACTCATGTTTACATAAAAAAAATAAATAAATAAAAAATAATAATAATAATACATTAAAAAACTGATTCGGGAGCTCTGATATGATCATCAGAACAAAGAGTGGTGACTGATAAGAATAAACCACCAGGGCACATTTTCATCTTAACTTTTAACAGCAATAACACAGATTACAGAGTTTTAACATATAATGGTCAGATTGGATGATAGATTTTTTTTCCCCTTTTCTGAGACTACAGTAGTAATGTGCTTGTTTCCACATTGTGTATGTCTGTGATTGTGTAACCATTAAGCTCACATTTAAGTTGTAAAGTTGACTTTAACCACCTATAATAAAAACAGCGCAGTATGTTTTGTCTAGCAGTTTTTAATGAGAAATGGTTACCAGGGAGAGGCTGGGTAACTGGATTAAAGGCAAAGCTGCTGAGATCAGTGCAGTTATTACTGTAGGCGTTAACAAAAACAAAAAAGATGCAAAAGTAACTGTAAGTTAATTATGGACATCCTGATCCAAATAATGTTGTTAACACAAAAGGCTAAAAAATTGTTAAAGAGATTGAGCCTCTTAGATGAGCCTTGGCTAGATGTAGAACAGGCACTATGCAATAATATAGAGATTTCAGATCTACCATTCATTAGCTCAAACATCAAACGACATGTTTGCTTCAAAAGTATCAGTATCAGCTCCTCTCTGACAGCATGGTGGGAGTTTCTTAAAATGACTGAGTCTTCACTAATCCCATGCAAACGCACTCCCATATGGAACAACCCTGACATAGTACAAAACAATAATATGATAAACTTCAGGGACTGGGGTGGTAAAGGTATTAAATACTTGGAACATATATTCGAAGGGACAGATTTTATTCCTTTTGATATATTGGTCAATCAATATGGGATGAACAAGAACAGATTTTTAGAATATCAACAAGTTAAATCTATAATAAAAAAGAAATTTAATTCCGATCGTATCAAATTACAAATACCACCAAGAGTGGCAGAATTCCTTAACCTCAGGACCCCCAAATTATTATCTAAAATATACAGGACACTATCCAAAATAGATGAATCAGTATCGATTCCTATTGCAAAATGGGAGGCAGATTTATCAGTCAGCTGGGACCACAATTTCTGGTCTCAGATATGTTTAAAACCTTTTGAACTGATTAGAAATCCCAGTTTACAATTAATACAATACAAAATTCTGCATAGAGTGCACTACACAGGTCATCGGATGTTCCGGATGGGTCTTACAGCTTCTAACAACTGCTCACACTGCCAAAACAACATACCTGACAATTACATACATGCTCTATGGTTCTGTCCACCTGTTCAGAAATTCTGGTATGAGATTTGTGAAGACTTATCAAAGTGTCTTAAATGTTCCATTCTAGCCTCTCCTTCAGTTTGCTTGTTAGGTGACCTAGAGGGTGTCACTACAGAGGTCAACACAATCCACATGGCTTTCACCGCCTTATGCATCGCTAAGAAAACTGTCCTCATGAACTGGAAAAATAGAAATAATCTTAATATCAACCAATATAGAGATCGTTTGTTAGACTATATTAGTCTTGACACGGCGTCTGCTGCCACATTAGATCAATCTCTCTGGGCTCCTTTGATCGGCTCCATTACCTAGTGTGGCTGGGGGCCGCAGTTCTGTCCGGTTTTGGTCCTGGTTGCTGATGCGGCGGGGGGGCATGCTGGCCTGGGGCGTCTGGGCGTTCTCGGGGGGTGGGTTTCTTGGGGGGTCCGGCGCTGGGGCTGCGGTCCTGGCCTGGAGGGCGCGTGGGTGGCTCCTGGGCGGTGGTTTTCCCCACCCTACCGTCCGCAACGCGGCGCTGCTGGGGAGGCCCGTGTCGGCGGACGTAGGTTGCCGGCCTGGCGGCCGCACCGCTCCAAGTTAGGTCCGGGGGGGGTTTGGGGTCCTGGGGGCGCTCTACCTCTGGGCTGGGGTTCCGGCTGGGTCTGGGGGGCCTGGGTCCTGGCTGGTGTGCTGCCGGGATGTGGCTTGGTGCTTGCCCTGGTGCCCGGCCCTGGGCGGGGACCTTCGACGCATCGGTGGAGCTGGGGGGCCTCTTCAGCTGGTGAGTGTGTTTCTACCATCTCTTTGCAGGGGGGGGGGGTCCATTACAGGAGGAGGACGGGCCTAACTTGGGTGTCTATTGTTCTATGTAGTCTGGGAGTCGACTGAATGTGGGGGTGGGAGTATTTTTATTTATTTATTAATTTTTTTTCCTTCTTCTTCCCCTCTGTTGTGGGGCCTGGTGGGCTGCCCCGGGCTCTGCGGTGGCCGGTGGGGCCGCTGCCATGGGCCCTGGTTTGGATGGGCCTGGGCCCCCGGCCCTGGGCGTTTTTTTTTTTTTTTTTTTTTTTTTTGGGCACCGGGGGTGCCTATGGGGGTCAGTAGGGGAGCTGGTCCCAAGGGGGGGGTACTTGCCCCCTCTGATTATTTTCTCCCCATCCCCGATGCTTCCCTCTCCCCGCTCCATCACAACACCATACAGGTAGGGCTTTAGGGTGCGGGGGTGTTGCTGGGATGCAGGGGAGGTTTTCCTTCCCTGTCTCCTTGTGACCACCTGCATCTCAATTTTATATCACATCTTAGACACTCTAATTACTTACTGTCATGTTACACATACATCTAGGGCCTTGGGGGTGGGCACACTGAATGGCGTTCAGAGGGCGGGCTGTTTAATCAGCCTTACCTCTGGTGCCAGTGCCCACTTCCCAATTTTAAGTGGCATGTAGACATTTAGGGTTATTGGGAGGGGCAGAGCTGACACGAGCTGCCTGAGGGTGGTTAGTGTTTTGCCCCTCCCTTGTTTTAAAGCACTTTAGAACAACACACACCAACACTACATTAGAGCGGGAGGAGCGAAGCGGGGGTCTTCCTTTTTTCACACCCCCGTTCTCTATCCGCGGTCCAGGGCCGGGGGCTGAGAGGAGGAGCTGGCCGTTCGGTCGGGGTCTGGGCTGGTGGTCCTTTCCGCTGCTGCGGGGACCAGGGGGGGTCTTTCTGTCCCCACGACGGAGGGAAGTGGGTATATGGGGAGTGTGAGTGTGTATACTGTCTATTTTTGTGTGTCTACATGTGTGAGTGTGTGAATATTTGTTTGTGTGTATGAGGGTGGGAATGTATGTTCGTGTATGTGTGTGCCTGGCTGTCTACGTTTAGGTGTCAGGTCAGGTCCTAGACTCCACCTCTCTCAACATCCCAGGCCCCCCCTGCTTTGCCACCACACACGGCTGTGGGGTGCTCCCAGCCGCTGGTGGGTTGTTGGTTTCTGGCTCCGGGGCGGGGCGCTCGGGTGAGCGCTGGCTCACTCGCGGCGGTCGCTGGGCGGAATCTGGCTCTCCTGGCTTGGCTGGGCACCGGCTGGTGGAGGGGGGGGGCCCTGGGATCTCTGGACCCAGGGACCGGACTGCCTCGGAGTGGACGACCACCGGCGGAGCCTGCGGTCCTGTCACCACGGCCCCCTGGGGCGTCTACACTGGGGCTGCTAGATGACCCCCCTCTGGGCTCTCCGCTGCCCCTTTCGGGGTGGGGGGGGCTGTCCCTGCGGTGGTTCTCCTGAGACTCCTGTGCTCTGGGGGGCCTCTGGATGTCTGGGACCCGTGTCTCCGCCGTATCTGCTCCATGCCTCGCGAGACGGGACTGTGGTCCCCCACACACACTATTAAACATTTACATGGAGGAGCCCTATGAACACAAGCGCGCTCACACACACAGGTGTGCACACAAACGTTCACACTGGTGTACAAACAGGTGCTCACACACACACTGTCTTTGCTGTTGCTTCAAAACAAAATGTTTATTTCAAAATATTTTATTAATCAACAGGTTTTGGGATTTGTGGTTTGCCGCGAGTCGTGCAGGTGTTGGTTGTGGCTGCGGTTTCTCTGCTGTTGTGTCTTCTGTTGTTTTTTTTCTCTTTTTCTTCGGCAGGTGCGGAAGCAAATTTTGATTGTATTCTCTCCCCCCTCCCACCCCCCCCTCCCTTTTTTTTTTTTTTTTCTTCTCTTTTCCCTTTTTTTTTTTTTTTTCCCCTCAATTTTTTGTTTGTTTATTTATTTTTATTCCCTTTTTTTTTTTTTTTTTTTTTTTTTTTACTCTCTTCTCTTTTTTTGGTCCCCCGGTCTTGTCTGTTATAATATGGGAAACAAAAAAAAAACAAAAAAAAAAAAAAAAAAAAAAAAAAGAAATGGCTGTGAATGATGATAGAACAGCTACACATACACTCTATGTGTTATCTGTGATACTGACAGGCCGGATAAAAAAAAAAAAAAAAAAAAAAAAAAATTGTTAAAGAGGCTAAATGGATAATTGAATCTTGCTTGATAGGTAATATTCTAACTCTATGTATGTATGTGTGAAATAGTCTAGGTATTTTGTTTTTAGGGACTTATAAATATATTTTTCCCTTTGTGTTTGTAAAAATAGAATGGCCACAAAAGCTACAACTGCAGAATATGAAAATTTCCATTCACTCACTCACTCATCGTCTATACCACTTTACCACTTTTATTCATAGTCGCGGGCGGCCTGGAGCCAATCCCAGGAGACTTAGGGCATGAGTTGGGGTACACCCTTGATGTGATGCCCATCCATCACAAGGCACACACACACACACACACACACACACACATACACAACAAACACACACGCTCATTTCCGTTTTGGGAATTTGGGAACGCCAATTAGTCTAATCTGCAGGTCTTTGGAATCTGAGAGGAAACCAAAGCACCCAGAGGAAACGAACTAAGCAAAATGTAGTTTGGTTTCATAACCAAGGCTCGGCTGCTAAAACAAAGTACGATATTTCTAAAGATGTCTTCCTGCAATAACAATGAGTCTTTAATGTAAAAAAAATCTTAACACAAGTGTATTGTATTATCACATATTTTTTATAAAAAAAAATTTAAATAACTAATTGTTATATAATTTTTTTCTTGGCTTTTATACCTTTTTATCCAAGATGACCACCACATCGGATCATTTGATCTGCAAGAGCAGGCACAAGTTTTTCACCAGATGCCCATATAAACTGTTTTTTTGGGACAGGCACTGCATGCAGTGACTACGTTGTATGGGGCGTAGGGTTAACGGTCCTGGCAGCCCTGTGGCGGCAGGGCTCAAATCAGCAACCCATAGCCTCAACCACCTGAGCCATCACTGCCCACATGAATTAGTTCATTATATTAAATGATTCGCTACCCATCACTGTCATCGCCTATACCGCTTTATCCTGTATTCAGGGTCACGGTTGGCCTGAAGCCTATCCCAGGAGGCTTACGGCATGAGGTGGGGTACAGCCTGGACAGGGTGCCAATCCATCATAGGGCACACAAACACTACTGGCAATTTGGGAACACCAACAAGCCCAATCTGCAGGTCATTGGACTGTGGGAGGAACCCAGAGTACTCGGAGGAAACCAAGCACAAGGAGAACATGCACACAGAGACAGGAATAGAGCCTGGCTGGGAATCAAACCCGGACCCTAGAGGTGTAAGGCGACAGTGCTAACCACTACAACACCGTTATTATTGGCTACCGAACAATCTTCCACCAAATCAAATTTCTTCCACTCTTGTATTTAGTCATCATACATGACTTCAAAATATACAAAGATATGATAATTGAGCTATTACTGTATGTGTTAAGTAAGGTTGAATTTTGTGGTTTGTGTGTAGGTAAAAAAGTCATAATGCACACTGTAACTATGTTTAGCATGTATGTACAACCACAAAGTTTGGTTTATGCTACAGCTTGACCCATGCCATTCCCACATCATCTGAATGGTTTGCACTGGTTATAGCACTGCACTAGTAAAGCACATGGTTTGCTGTCAGATTAAAGACCTCTATTGGCAGTGTTCATCCATAAACCACCTCTCTACATGGACGATTCAAATAGATAACATGTTTCAATGCAGAAGAAGGCCCTGTTACAAATGGCACCTAAGCACTGTTGTCCTCCAAGTGAGCACTCATGTGACATCAAGGAGACATCCGGGACGTCTCGTGCATGAGGGATAAAGGTGCGGAGTATCACGACATTCTTCAAGACATAGCTTCATAGAATTTGTGTTTGCTTTGGCAGTGATACTGGAGAGTCATTGTCATTCCTCACTGAAACACTTATTCTGGTTACATGAGAAACAAACATAACAGGTGGGAAAAAATTACCAATGAACTTAAAGTCGATTTTTTTTTTTTTTTATGAGACATAGTACATAATAACAAAGTACTTAATAACTAACAGAAACAAAGTATTGCATTTAAGATTGTCAAAATTAAAAAAGACAAATTAAAATGATGTCAACTATGGCGAATTCATGTTAAATGATGTTAATTCTTACTTTATGTAATTATATTTATGCGAGTTGACATGTGAAAAAGGGAGATGATACGATGAGCAGTCAGAAAGGGGGGAATCTGTGGTTAAAGCAAACTGATGTTAACTTTGGATCTGTATAAAGCTGGATTAATAAGCTTTGTGCATGTGTGTATTTGTGTACTGTCCAGCTACTAGAGGAACATATTAAAGTAACACAGGCATATTCTATTTGTGGTCGCACAATGTGATGCCTTTATGTGGCCATGAAATGTATGATGCTGATGTGACTACTGCTTGCTTGCCGGTGGTTTAGCAGCTGTACACAGACCCCACGCTCAGATGTGAATCGGTCTCCACAATCTTAATGACACCCTCCAGAACATTACGTAAGCCTCATGTGCCTTTAGTTGGAAATTCAGTCACGTCTGAGCACAGCCACGGTTAAACTGAATAATAGATTTGTAGTCTTTCACTGACATGCAGCCTTATCCATGAAATCATCTGTTTTTAACAGCTTAACTAAACACTCAAGAAAACATCCCATTGACAGAATGACACACACATCAGCCATTCCCTGGAAATCATCACCATCAGTGATACCGGTAAATAAAACTATTGCAATATGTATTATACTGTACAGGATTGTTTTGAAAGCTAAATGGTTTATCACTGTACTGTACAGTATGTTTCCAGCCCAGTCCATAAAATGACATTGTGTGTTTGTGTCTTCTTATAAACCATGAGGGCTTACCCGGAGGTAGAGTCTGAAATGGAAAACACTTCTTAAAACTCTTAAACTCTTAAAACTTGTCTTAAACTCTACAAATCTGTAAAACATTCAACGGTAACACATAAAGCAAAGCTCACCTTCTCTGGCCATCTGGGAACATGCAAGACCCCAGCCACATGCCTACCCTGTGGTCTAAGCCTTCACAACGATCATAGGACATAAGCAAACCCTCATTCATCTGCAAGCCCTGAGAGTAAAAGGGTTTATTGTGAGTAGAGGAAGAACAAAAATCCTCCTTACTTTCTGAAGGTCAGAAATTAAGCATACGTAGGTATGCTGCTTTGTATTATTTGGGTCTCCCATAAGAGATGCTGAGAGGACTAGCCCAAAGGAATTTGATATTTCATGGCAGAGGGAAGTAGCAGGCATCAAGAAAACTGCAAAAGGGACATAAGCAAGAGGAGGAAAAATCAGGGTCAGTCAGGGGATAGTGGAGATAGTGAATAATGATATAAAGTAGCAGTATTAAACTGTTCAGTGGTAGCGTTACGCACAGGGTGTCTGCATGTACCCTTTCTGTATGTAAGAGTTGATATTTTCAAAGATCTCATCAAATGGTATAACTGTTTTACTTTATATCCGTTAACCTGCCAGGGAGTCGTGGCTACAGACTCATATTCCTCACTCACATACTTACTGTATATACCTTACTAACTGTAGGGAAACCCACCAAGCACGGGAGGAACGGGCAAACTTCACACATACTGTACAAACTGGGGGCAAGACCTCAACCCTGGAAGTGTGAGGGGCCACACAGATGAAAGTAACATAGCAACCGATAGCTTCTGTTCTGCTGATTATTTTTACATGCAGTATGTTGTGGTCGACATACACACTGAAGACCACCATGCACGAGTTAATAATGTTATTTAAAGTATATGCATAGTTTATATATTTAAGGATTTGATAGTATTTTGCTAAATACTATCAAAATAACCTAAATAATATAAATAAAAAACTTACGAATAAAAAGTCATAAAGACATTATATTATATATACATATAGAGAGAGATGTTAGATTATTTCACAACAAATTCTGTTGTACTGTTTAAGACATTATACAAAAATAGGGCATTAATTTGTAAAACAAATCAAAATAAAACTTAAGCACCTACAGACACAGCATGTACAGACACCCGGAAAGGAATCTATTGATCTTTTGCAGATACGTGACTACATGACGTCAGTCACAACAGTGGAAGGCAGAAGCCGTTAACTGACATAAGCCTATTCTGTATGTTAGTGCCTAATTACATTTGAGATGTATTTTGGAGCCAAAAAAAATTATAATAACAGAAGGATTACCTGATGATTACCAGATTAACTACAGGATGCTTTGTCACACAGATGAGAGTAACCTAGCAACCGATAGCTTCTGTTCTGCTGATTATTTTTACATGCAGTATGTTGTGGTCGACATACACACAGAATATGCTGTGCTTCACACGTCCTTGAATAATGTGAATGTTAAATTAACTACCGCTGACATTTGAAGCTTTCAAATTAATAGCTGACTAACTGTTTCAGGGTTAAATCCCAATAGTGTAAAATGGAACACTGATGAGCTGTGTAAGGTGTACAGTACAAGCAATTGTTCCACACACAAGTTGTGCATTTGAGCACTGGCTAGAAAGCAACCTTGGATTGAGCCTTGTGTTAGAGGGCAGTTAGATGTGAAACACAACATGGATGGATCAGAGGCATTTTGGAACAGCTTAGAAAAAATTAGCAAGGGGACAAAGTGTGCTTAAAATTACATTATTTTATATGTTTTCTTGCTGAAAACTGATTCTATGACTGGTTTATTATGTAGGTTTTGGCACCGGCATCGGACAAGTAACGTCCCCTTTGCTATTCCTGAAGTGGGCGGGACTAAGGCAGACAGATGTCATGACATCACATGCAAATGGACAAAAGTTTTATTTCATAATTAAATTGTTCTTCAGCAGGGCCAAAAAAGTGGGAAGAGCAGGGAAGCTGTATCATTCTCTTAGGATTTTGTCTTTAATTGATGCATGCATTTAAAAAAAAAAAAAAAATGAATATGGCCTATATTTGCCAGAGGGAATTTGGCTGCAAGTGATGTATAGTATGCGCATACACACATTAGACAAGGCATCTGACACTGAAGACTTGAATCCCTTACTACACAAAAGCATAGATACTGTACGCGACACAGAGGAGCTTAATGTTTTTCCAGGTAAAAGATAAACATATAAGAAACATAAAATGAAGAAACACACAACCATGGATTAGGTTCAGACAAACCTTCAGGCTCTGTGCTCTCTTTGAGGACAGCTTGCTTCAGGGGGCAGCAGAAGATTTCGTGACACTTAGCACGAAAGGGGGAGCCTTTACTCCTTATATCCGCTGAATGGATGGAATCCTGCCGCAACATAATGTACTCCTGGGTACCTGGGGCAGCGTCATCCTGGACTGCGGCCGGGCCACAACAAAATGAACGCAGGGTTAGAGAAGGGGAGAGAAAGCGCTCAAAGCAACAAAACCAATCTCAACACAATAACGTAAAGAAAACCAAAAAAAAAAGAGAAACTGAAAAAAATGATGAGAAAGAAGCAAACCAGGTAGACACAGTATCATAAGCAACAACATTAAGTACAGCAAAAGCTTGCTTTTTTTTTAGAGAGGAAGAAAGAGCAAGAAACAGAGAAAGAAAGAAAAAAATAAAGAGAGAGATTATTAATGTTAATTCACAGTAAATCACAAATGAATAAACCCAAAATGAGCGCAGTTAGGCAATGCAGGAAAAGACGGAAGGGGGGAAAACTGAGCAGAGCTCAGGAAAAAGGACTTCTTCCATCATCGAGCCCCACATTACTGAGCGTCATCCTGTGGGTCACGAGTATGGCTATGAGCATGGCAGTGCAGAGATGTACACTATCCCCCCAGACCCACCTTCACTTGTTCAGGGAATTCTGTACATTCATTCATTACTTTGGAGAGGGAAAATAAAAGCAAGTGCAGGCCATGCATCAAATAGGGAGTTGCATACAATATTTCAGGAGCATCTCACATGCACATTTTATAGAGAGCAATTCAGTTTTTGCATGATGCAGATTTTTCATGCACAAAGAAAGAGCTATCATTCCCGTAATGGATTCATGCAAGGCTTTCATTTTCTAAGCTTCTTTAGGTTTATATACTTAACCAATTTTATTTTTATCTTATAAAATAATTAGAATTCAATGCTCTTTTAACTTAGTCATTTAATTCTTGAGGAGCTGAATGACTTAAGGTGTGTTCTACAAGAAAAAAGAAAAAAACTTTTTTTCTCCCAAAATTGTTAATGTATAGTACGTGAATATTTATAGACAGATGCCTAAAGTAAATTAGAACCTGAAAGACCGCTGCACCTACACTGTATCTATCAAAGAGTATCAGGTTGGCCACAGGACTGATTACTTCCTTAAATACACCAGGACAGACATTTAAAATAGGGTTCAGTTGGGAATGATAACAGCTAATTAACACAGACATTGACTTTGAAACTTTAAAAGACATGTAAAGATGTATTAGATGATTTAATAGCTTTCAACTTTGAAATTTGATATCAAATGGCTGCCATTAGTGGAAAAGCGAGAACTACACGTGTCATGTGATTTATGATAATTGTGATATGTTTAGTAAGTATCTCAGTGAGCACAGTAATCACCTCATCTACTGTGATATGAACAGGACCTCTAACTGAATCATTATCGAAGCTAAAAAGGACAAAGACTGACCTCTACTGTTCATTTCATCCCTTCAGGCCAACTGTGTAAAGCTAGAATAAGTGAAATGGTGGAGCTGAAGTCATTCGACATGGAACAACTGTGACACGATCAGAGTATGACATCACAGTACAGTATGTATCACCTCACAGTCACTAATGGAGCAAAGGTACAGACTCAACATACAAAAACCATCTGTGACGTCTACCTTTAAATAACTAGGATGTAACAGTATAGAGTCTGTGTATAAACACCTGTGTGTGAGAGTCAGTAACATGTGAGACAGGGCAGCGCGTCGGCTGCTGGTCATCTTGATGGTATGATAATACCGCTCTTTACTTATAAGAAGGACTGATCACTTGATTCTGAGTTACTTGCTCAATAAAAGAGAGAAAGAGTAACTTACTGTATGTTATGTTATGTTATGATTGTTATTTGTGTGTTTTCATGTGTTCACAATGAATGTAATATGATGTGTATTACATGATAACGATTTATGAAATAGTATGTGTTAAGCTTAGTTAAATAATTTTGTATGTTTTATATTTGTTTACATTTTATTTAACTAATATTTATTAGAAGTAGTGATTGAACTATTATTTATCAGAAATAGTGATGTACCTTTTTTGTGTTTAAGGTTATCGACCACTTCGAATCCACTTTAATTTAATAAACTGTCAGACACAAGAATTAAAAGTGATTCCAGAGTTGATCCTCATGTCTCCTGTAGTTGACTATGGCTTTTTTTTTTTTTTGAGTTTGAAGCAGAAGCTGATGTGCAAATTCCCAGATAACTCGACAAACTGGGTTTACGTTAAATCATACTGTACAACGGCATGGGGCCCATCTCATATTCAAGACATAAGTCAAGACAAATCTGCTGTAGTGATCCAACCTCCTGATACATACTGCCTAGTTTTCATAAAGGTGCTGAAATATGCACACTAGAAAACCTTTCTGCATTTGGTGGCATTTTAGAATCCCCTATAATTCAAAGAAAAGTCTTTTTCTCTTCTTCGAATCCTCCTAAACGCATAATTCCAGCTACGGTTATTAATGACAGTGTTAACTGCAGGCTCATCAGCAGCAATAAAAATGATATGCAGCGAGACAGGTTCTTTATGGCCTCGCAGTGAGGTGGAGAGTATCAAGCTTCGTCAGGACTGTGGAGAATATGTTTAAACCATTGCAGGATCTGATGGATAGATAGTTCACGGGAGGTCTGTGCTCCTTCATCAGCCATTTCTCCTAAAGTCAGCTGTCAGCTTTTATACTGATGAGCCTTGATCTAGTTTTTGGTCCTGTCATATCAGTCAAGTGTGGATGGATTGTGTTGTCCTTGAAAGCGTTTTCATACCATTACTAATGAAGACTGCGAAAAAGGTTGAAATAGCCAACCGACATCTCTGATATTCACCGCCCCAAAACCGATGACGAAATTAGATCAATCCTACTAAGAGCCAAATGATAAATTATACTGATATAATTCTTTGTATAATTTCCGCTATGTACCGCCATCAACACAACAGGCAATTTGTTCAACAGGCAATTTGTTGTGGCTTCAGATGGCAAGCTTCATGGATCTGAATGACATCCATGGTAAGGCTCAGAATAATGACTGGGTATGATTAATTCATGCAAAAAGTCTTGCAAAAAATAGATTTCTATTTCGTATGAATTATTTCAATTTGTTTCATTTACCAAATCAAACAGTTTTTTTTTTCGACTGTAGCAATTTGCGCGACTCATTTAAAAACGTAGGGCAGAAAGGGCATCAAAACACACGGCTGACTTATTCAACCGTGTTGACGTCGTTCCGAGTGCTGTTGCAGCATTAAAAATGAGCATGTGGGTTACTCACAGAAAGAGCTTTCGGAGAAATATCAAAGTCCTTTTTTTCTACACTAGGAATACTCAGCTTACACATTTTCTCTTGCCTACACACTGAGTGATGACAGTGCCTGTACACATCAACTCCACATTCATACGAAACAAAAGCATTAGGTCATGCTGATGAGCTGTCTGATGTCTGACGAGCTCACTGCAAATCGGCTGGACTAACAAACTGTTGGCACTTCATCAAAACAAACTAAGCATTCTTCTGATGATCTGGAGCTTTGTAGTGAAAATGTAGACATTGCATGGCGCGTCTTTTATTTCTTTATTGTCGCCTCTTTATGCCTCATTATTGCTATTATTGAAGATTATACTCTTTGTGACATTTCATGCTGAACAAACAAAACATCCTGTCCTACACTTTTGTCTCCTACTCCTCCCTTTTTAACTCCTCCAGTGTAATTTCCAAGCGGTCAATGCCCATTTCTAGCTTTCTTTTACATTTATAGTTTATCTTGTGTTCTGTAGGCCTATAAACAAATAGCCTATAAATAAGCAAAATAAAACATGCACATTTTTCAATCTTTTGCAAATAGAAATAGACCTGTTGTATGCAGTAAGAATTCTGCCCAGAGCTACAGTAGCACAAAGACTACATACGGTAGGGTAATTAGAGGTTTTATGGTGGCGGTGTATCAGTGACGTGCACATGTATGCATTGCACGTAGACATTAAAGGTACGTAATAAAGGCGGTTCTTCTGCATACTATGAAATATAATCCTGCTGGCATGCCTGCCTCTAGGAATATTTGTACAATGCCTACTCATACTATAAAAAAATTAACGGATTTTACATTATTACCGGCAATTTAAGTGGTCACAATGTGACTTACTTGCAATTTAAAGGCTATAATAAAACTGTACTTTAATGTAGAATGTTCTTTCTTTACTGTAGAAATTTGTGGTCATTTATCATGTGCATTATTCCAGCTGTTATGGTTAATGTGTGGTCTCCTAGCAACAATAATTTGTGAAAAGTTACATTTTATAGTATTATACTGGAAATGCAAGTAGACAGACAATTACTTTATTACTGTAAATAAACAAAATTAATAAATAAATAAAATTATATTAATTATACCCTTGGAAACAGAGATCAATACTAAAATATTTATAAGCAAGTGCAGTATAAAGTATAATATATATATATATATATATATATATATATATATATATATATATACTGTATATACTGTATATACTATATATCTGAAAACATTTCATGCCATTACTGTAGTTAATGTAAAATGTATAAGATAGGATGTTCTCTCAAAATCTTGCTATAAAATCAGTTTATAACATACTGTAGGAGGGTAAAAGGGAGATATGCCAGCTAGGGAAGAGGCAGCAAAAGGTTTCACCAAGTGAGAAGTAGAAAGCTGTTTAGTGTGAAAAAGGCAATTACAACTCTCAGCTGTGGTTAAGCAGCTAACACTAAGGAGAGCACATCGATGACCCATTACATTGAGAATGCAGCACAGAACAAAAGCAATTAGCGCTATGCTGACTCGCTGCAGGCTCTTCCGGAGTAGTATCAAGATCACCATATGCTCACTTGAACGAGTGAAAGACAAATTTTCTAACTTCAGTCGAGTGTTGAATGGTACAAAGGAGAGAAGGGGAAATGCAGACTAAGAAAATCAGTACTCTTGTAATGATGAGTATGAATCATTTTCATTATGACATGAAATAAAAGTTTTTTGGTGTTTGTTCACACATAATCTCATCAATGACAAAATTACAGAACCACACGTTTGCACAAACACACAGTCACCTTAACACACACATATCACAGATTACAACATAATTCTGTGTAATTTATATTAATGGTATATTCAGTGGCCGAATTAAATTGGAGGGGAGGGGGGAGGGGGCTACAACTAATCATACAAAATGATTATGAAATAATTCAAATTTAATTAATTTAATGCTTAATTAAATCAACGTGAAGCCATCAACACAAAACACCCGCACTTAAACATGCAACTGTCAAAACTATCATTTAATCCTTTCCATGGCTTTCATCTTGGGAGAATTTTAAGAGTGGAATAAAAATCTACATAAACATTAGTAACAAATAATAAATTTAATAGTACTGTAGTTTGGTATAATTACACACCAGTCTCTCTCTCTTTCACACACACATGCACACAAATCATCAAATTACTATTATGGCATTAAAAAATAGATTTTCGACCCTTTTGCACCCAAGCATGTAGGTGAAGCCACAAAGTCTAATGAATAAACAAATCCCTTTTCTTTAAATTACACAAATTGTGTAAAGAACTCATCTTTTATAATCATTAAAGCTGTCAGTCATTTAGAAAACTCCCCTATTAAACTAAATCCTTCGTTTTTATCGCGTCTCCGCTGAGAGGTTTTGTGTGCATGTATCATCTCTTCAGTTCTCCTCTTTTTGAAATATATCACAAGCTGTGCTTGAACTGTTCTCTTGGCCGGTGCAAACTTGCGTGAGCTTGTGAGCAACACGTTACAATATTGAATTCTGATTTTATTTATTGTTGGTAGATGAACATATGTAGAGAGTTTTAATATTTCATTTTCATGACAAATATTACATAACACACAGCATTATTAATCTACAGGGGCTGGTAATTTTATTATTTAATTTCTTAAAAATCAGCACAGTCTGCAGTTTGTTGCGATTCACTACTTTTACAACCATATATGTGACAAATAGGAGTTTGCATGATCTCCCCATGCTTGGTGGGTTTCTCTCAAGTCCTTCGGTTTGATGTCCTTCGGTCCTTCGGTGTGTGTACCTGTAGGTTGCCACGGGTTGGGGTCCTTACCAGCATAACTTGCCTCCTAGCAATGACTACTGACATAAATCCATCGCGTAAGTCACTTAGCAGTGTCGGCTTACCACAACTAAATTATCATCGTAAGAGTTTTATCTTGCCTTCAGCATTGTCCCTTTGAGACTCACCTGTTCTCTCTCTCTCTCTCTCTCGCTCACTTATAGGCAGACTTATAGCCAAGATATTGTGTATTAATGTTTTTTTTTTTTTCAAGGGTTTTGCTCACTATGTGTGTGTATGTGTGTGCTCAGCACAAACCAAAAATACTAAAACTCTGCTTTTCTTTTCTTGCGTTACTTGGTGCAAAATACTTTCTGTTGAAAAGCTTCTATTGTTCTCTAAAGTTAGATGTAATAGTTTAAAAAAAAAAGCTACATTTCCAGGTTACATTATTAGAAAGGCCAATAAAACATGTCAGGTCAAGCAGAACAAATGAGCTCAACCTCGCTGAATGATTCAGTAAATCCACATGGAACATTGTACTGGTACATCTAATCTAATGTACCAAAGTAATTAAATATAACATTTCCCTTATACATTTATTACTGGTGATATTTCAGGATGAGGTAAATTATATCACAACCCACTGTGTACTGCAAACTTGTGTGCTGATGGAGATAAATGAGTTGCCCCTGCTCAAGTGCCATAAGATATGAGGGAGGAGCATTTCGAGGTGAGAGTCACTGCTGAGGCCAGACTGACTAACAGACTGCAAGCCCTTTCTACACCACTCATCAGTACAGTGTTAGACATGCTACTTTGAGAAAAGCCTAGCTGGGGTAGCTAGGTGGGTAAGGCATTGGGCTATGGTTCAGAAGATCTCCGGTTCAAACCCACCACCACCAAGTTGCCACTGTTGGGCCCTTGAGCAAGGCCCTTAATTGCTCAGATTTATAATGAGATAAAAATGTAAGTTGCTCTGGATAAGGGTGTCTGCCAAATATGTAGATGTGGCTAACTTTGAAATACACACGCTGGAAATTGTGCTTGGTAATTTATCATTATTTTCAAGAACACAAAACATATTCATTACTCAGTTTATCCTTGTTGTTTTATTCAAGTAAACACTTAAAAGAGCAGCAAGTTACCTTGACATTGCCTTTAACTAGCTGTCAAAAATATAAAAGATTTTTCATTCATTTCTTCATTAGTTTGTTCATTTGTTCTTTCATGTCTTTTAACCTCTTTAACTTGGTCAGGGTCCCAGTGAATCAGGAGTACAGCATCTCACCAATGACACTGAAAGCAGGCATTGTTACTCACTCCGCAGCATCTTGACATTATATTTATATCTTATCTCAAAAAAAAAAAAGTATGTATTCTTTATTAATAATACAAACGACTTCACGTTTAAGTGTTAGCAGTGATACCTCTCTAGTCTTTGAAAATGAGCCCTGTCTGAATGCCTCCTCTACCACTCTACAGGTATACAGACTTTGTCTGTGTTCATAAGCATTTAAAAAGGCTAACTTTATTACCTTCTTAACTAAAAATAGATTTGCAAACAGATATTTGCACTTTACAGTAATTACAACAGCATATGAGATGGTTGTTTTATTGCACATTCTACAGTGGACAAGTGGGACTTCAAATTCATTAGAGCCCAAAGCACAATAGCCCCAGCAAGAGGGATAAAGACTATATATAAATGCATGATCTAATGGCACAACATGATTATAGTGACTCCTGCTGAGAGAAGCATGCCACCGAGAAAACAAATGACAAACGGCAGCTCCGGATCCAATATGTTGGACCAAGGGGGGGAAGGCACTTACGGATGCATGCAAAGATAAACGGCCTGAAGGAAGTGCTATTTGAATAATAAGGCCTTTCCCCTCTGCTTTCCAAGTGAGAAAACGGAACAGAAATGGATAAGAATGATGGTAAGGGTGTCAAAAGCTAAGAATATAAGGAAATAAAACATTAATAATAATAATAATAATATCTTTTAGTGTATGTTCTTTTTTGTGTAAATGTGATGGCTAGCCCCATCCACACCACCTTCCACATGAGCCACGTCATGCTGTCTTTATGTACCGCGTTAAAAGCTGACACGGAAATGCCCAGCAGTAGGTACGTTCCCACCTTTTCCATTTCTGACTCAAATTTAATGGCTGCTTCATAACAGCTAATTCAAGTAAAAGCCATATTCTCCAGACAGAGCTCATTTAGGTTTACAGATTATAGACTGTCTGGAACAGTATTTACTGTTTAATCAACAGATGATAAAAGCTAATAGGATTCTGTACAGTTAAAGCCTGATTAATTCATTTGTGACCCGACATGTGAACAAACCAAATGTTGGCCTGGACAGTGTCAGGTCTTCACTCTCGTTTTTATTAAGTAGATTTTATAACCGCAATCAAATATTGGATGCAATTAGAGCATAGTAAACTGTGTCTGGCTGGGAAAAAAAATGTTATAAATATTTGATGAGGGACAGTGCTTCATTAGGACTTCATAGATTTTTAATAGAGCAATAGATTGGGCACAGCTTAAAAAGGGGACGGGGTGGAACCAACAAATGATATATAGCTGCAGCACAGGGAAATGTTGTAAAGCAGTTAGGATTTTGTTTTAGAAATTCTCTCAGGCTCATACTCTGCCTTATGCCTTTTGTGCTTAAATAATACAGCAGGGAGGCACATCCTCACAGGTTTGAATGGGCAGGAGGAGCATGAATGAGCCATCTCGTACATAGAGAGCACACCAGCTCTCAATAGCCCACTCACTCCCAGGTGCCTTGCTCTTCAGCATATCTGTATTTTGTTTATATTTATTCATTAGTACATAGTACATTAATACTTAACAGTATAAGAACACATTTGTACACCTTCCCATCAAATGATTCTACTGTACCTTTAAATATGAGCTGACCAATTAGACTGAACTTTTTTTTTTCTTTTTTTTTTTACAGCAAGGTAGTTACAGCTAGTCATAGCAAGAATTATTGGCAACTTCTAAAAAAAAAAAAAATGAATAGATAAAGAAAAAATGGACCAATATGTTATTGCTGACCATAATAAACACAAACTTCTAATACTAAATGAACATGAGTAAAGCAGTGTAGAGGTTGATAACAGATAATAAGCAGGGAGTAGTTTAATGCCACGCATGATTTACTGTACACACAGTTTTATAATAAGTGGACCAATTCATTTATCTATTATCTGTTTAATATGTACTGGGTTAAGGGTTCAATCAATTCAAGTGAGACCCAAACACTAGACCATATACTGCACATTTCAAAATTTTAATGTCAGCATTCTACTTTGCATTGTGAGAACAATGTGCCACAAACTCCACAGTCAAGCATTTAAATGATGAAAAGGTAAATACTACTGTAACATACATCAGACAAAAGCCCTGTTTTTGCTTTAAGTTCTACATACAACAATACGTGATGAGACATACAGGACAGTGCACAGATCCAGTCACATTACATGGATTACTTGCAAAACAAATGTAATGAGATTTAAATAATCAGGCCAATGTGAAAATAGCTGAAAACTAGTTTATGGCCTCATTGGAAAAGTCATGCAAATATGAGAAACAGGTGATTCTTCAGCAAATACAAAACCTAAAACAGCTCAATTCCTTTGGAGCTGGATACATTGACTATGCTGATATCGAGCAGTGACGGGATAGATTTGTCTTCTTTCTGTTATATCGCTGAAGTTACATGAATAATGCTGCGCATTTGTCTTTTGGCAAGGGTTGTGAAAAAAATATTCAGAGTAAAAATCTCATCTTTGGAGATGATCTGCCCAGAAAAAAAAATTGCTACAAGTATTCCAAAGAACCAAAAAAAAACAAGCATGGTATATATCTGACAATGAGCAATTACACTTCCCAAGCTCTAGAGCTATCAGCAAAAATGATCAATCACTACACCAGAAGCATGGCAGATTTGTTAGCGTTTGGCAGACTGGAGATAGGAGATTAAATCCAGTTTCAATGGTGTACGGAACTTCATTTGCATTTTCTTCCATGTGACTGTGGCCGACCTTAATGTGGTTGCCTTACAGCTCCCGATTGCAGCTAATTGCACTATGCGTGAAAAGTTAAATAGTTGAGGTGCAATCAAAAGACATTCTAAATCCAATGTCTCAGAGGAGGTGTTGGCCACCTTTCAGTTTGGTGTCTAAATCAGAATTTGTGCCAAAAGTGATGTTCTTTTTGTGAGCACACAATAGATGTAAATGAAACATTATGAAAGAGAAAGGAGGTAAAACATCCTGACTAACATATTTTACATTTCAAGTGTCTCATAAGGGTTGCAGCAATAAATTTGTAACATAACATGAGTGCAGTTAAGACAAGATGTTCCAAACTATTTAGGTACATTTATGGTTGCATAAGACTGCGGCCATATACTGTATATGATAAACAAATGCCACAAATGCATGGGCTGTTATGGGGGGGTACAAAATATTTTCTTTCATTCATCTTCAGTACCTGCTTTGTTCTGGATAGGATCAGCATGACTACTGGCCAACAGTTGAGATGCTAGTCCATGCATACACATTCAAACATTCATTGAAATTTATGGGAAATTGAACCTAAACAGACCATAACCAGAGCCCAGGATCACGTCCAGGAATTTGGTGCTACAGTATGAAGCAACAACTTAATTTCCAATTTATTGGGAGATACATCCCTTCCGAGAAAAGCATCTTGGAATAATCAATGTTATGTCCATCCCAGCTCATTTGTGTTGAATTGTGTACTGGTGCTGGTTTTGCTTATTTACAGTCCCCATAGATCCATGTTGTAAAATGCACAGTTGTGTTTAGTTATAATTTCCTGCTAAACACTAATCAATGCCTTTTCTCCCTGGAGCTCTACCGACCTTTAATACACACCGCCAAACACTTTGCAATCTATTGCTAAGATAAACAAGACCCTGAATACACAAACGTGAGTTCACATCCCATAAAGCCTCTGGTAATCACGTCAGTGTACTGTTCCAATGAAACGTGTATATTCCTTTTTCAGCATAATTTTTATTTAAAGCCTCATAACCCCAAGCTCCAAATATTTTAGTGCTCCCAAGTCTAAATGTGCAAGAGCTCCTCCTGTGATACACAGTTAGCAGCTATTTTTGTGCCTGAAAATCTCATTCTACTGACAAAACATATCTAAAATGAGGCCAAAATAATTATTATTATTTTTGGTTTTGCTTTCTTACAGGTGCCATAACTTTCACACATGGTCTGTGATAATTTCATGAAGTACAAACAACACTATATAAAGGAGATATTTTTATGCTTTTTTTTTTATCGTGCCTGCTGTGCGTGATTTTTTCCATTTAAAGTCAATAATATAGGCAGAAATGTCTTATATTATATGTTATAAGCGTGCAACACATAAAACACATAAGGCTTATTTCTCCCCAAATTTTAGACGCAGAAAGTAACATAGTTTCAGAGCAGCAAATGGCAAAATTGCTGTCCATTGATATAATAATAATAATAATAATAATAATATGCTATTTACATCTAAGAGTGATCTTTGCTTTTCAGCAATGCCAGTTCTTCTCATTCAGAGATCTTCTCATTTTATATTTCTTTACATCAGAGCTCATCCCAGAGTATGGCAGCATAATCTACCTAAATTAACAAAGACTCAATCTACTTGCACAAGAAACAGTTGATGTGTTACCGTACATAATACTTGCCATAATCTCAAACTACTAACATTTAACATTAAGCAACTGCAAAGCATTTTGCTCAGGCTCTTGGATAGATTTAGCAGAAATGGCTGCTCAGAGGTGATGGGTGATGATTGTGTCTATGTTATATGATTCTAAACTTTAATTGGACCTCCAAAAGTGTACAATCATCTTTTTCTTTCAGCTGCTCCCATTAGGGGTCGCCACGGTGGACCATTTGTCTCCATACTGTATAACTCTGTCTACCACATCTTCCTTTGTCACTTCAACCTCCTGCATGTCGTCCCTCACCACATCCATTAACCTCGTCTTGGGCCTTTCTCCTTTCCTCTGGCCTGGCAGCTCCATCTCTTACAACCCCGACCCCCTGATACAGTATACCCCTTATCCCTTTCTCCGTCAAACCGTCTTACTTGCACTGTACTAATATACTCATTCCTCATCCTGTCCATTCTTGTCGCTCCCAATGCAATCTTCACCTCCAGCTCTGCTTCCTGTCTTTTTGTCAGGGACGTCTCCAAACTGTAAAACATTGCTGGTCTGTAAACTTTTCCTTTCAATACAATAACTTCTATAAAATTTAAAATAGAAAAAGAAATGCAATTTAAATTGTTCAAAAGTGTAACAAATACACTGTAGATCAGAAGTGTCCAAGGCCTGTGTGATAGCTCGACCTATCCTTTGAGAGTAAATGAGGCAAATGTGCATAAGATCTTATATTTTTACTATTTATTTAGTAAGCTAACACAGGTCTAAGAGGTCTAAAGTTTGTCTGTTAATTGTTCAGCTGCGAAATCTCTCAGATAATATAACTCAATTTTTTACTTTTTTGTTTAAATGTGCTGTTTCAGTCACACCCTGCCAGAGAACAGCAGAGGCTGTATTAAAGGCTAAAACTAAAATAAAAAAGGACCAAAAGCAGGAAATGTTTTTTTTTTCCTCACATTTTTAACACGTAAAATTGCATAATAGGTTCCCTCTTTATGGTTAGGAAGTAGATTTAGTCTACATTGTTAGGAATACAGGTCAAAGAAGTGATTTTTAAACTCCAACCTTCCACCCTCACTCCATGCTTTAGGTTTTATTGTGGGAAGAAAAATCACAGACAACATTAAGAGATCTGTCTCACGGTACTGAGTGCTATTAAAGGGTGCAGGCTGAGGAGCATAACGAGAACAGAGATGAGCTGCCTCGAATGTCTTCATGTTGTCACATAACTGTTATGAGGAACTGCTGCCTGAGGAACAAATACACATTTCCAAAAAAATACACACAGGGCCTAATAATACACCAAGTCACCTTCATTAAACAAAAATCCATAACCACAGGGGATTTAGCTTCATAAGCACCCACGCTTGTGTCGCTCAGCAAAGTCTTCACTATGCGTGTAACATTTGCAAAGCAACACGTCACATTTATCATAGTTTGTGAATGAGCTAAGAGGGATGCAACAGAGAGCTGGTACAGTATAGGTGATCCTACGAATTGCACAAATTTTTAGAAACATTTTTTATACAGCCTTTAGATCCATATGTTTAATTGCTGGGCTATTCATAATGGCGATTTCTATGCAAAATGCGTCTAAGGTGCAATTTGAGCCTCATTTGTGAAAAGGCTCATCATTGCAGGTTTGTCGTCGTTTATACCGCTTTATCCTGTATAATGGGCCATCATTTTTGCTAATTTAGCTCGCCAATCAATTGTTCAAATGAAGCCTAAGTTGAAACTGCTTGTATATACAGTACAGTATAAAACATTTTTTTGGAAGTGTGGGATTTGCTTTTGAAAGCCTTTCTCATTCCATACACCATTAAGGGTGTGTTTTGTCTCCTCAACTCATCACTCTACACCCAAGTAATAGAATTGAGTTAATATACCTATTATAGCTATACTGTATATTATAGTGGCTGGCTACTGTGCAATTTTGCAGTTGCATTATTTTGGGGAGTAACATTCTGTCTTTTGTTCAGTTGATGCTGATTACCCCACATTTTTTAACCTTAAATTGTGTTTTATAGAAGTTATTTCATAATGAATAAAAGGGCATGGTTAATAAGGTAATAGACAGTTTGGTCTTATGAAGATGAGTAAATGTTTCTGACATCTCTTGACAATCGTGTTCTGCTATAACCATTTGCAAAAACTGCGTAGTTATTTAATAACTGCGGCAATGAATTTATTTATTTATTTTATGGGCATTATAACTAGTGGTTCAATGAAGCGATGGCATAAACTAAGGCACCTAACACTATAAACGTAATAATAATCTGCAATTGACTGCATGACCTTAGTGAACACTTAAAATATCTTAAAAAGGTTAGTCCATCACAGTTCCCATTTATATGCGAACTGCACCGACAGAAAGAGCAGAGAATGCAAGAGCACCTCTCCACTCAGTTGGTAACTTAATGCAGGTGTCAGAGTTAGATGAAAATGTGGAGAGCAAAAAGTAGGTGGTTTTGAGTGTAAATGCTGACTGCGATGAAGCGCTGAGGCATTTAGGACTTGCCATTTAACACTGATACTTTAGAGGCTTTATGACAAGCAGACAATTAATGCTAATGACTAATACCTTAGCAGCCAAGTGCTCATACTTCAAGTCCATTTCAGCATCATGTGTGCTTTTCATTCTGAGTGTCAGGGACATGAACAGCTCATACGGGAGGCGAGATGAGAATAAAGCCTAATAAAAGCTGCTTGGCGATGCTGTCAAACCTTATAGCTACAGATCAGAGGAATAGAGGAATGCTTCTTTGTTAAACGCTTACCGAGAAACTAGAATGCAAAAATGAAGAAACCACTTTGGCCTACAATACAGAGCCAAAAACACTGTAAGTTTTCTTTCAAGTTTCCATCCTGCTTTTGATATTCCTATTTGAAAACTTAGTTAACGGACTTTAGGAAAGTATTAATGTGTAGGCTGCTAGTAAACTCGGCCAACAAGTAGCAATTCTTCCAATTATAATCCATTAACAGAAGTGACAAAATAGAAATAGCATAACTTGTCACCACCTAAAAACACTCCAAAATGTACCATCTTAGCACTCTTATTAATAGCCCCATTCTGTCAGCCAATGTGTACCTATAACAGAAATAGGACATAATGTGTTGTCCCAGACAGAACCACACTCTCTCACTCTGTTCGGCTAACCTCATAGCTCGTGTACAGAAACAGCATAGGTTCTTTAGAGGTTTATAATCTGTATTTATTCTGTAATTATTTATTCTGTCTATTCAACGGTTTATTCTGTAATTATTTATTCTGATTATTCAAACGACTTGAAAATCACAGCTTTACCCTAAACATAAATTGCAAACACCTATGTCTTTTCCCTGGTCTAAATCAGAATATTTAATCTTAAAAGACTAAAAGATGAAAAAAATTGGCTGAACTGCTTCATCACGCTCTGCAGATCCTTCCAGGGGTTATAATGCAATCTAATACAAAGGTGAAAATCACTCCATAGACTTTAATGGGGTTTGTAGAGTTGACACACGTTGAAAAAATGCTTTTAGGCCCCTTGTAAAAACTACCACCAATTTCTGAAATATACACATACAAACTTAATATCCCACTTCACCTAACTCTTCTATCAAACAATCCAAGGACTCCAACACTGAGGTTCTTGTCATATAAGCAAAAATACTGTAGGGCAGAAGTGCAACCGTCTTTACAGTTTATTTCTGTATCTGTGTAATTCACGCACGAAGGGGAGAAGCGGTGGCCTGATATCACAGGCATCATACAGACATTTTTATATCTTTGTAAACATTCCGGCTATTAAAGTGCCAATTTCAACGTTTTTTTGCTAAAAAATTATAATCATATTTAAGGGTAGTTATAGTAGTCTAACCTCAATCTCCTTAGTTGTTTTCTTTGCCATCCTTTAGGCTAACTGTGGTCAACTGAAACCCATAATTATTTAATTAAATGCTCTTACAGTACATAGTTGATTATTTAAAACAGAAATAGCGAACAGTACTGTGACTCCTTCTCTTAGGCAGGCAGTGTATATGGAGCTTTCTATAATCCTACTTACAGTATAGATTGCACAATGTCTCTTTCTCTCTCACACACACACACACACACACACACACACACAAACAGAAGCGCGCAGAATAATGGAAAAGACATATTCTTCGATATAATGCACAAAAAAGATTATTGTCTCTGATTTGCAATGATCTTTAGAACAACATACTGTAGCTGGATGTGTTCCATCATCCTCTCAGAACATCTTCCTGAACAAACAGAATATCAAGTAATATCTCAGATGACAAATTAAACTAGTCATAATTCTGTTATAAACCTCATCTGGATGCATAAAAAATAGTGTAATCGCACATATTACAGTCATCTGTTATTTACTGTATGCTCAGACTGACAAGGACAGTAAACTGATTTAAGGACTGGTACAGTACAATAGCTGTTCTGTTACCACTAGTGCTTTTTATACTCTGTATTCTTTCTCATTCTAGATAAGTCCACTGCAATCTTGCAATCCCACAATGCAGGTGATGACCTGATAACTGCACGGTCAAAGCATCTCCAAGGGAGCTTACAGAAGACATACCTGACAAGTGAAGCAGAGACTTGAGAAGGTCAACACACACTCAGTTTTCAGCGTCTGGAGGCAGAAGTGCACAGCAAACGCCAAGCGTCCTGATATTAAAACATTCCCTGTTAACATTGCACAGACTTAAAATAGAATAAGACACAGATAGTTTATATTAGCCAATTCAGAAACACAAGATGTGGGTTGTGTGTGTGTGTGTGTGTGTGTGTGTGTGTGTGTGTGTGTGAGAGAGAGAGAGAGAGAGAGAGAGAGAGAGAGTAAACTCCTGCTGGCAATGCCCGTGGCAGCACTTCTGATCCCTGTGTGAAAGTGGTAAGGGACACCAGTTGACCTGCCCTCCCCACATCCTTCTAGAACAGTACGGCACAAACCACTAGTGCCAAGAAACATCAAGAAACCTGGATTTATTTTAAACCACACCATAAAATCTTTAATGCACAGCCAGGCCACGCAATGTTTATATTTAACTGTCCCTCCAGCCAGTAAGAGCACAGCACAGGAGACCTTGATATAACCATCATCACATTTGCCACAAGAGACCATCGAATAAGAACACGAACGCGGCGTGCAACACAATGTCTGTCAGGTCCCAGTGATCAATAACCATTTAGTTGAAATCAAAAGTCAATTCAGCATTAATTCCTACGTCATTGCTCTCCAGCTGACTACAGCAGCCCACTGAATGCTAATAGTGGGATCATTAGGAGAGTGCTTTACAAGAGTAACGTATTCACAGAAAGTCCCACTGAGACCTACAGCACATGTCCGTTAGTACTGTATGTGTGTATTACTGCATGGCAGGCTATTCTCTTCAGTGAGGATTTAAAAAAGAGAGTAATTTAAATGAGCAATTAGTAGAATGTTGGGAAGGTGCAGCCTCATACAGTTTTCTTTTTCTCTCAGTTAATGAAGAATAAAGGAATAATTCCAGATGGAGAACGAAGTCCGCAGCAGTATAATTAAAACATGCTGAACTGAGCCTTTTGTTTTAAACTCCATCCCAGTTCTGGGCAGTAGAGAGTTAGGCAATAAACAAGTAGTTCCTAAATTAGGAACTGGGGTGGACGTTATTAAAGCGGTCTATGAGGACCCGTCCACTGCTGGAACATCATGTGACTGTATTACATTTATATTAATTTGTTTTTTCCTTCTCCAAACAAACTTGCAAACGTAATGTAAAAAGCTAGTGAAAAACAAGACATCCATGTTTAATTTTTTCAGAACAGCAGCCAAAATCTTTTCTATAAATATAAAATAAATGTCCACATCATCAGGTTTCAAATGAAACTGTGATGCCACATTTTAATGTTTTAATGACGCTTAATTTTAAATAACTACATTTGTAAAAAAAAAAAAAATACCAGGGAAAGCTTATATTTATGAATTTATTAAACAAGATGCATTGTATTTTTTTAAGTTCCATCTTTCTGATCCAAACACACCAAACTGCTTTCTGAATTCATTCAGACCTGTTTAACCTGATGCCTTGATTTAAATAAAAACCAGAGTATAAACAAGCTTGCAGTTTTTATCTACAAAGTAACCAGTGTACAGTTTGCTGTCATACATCCCGAGTCTGAGTCAGAAACCAGACACCATCTCAATCGAAACGCCCCAAACATTTGTTTATTAATGATGTTTATGGTGTCTTGGAGTGCAACAGGATGAACAGTAACACTATAGTGTCTTACTGGGGGACAATAGGCGGGAACTTTTCAGTGGACTTCCGAGTTACGAATGCATTAAATTGTTTCTCAGAGGTTGAGAACTTGTGCCAGACATACTGTAGGTGAAGACTTTAATGATGTCAGCAATATGAACCTAATGTCATTGTTAAAAAAAGGTCCGACACAGAGACAGACACACAGATACATACATGGAGGAAGATTAGACTAGATTACTGTTTGCACTAAACAAGACAGCAAAACTACACATTATCAAGACAAACAACTGTTTAGGAAATCAGGCCAACCTCTTCATGAGGCTATTACTCTGTAAAGAAATACTTCACAAAATCACAAAGTACCAAAGTGCATAAGGATAAAGCAGTAATAAAATTACAGTGATGATACAGTACATAATGTATAGTAACTTGACAACATTTGCATGAAGGAGAACAGTGATCTTTATTTATTGTGTTTTAAATAACTGGGTTACATATTTACACCACCCAAGGATAAGCCTCAAAGTCTCCCACTGCATACTGGACATGGCCTCTAATCTAACTGTCAGAGTTAGTTTCA
Organism: Clarias gariepinus; assembly: GCF_024256425.1. Taxonomy (NCBI): domain Eukaryota; kingdom Metazoa; phylum Chordata; class Actinopteri; order Siluriformes; family Clariidae; genus Clarias; species Clarias gariepinus. Next base: position 18,740,871 of record NC_071109.1, on the reverse strand, counting down.
TAATCTACTAGAGCAAAGGCCTTGTGCTGGGACAAGGGCATATACTGCTGGAGATGTATAGTTGCAGCCGAGATAAATAAATACATAAATGAAAGGGCTTGCAGACGACCTCTGCAGCAAGACTGCCTCAGGCATCATGCTACACAGGGGACATGAGTTGAGTGAAAGAGAAAGCGAGAGAGAGAGAGCGCAAGAGTGAAAAGAGAATTTAAAACAAATAAGTGATACAGTAGGTCGAAACTTTATTCTGATAGAGCAGGGATTTGGAAATGTAGTTTAACAAGGAGCAGATTGAGACAACTTGAGATACTCTACAATGACACTTTGGAGTGAAAAAAGGGACAGGTCTCCTATACCTAATTACTTTTTCGAGGGAAAAAGCAACGCATGTACAACAAGAAGAGATATAATAACACCATGCACTCTTAGGCAGCATAGTGGCTTAGTGGTTAGCATTGTTCCCTTGTACCTCCAGGTCCTGGGTTGGATTCCTGCATTGGGTCTGTTTGCATGGAGTTTGCATGTTCTTCCAGTGCTTGGTGCGTTTCCACTTCTTTGGTTTCCTCCCAGAGTTCAAGCACATGCAGATTAGGCTAACTGGCGTTCCCAAATTGCCCGTAGCGTGTGAATGTTGACCGGAGATCCAACAACGGTCGTACAAAATGGGAGTAAATACAATGGCCTTCACAATCTCTAGTTGGACTACAGAACTTTCTAGATGGATGGATGAATGAATGCATTCTTAAGTGCTTTAGTGTGACACCTTCTGTAAAATGAGCAATATGTTTAACATGGTAAATTAAATATTTCACGTAAATAACAGGTAAACATATTTTCCTTTGCTTTAAATAATGTATATTGTTTGATTGATTGATTGATTGATTGATTGATTGATTGATTGATTCATTCATTCATTCATTCATTCATTCATTCTTCTGAATCCACAGCCTATCCTGTGAGCACTGCGGATGAGGTTACAACACACCTTGGGTGGGACACCAGTCAACCGCTAAGTGCAATGAACATATACATTTATTAACACATTCACACCTACAGTAGGTGCAATTTAAAGTCACCATGTCCACCTAGCAGAATGTGGTCGGAGGAAAACAGATGGATAACCAGGAAACAAATTAAAAACTCTGCACAGAGGTTAAAGTAAAGTTACTGTGATGATAAAAAAAAATCTATAATCTAAAAAAGTTAGGAAGATGTAGAGTTTTAAGACCTGGTTGCCTCTGCCAGGAAGTTAAATATGGATAGATGCCTTAAACAAGACATAACATCCAAATGTACATAAAAATAGTTAAAGGAACAAAAAACATTAATATTTCTGAAGGATATGTACTGAATATAAGTGGATAAACTGAAGGTGATATGAAGAGAATATACCCTGTTAGTTACAGAAACCAAGATAGATGTGATAAAGGGTTTCTGCATCCTTCCCTTTTTTACAATCAGCTGCTTGACCTATACATTTATGTGTGCTGAGGAGGTCAAATGCACGCACACACACAGGTTGAATGTGAACATCACCGTAATGTTAAGCTTTAAGCCATTTTTAGGCTTATCGACTATTAGGCAGCATATAAAGCAATAATGGCAGGCGGTGTCACCTGAATCTTACGCCAAACCTCCCTCATAACCATCACCATCTCGCTAAAGCATCATGATGTACCTGTGTGACTGAGAATATAATTTTCTCCTGTCTAGATCATAAATAAACCTGGGCAACTGTAACTTCAACGAGACAGATGAGTAGTTCCAGACATATCATTGACTTCCAATGACTTACAAGCAGGCTGAGAGCAGTTGCGTTTGCTGATCATAAACCTTTTTTAGGGGTTAAGTAATTACAGACCAGTACGTGAGAGAGTTGCACAAAGTACAGCAGGGTAACTACATCTCAGGAGATGACTCATGAGCAACACGACTGTAGATGTTAGGCTCAGTCATACACCTGGGCACTGTTGTACTAGCAGATGAGAGCGTGACTGAATCATTCAGTGATCCATATGTTCAATATTCAAAGTATGATCTTTCAAAATAAACCAGATATGTTCTGTTCATTGTATTCTAAGTAAAAAGGTAAAGCTTGCAATTTTAGTACAGTTTTTATATAATACCTTTTTAATAGTCTCTATGTCTATCTTTTTAATACTGTAAGCCACAAAGCCTGAATAAAGCCCTATTCACACAGACGACTGACTATTGGAACATTGCACCATCGTTGTACCTTGTTGTTCTGTGTGAAAGGCACGGATCATAATTTGGCCCCTATACTCAAATCTTTATGCTGGCCCATTTATTTCTGTTTCTCACACATCAACTGCAGAAAAATGATGCCTAATATATCCCACACACTTCCAGCCACCATTGTAACAAAATATAAAATATATATATTGTAGCTACTATCAGAAGGACCAAATTCTAATGAGTAGACAACTGGGTCAGAGCAAATCCAAAAGTGAAGCTCTTGTTTGATGTTTCCAGTCTGCAGTGGTCCGGACATACAGTACTGAAAGTGATCCAAGAAAGGAAAACTGGTGAAATGGCGACAGGGCCGTGGGTGGCCAGGGCTCACTGAGGGAGCGAGGGCTGGTCCATGTAGTCTGATTTAATAGTAGAGCTATTATAGTTCAAATTGAGAAAAAGGTTAATACTGGTTCCAATAGACAGGTGTGAGAACACACGGGTCAGTACGGTTTTGGTTGATCTGTGTACTGTATATGCCTAACATGGGAAACATGTGTGTGTGTGTGTGTGTGTGTGTGTGTGTGTGTTTGTGTATAAAACTGTTTGCTCTTTATCTTAATTGGTATCTGAAAAGAGTCTAATTTCCCCCTCATGTGATCTGACTGTAGTATACCTAATATACATATAGCTACTTTTTATTCAGCTATTGTTTATGAGGGCCCTTCATTTAATAATGTTTTGATATTATTGTCTCCTTTCATTCAGTGGAATTTTTAAAGGCTATAGAAAAAGCCTGCATTTTTTTGATATTTGTTTCATGTACAAGAAAGTTCCAATTCCAAACAGCATTGTGAGCATTATATAATCTTATGTTGTCTCATTTTATGTTTTTTTTTTTTTTGGGCAGTGGTAGCTCAGAGTAATACCCCTATCTCACCTATGCGGTTTGACTCGCGGTGAGATGCGGTGTTAGGCACCGTGAGCTGCCGCAATTCCCCGCCGACGTTCCGCTGATGTTCTGCGAAGTTCTGCAAGGTCCGCAAGCTTCCGCCAGGACCACCCAAAAAATGAAACATGTTTCATTTTTCGCCTGGAAAGATAAAAACGTAATCACAGCACCAAAAACTCGCTGTGAATCATGATGAACCGTACTTATGGCCACTGCTGGAAACCGCATACTGTAGGTGAGATACTGTAGGGGTATAAGGCAGTTTGATCCCCAGCTCCACCAGGTTGCTGCTGTAGGGCCCTTGAGCAAGGCCCTTAACCCTATCTGCTCCCGGTGTGCTTTAAATTACTGTATGTCACTTATATCTTTTTGTTCTGAAGAGAAGAAAGAAATGTCGTAATGATAAGACTATCTTTAACAGCAGGGTGCTTTTATAGAGGTGAGGGGTTGGAGTGGGGAGGAGGCACTTAGACAACTCAGATAAATACAGAATACCGTAAAAAAAAAGCAAAGATAAAAGACTGGAAGGTTTTAAAAAATTGCAGAGACTAAATAATTAGAGCAGCAAAAACTACATTATTTTATATGTAACAGTAAACATGTCTGATTATTTTAACTCGAGCATCACCAAGCTAATCACAGCACAGCATGCAGTGCCACTAGCTAATCACACAACAACAAGAAAGCCTCTAATATTAATGAGCCATATCACAATACAGCATACTGTATATATAAGAATGGTTGTGTCTATACGTTGGTCAGAACTCGGTCTTTCAGTGATATCTTTATCTTAAATATATTGAAGGAAATTAACAGTCTGTCGGTCTGTCTGTATGTCTGTCCAGCCGGATTTTGTAACATCATCACATAAAACTGGCTGTACAACTGACTTTAATGCAACTTCGGCAGTACTTAGGGTTTTAAAGTTTAGGTTTAACCTGCACCATAAGTGAAATTAAATGTTGAGTAAAAGCAATGTTACTGTATTTACTTTAAAATAAGGTTCTAATAAGCTAATTGCTCAATGTAAACAAACACTTGCACAAATAGATATTAATTAGAAAATCTAAACTGAATATTTTTACTGAGATTATTTAACATTTTCACTGCAGAAATAACAGCGCTGGCGTGGCAGCAAATTTTAACGCGCTGGAGTCGTTTTAGGACAAAACTTAATCTTTAGCCGACCTACTTTTTTGATTTCTCAACTGTGGATCACTCTTCGATTACCGAACAGGAAGTGTATTTGATTGACGATAAAAGAACTACAACTCTGCGTAAACAAAGTGTCGATTGTATTTCTTTGTATTAATAAGTTAGGCAGAGAGTTCTGTCATAAAGAAAGACAGACAGACATGCACGTGGGCTTCAACCTGAAATAATAATATAACTGATTACATTAAAGCTGATCAGCTTATTTTTTAGCTTTAACCTTTTAGCTTTTTCTACAAACTCTTTTCCCGTTAATGACAGGAACTTACCCGAGTAGCTCCATAAGCCAGATGTTCTTTTAAAACTTTTATTACAATAGGGAAACTGACTGACAGGTACAGTAGACAGTGAATATTTTTGTTACACTAATGTGAATTGTTTTTATGGTAAAATTTTCATAATTAAACAATTGCTCATTATACTTTCAGAACTTTCAGTTTTTTCCCCTTAGTTTTAAGAATAAAGAACCCTTAATAGTTTCCCCTTATTGAGAATAAATACAAGGCCATATGACAGCCATCACTTCAATTATTTTATGGTTTTATAATAAATATTTAAAATAATTAAAACTGCATTTTCCAGCAGTTTTACAAAATAAAAAAGATATCTGTGTTTGTATTTAAACCCTGTATTACTCTGTATTGTATTTAGACACGATTTTATGCAGAGATATACAGTAATAAGAAAATAGTGTAAAAGTAATCCAATATAATCTACCCCAAAGACTGCATCACGGATTTATATATTTAACCTTGTATAGTGTAATCAGTACCAGATTACATTCCCCTAACACTGACAGATAGATGGAGGAGATGGAGATTAGGTAAAAGAGAAGAATTAAGAAGAAGAGTCTTGAGAATTCATCCCTCACTATCGCAGGAGGAGGCTGGAGTGCCGCTGCAGTGGAAGACTTGATGTTAAGAGGCTGTGAAAGCAAGGTGTGTGTACAGGTCAACACTGATGTTGGTAAAGCAGTCTCGCTGTCTTCCTGTGAGAGGCCCTTCCACTCCCCTTTACTGCACTGTCTGAACTCTCACAGATTACTTTTGCTATTGTATCATGGGCCATCAACCTTGCGTTGCCTCATGTATCATCAAACAAACACAAGTTATCTTATCTGTACTCCCAGATCACGGCACCTAAACATGTCTTCAGAAACAGAAATGGCTGTCTTTATATGACTGTATTACAAATTATCCTGACAGACAGACAGTCAAAATAAACAAACACAACATAACTGAAACCAGGGCACGACTGGGACCTTCTTTTATCTGAATTACATCTAAGGGTATCTAAGGACAACAGGACACCAAGCTGATTGTCAGCCATGTTATGCCTTGTCATTTGTAAGCTGGAATTAATATCAGGTTAGCTGGACAGAATGTTTTGGATTGCTTGTACAATGGTCAAGCAATTTACACCAAAAGGGAACCTAAAGCTACAGTAATGTGCATGGTGCAACAATGGCCATGGATGGAATCGTTAATTAGGCTTCATAAATTCTTGCAAGGATGAAGATATATAAAAAGACCAATATCTCATTTCCACTACACTCGTGCTGGTGCCAGGTGCCGACCTCAGAGAACCGGTGTTCTGTCAATTTTAGCTGCCTTGTCGAAAAATGCTACCATTTAAATGGAAACAGAGTGCAAACTTGTGGGACTGCGCATGCGCAGATACGGTATGTAACACAACTCGATGGGTAGCATTTTTCGATTGAACACCGGCACCAATTTTTTCTGTGGAAAAGTGCGGCACTGGTTCCAAAATTGGGAACTGGTACGGGAACCAAAGCAGTGGAAAAGGGGTATAAGAGACCAGAAAAACCTTGTTGAGTTAGAAGAGAACCTTATACAGTATGTTAAATCTTCAGAGATTAGAGCAGATACTGTAGAGCGTTCATGTTGTCATCAAGGAATGAAGGCAGAGGCTGATATCTGGTGCTCCCGTAAACTCTCTTTAGACACTTTTCTGACTAATTAGTGCTATATTCTATTTTGTAAATCACTGAGGCCACTGGAAGGAGAAGAAGAAGGATGAAAATCATATGTTAAGGACGAGCAGCACACATATAGGCATCTTTTTAGACAGTAGTCAGCCAACACAGATTCACAATAATCACTCATTCTCTATATTATCATATCTTATTTACCATGTACAGGGTCACTGCACTGCACCACACTAGACAATTCATTGCGGGGACACACTTTACTAAATGCCAATTTAGAGGGAAACCTGGGGCCAATGGGGGAACATGCAAACACACACAAGGTGGGAACTAAACCCTCGACCATGGAGGCTCAAGGCTACAGTACTGACTGCTTCATCTTCATGCCATCTGATCACAAAACATACAAAAACTCAAGAAAATAAACTCAAGAAAGCACACATACTGTTTTTTCTCCCCTAATTTTCACATATTCCTTATGTTCTTCCTATCACATTTACAAAATCTACCAAAGATAATTAGCAAGCAGATTATCTAAACCAATTCAAAATGGCACAAATATTAATTTGGGGAAATACTACTACAATAAATAGTACATTAAAATTGTCCTGGTACTGGTAGGCTACAGTATTTTAACACTCTTAGTGACATCTGAGCTGACAGTAAAGGTTATAAGAATATTTAACACAGTATTTGTTATTTCTTTATACAGGTATACACCTTCTAAAGAGATGTTCATGAATGTTATGTTACAGTATATTCCCAGTTAGACTGAAAAACTGAGGAAACATTACTGCACATAATCCTTGTACAGTACAATCAGGGCAGCAACGTTGTAGAAATGTTTTGTTCAATATTCTTCGCTCTTAGAACCATGAAAACTCTTACTAACCTGAAATGGTAGGTTAGTGTGATGGTAGGTTACTACAGTATGTGATTGGGATTTGGGAGACTGGATTTTTAGAAGCTTTCTTTGTTGATGATGAATACAGACTACTGCCATCTTCTGGTATGGTCTTCTGGTACAGGAGCAGAATGTATGCATGTGCATGCCAGCTGAAGGTTTTCATTTTTAGCAGTGCAACATTTGAGTGCAACATTCAACAGAAGATGAGAGATGGTAGGCAAATCTCAGTAGTCCAAGGTTGATAGTGGTGTAACTTCAGATAACTCTGTGCTCAGAATACTTCTTGCTTCTTGCATAATAAAATTAAAGAGTGTTAAATATTATGCTGCTATGCAGTGTGTCTAAGTGGACATTTCCATGGGTAGACAGCAGATGTTCAAAACAGCAGCTGATTCCTTTTTCAGCAACATTCTCACAAGCCCTCAAACATGCACAAATCCGTCTGCTGCAGTAAATCAACAAGCAGCAGTTTTTACACAGGTGTGCAGTGTGCATTAAGCCCCCTAAGTTAAATTTGTAGATGTGCAACACTCCCACGCACTGCATACTTCAAGCAGTATGCACATACATTCTGAACAATGTGAATGAAGCTTATATTAAATGCACATTATCAGTTTACTACAGTATGTAAGCAATGTTGTTTTTTGCACATGAGCTTTCTCCACGTGTGGGTTCACACAGAAGGTTTATAGTGTCCAAAGGCAAAGTGAGTGTGTGTAAGAGAAAGAAACATTTACAGTGTATGGCACTGCCCGCTGTGCCCCCAAAGCCTCTCCAATGAGGCCAGGGCTAAAAATAACCTTCTAGCTTCTGCACTGAAATGTAGCCTCATCTAGAGACAAGCAATAACATAATATGGTAGTGATCATGAATTCACAACAAATGTTTCTGATCGATATTGGCAGTATTTAAAAATAACCAATTTTATTCTGGCTCACATTTATAAAATCTAGGTTTTTCATTAATTGTTTGCTTCTACTTTCTTTTTTTCTCTTCATATTGTATTATACAATATCATCATACAAGAAATAAATCATTCATTTAATTTAATTGATATAATTAAGAGGTAGCAGCCATGACTTCTGTCACAGCCATATTACAGAAAATTAATCAACACCTTCTCATTCTCACACACTCACCCTTCTGTTAGAACATAAAAGGTGCTACTATACTATATGACCCTTTTTCAGACAGAGAGGCATTAAACCCATGCTTGTACTGTAGGACAGGATGACCTGAGTCAGGACACCCCGGAAAGTGCATTCTCTTTATCTACAGAGCTCTACCAGGCCTCCTGTAATAAACAATATGGTTGAATTATTAGCAAGGCAGTCTTAAGTAAGTCCGGCTCCAAAAACATCATGACACCGATCCTGCAATTACATTCTATTTGAATTTAAGGCACACTCTTATTTTTTGGAGAGGGTAGATTCTCGTAATTAAGCATTGCACCTCCCTACGGAGGGAAATATGAACTAAAGCACAAATACAAGGAGCCATTTTGCCTTTGGTCACTGCGATTAAACATCCAGCAGAAACAAGATCATGGAACGATTCCCCGTTTGGATATGTGAACCAGTAGAGCAGAATGTGCCAGTGATACAGCAGCAATGATGGAAACTGCAGCACAAAATTACCCCTGTTCATCACTGTGGAAATGATGTGATGATCAATCCATCAGGAATTTACATGTTTGAATGTTTAATGCTTAAATTAATTTGGAGGAAAAAGGGTGACAGGAAGCATTTCATAGAAAAGGATGTGACGGAGAGACAATTGGAGGAGCTCCATGACACCAATCCTGCTCCTCCTCCTCTCCCTCACAATGTGCTGTGACGAGGTTTCACTGGCTGTACTTAGTGCAGTGAGCTGTAGGCATCAGTTCATGTGCAGCCTGGAAGCTTGAGCTTTTCTTACTCATTGCAGCTCAGTGCTTCAGCATATGAATTAATCATGAACCTCCTGCCTCAGTGAGCTTCCCCATATTGCCACACTATATGTACACATTTCACGTCAACACGTGTAGCACAGTTGGAGCGAAGAGCAGCGATAGATAAAGTGAATCCTTCTTTGTTTTTCATTTATAAATCTCTGCAAACTTTGGGGTTTATGTCGGTATGATTCAAGGTTAATGTTATTAAAATGATTTTATAATATTAATAGATTCAATATTGGGAGGCAATATTGGTGGCTCAGGTGGTTGAGCCTCTGGGTTGCTAATCAGAGAGTCTGGAGGCCAGGACCCACCACTGCAGGGTTGCCAGTGCCAAGACAAATAATAATATAAATTTCATATAAAATCAGTCTGGTCCCAAAGCCTGGATGAGAAAGGAGGGTTGGAACTCCAGCAAGCAACCAGGCCCTATATTAAAAAAAAAAAAAAAAACTCCCCTGGTTATAGGTATTATAGATATGATGGAACCCATTTGCCCTGGAACATGTGTTTGGAAAAAATAATATGAATATTGTAAATGTTTGCCTGAAACACATTTAAATTAATATCATATTGTGATCACTGTACATTTAGATGAACTGGACCGTGTTGCATCTGCTGGAAAAGCAAGACTGTAGAAGCCTGTACCAGCTCGGTTAGAAAAATCACACATTTGTGTTTATGACACAAAAGGGTTTTCTAGAACATTCCTATGTTGGCAGTACTGCTTGTCTCCCTTTAGCATCCTAGTCTACAGAGGCAAATGTTTAACATGCCATGTTAAGAGTGTCACTATAGTTTTGGACATTATTCAAAGAGATGAGGAGATCTGACTCTCTTCTTTCCATTATATTCTTTCTACATCTTTTTCTTAGCTATAATGTAGTATTACAAAACAACCTCTGCAAAATAAGGTTGTCAGTCCAAAACACTAATCGGCATAAACTATAAATAAATTAGTTTATGTCAGACAACAATCTTCACAATAGACTTCACTAGCTATCTATGCTAGCTACACTATATGGACAAAAGTATTTGGTCAAATCTACAATGACACTGTATCCAAATAGATATAATTTAATATGGAGTTGTTGGTAGGCTTCATGGAAGGCAGTCCACAAGATTTTGGAGTGTTTCAGTGGGAATTTATGGGCATTTTTTCTGTAGAGCATTTATGAAGTCAGGCACTGATGTTGAATAGGAAGTCCTGGATCGCAATCTCTGTTTCAGTTCTTCCCAAAGGTGCACGATGGGGTCGAGGTCACTGGGCTCTGCATGGGTCAGTCAAGTCTTTCTACACTGGACTCATCAAAACATGTCTTTATAGAGGCACAATCATGTTGGAATAGAAAATGGCGTTCCCCAAACTGTTGCCACAACGTTGGAAGCATAGCATTGTCCAAGATGTCTTGGTATGCTGAAGCATTAAGATTGCCCTTCACTGGGGATAAGTTGCCGGACAAAATACTTTTGTCCATATAGTCTACAACAAACTAAATTTAGCGAAGTTGTTGACTTTAGCATTTTCTTTTAACCCAAATAAACCCTTATACATCTTGCAGTAACTACCTGACAGTGTCTTAACACTACACTATACTACTGGGTCCAAGGTAATGCATGGAGATACAACTAAGTCTACTTGTACCTTCATGTATCACTGTATCTGATAGAAATCTTACCCATGTCAATGTGGACTTGAGATACATCAATCTGATAAAAGTGCACTGATTGATTTTGTAGCCCTGGTCCTGCATATGTACTGTAAATTCAATTCAATTCAATTCAATTCAATTCAATTCAATTTTATTTGTATAGCGCTTTTAGCAATTTTCATTGCCGCAAAGCAGCTTTACATAGTCAAAAGAATTATTTAAGTTTGTATGAAATGTGAATTTGTATGAATCAAAATGGCCAGTTTGTCCCTGGTGAGCAAGCCGAGGGCGACAGTGGCAAGGAAAAACTCCCTGAGATGGTAATAGGAAGAAACCTTGAGAGGAACCAGACTCAACAGGGAACCCATCCTCATTTGGGTGAAACAGAAATCAGTAAATGATCTGCATTTATACAGTGTGTAGGGTGGGAGGCAGTTCAGCTATAATAGCTGATGTTAATTGATGTTAATATGGAGTCCAGGTAGTTATTGAAGACCCAGGTAGACTTGTAAGAAGTTCCAGTCATGAACTATCGAACTGTCAAGTCCCCAGAGAAACAGTTGCCAACACCAGTCAAGGCCAGAACCATTTTCTAGGTAGATTAACGAGGTACTATAATATATGAATAATACAGTAGCTTAAACAATAGCTATAAATAAACATGTAATGCTGTAGTTCATTTCGTATGTTAGTATTAGTGGCAGGAACCTGTGACTATGGGTCAGGCCATCTGGAGCAGTGTTCATGTTGGGTGGGTATGTATGAAGCTTAGAAGCTCAGAATGGAGAGAAGAGCTCAAATTAATGTGTGCCAGGGCAGGATGGGAACACAAAGCCAAGAAGCTGAAAGAGCTGCAGGGGAGCACAAGGGCCATCTGTCCTCAAAGTACAGTGCATATAAAAGAGATGAATAATACTATTATTATTATTATTATTATTATACATTTTATTTCATTAGCACTTTTCTTATACCCAAGAATGCTTTAAAGAGCAGAAAAATATTTACAGTGAATATATACAGCACATGCATCTTTGCCTGGTGTGAGGTGCTTGGTGGCTACAGCAAGCAATGCAGTATTTTTTAATCCTTGGATTTTTCTATGCTGTGTTTTGTTCTGTGAAATCATTAAGTTTTTATTTTATGATAAAAAGTAATAACATTTTGCTGCAGTTGAATAAGCAGTTGCATATTTAAGAGCTTTATTTTAAATTCCTGTTCATATACCAGTTGATTCATATTTTATAACTATTACGATGCTAAAAGTTTTATTTATATTAATGTGCTCGTTCTACTAAATCATTCTAAAATGATAAATTCAAATTGCAAGGGTTGAAAATCTTAAAGGAGATTTTTGTAAGCTGTCAGTGTTGATATTTTGTACCAGTCATGAGGTAAAGCTGTAAATTTTTTTTTATATAGACATGCTATGAAGCAAAGCATTTGGAATAGTTGAATAATTTTCATATGATGAAAATAGAATCTTTCTCTGGGGTTGGTATTTGTGGACGAAAGTGTGCATATGTGGGTGCACAGACTGGGGGGTGGTGTGCATTAATGAGGATCTCCTGCAGAGAAATGTGCTGGACCACAGTGTGCAGCTCAAACAAAGGCCACCCACACCATAAAAAAACCATCAGTCATTAAACCATAAACAGCTCCTACTGGAAGACTGGCCTTCAAACCAGCAGGCACATGAAAAAATGTGTAGGATCAAGTGTGCTTTTCCTCTGGCTTTAGCACTGTTTTTATCTTGTGACTTTACATTTTTGGCTTGGGTTTATAAGACAAAACGTGACAATTTGTGCAGGTGGGATGCTTGCCATACATCCTTCCATTTTTGCTATATCTAACATTTAAGATCGTAGTGGTGGCTTAGTGGTTGAAGCCACAACTGAATTAAAATGTCAGATGCTAGAAAACCAACATCAGTCCACAAGGATGTGATGTGAGCATATGTCTGGAATTTACTTAGGGATCAATAAAGTATCTATTTGTCTGTCTGTCTGTCTGTTTGTCTATCTATCTATCTATCTATCTATCTATCTATCTATCTATCTATCTATCTATCTATCTATCTATCTATTTGTCTGTCTGTCTGTCTGTCTGTTTGTCTGTCTGTCTGTCTGTGGAATGTAAAAATTTCCGCCACAAAGGAGTATTTTACTTGATTAATTATAAACCACAAATAAAATCGTCTTCAATAATGTTTCTCAAGATTACACATCAAAAATGTTTTAGTATCTGCTGAGAGCGTTAGTGCCAATAAGACAAAGGGCACAGTATTAATTAAAGCTCTAAGGAGAGTACACACATTAGCTTGTGAATTAAACATCAGTACAGTTAAAGCCAGTGGTCTTCAAATAGTATATTCAGAAATGTTTCAATATGACGCAAGTTCTTAAATAAATGTAAAAAAAAAAAAAAGATGAAATAAATATATTTATCTAACTAATAAATATTAAAGACTATTTATGGGGACCTATATGGATTTATAGATCCTACAAATGTGCCTATGTGTGTAACCTGTGCCAGATACAGTCCTTTAAATATTTACATTCTCCTCACTCACAACTCCATCTCCTGACCGAATAAGGCGTTTTACGTAAATTTCAACCATGCTGATAGAGGCAAGTTCCTCAGATTAGCCAAGCAGAAGCGCTACTTTCCACACTACCTTTTCTGACAAAGAGAGAGAAAGCTCTTTTTTTTTTTTTTTTTAAACCTAGGTTAGCAAACAGCTTTGTGGGATGTTAGGTTGTGTCCCTATAGCCACAAAAGACAACATAACTTCAGAACCACTGTATACAAAAGATAAGACAAGGAATGTAAAGAGAACATCAAAAAAGAGAGAAAACAGATACTGCAGAATAACAGAAGCACAGATGATGAAATTTCTAAACATCTCCCCTCTTTATGGGTTAGTCACAGCTGTACAGGAACTTGCTTCTCTCCCTATTAATCCAACACTTAAAAATGAATGGATTTGGCTTACTGCCTTTTTGCCACTGATCATTACTTTCGAGTGGCACCAGTAAATGCCTTGCAGATGTTTGCTTGCTTCCATCCACAGGAAGCACTGCCACTGCAGAAGCTTTAGAAACAGCATTGCATTTTGAAAAAGCTCATGTAGCAAAATTATATCATTGCCGAACTTATTACGCTGCTGTTTCTATACTAAATGATTTAAGTCCATGTTTGACTTTTTATAGTAAGCAATGCAAACAACACTGAGCTTGCAAAAAACCACAAGCTTTTAAAAGAATTAAAAATGGCAGGACATAAATTCCAAGTGTCGAACTTTTGGAAAACAGACTAACAACACTAACATGGACAAACCATCGTTTCATATTCATTGTTTTTTATGACCTTCTGCAGGATGAGATTCACAGAAAAGTGAAAACATGATTCTTTAGTACCATAGTGTCCATGATGCAACTGTACTTTAAATATCAGTCCAACAGGTAAAATGTCTGATTCAGACACTGTGATGTCAATGCAATCCAATGAATTTTTTAGGTTGAACGACTATACTGTACCAGTGAATGATGGTTTTTGAAAACCTTATTTTAAATCTCCATTTAATTCTAAAAAATATTAATTGCAATATATTGCAATATTCAAAAGGTAATGATAACCTTAAATGAAGCAGAATAAAAAGATGCATTTGCTTTAAATAAACGTCCTTCAGAAAACCTTTTCACATGTCCAAACATTGTGGCAACTTTAAGGATGTTGAAACACTGTTGGTAACAAAGTAGTTACTTATTCACGCATTCCCAATATAGCTTATCCTGTCAAGGGGACTTGGGATACTAGGTAGGGTAAACCCTTTTCAGGGGGCCAGTCCATAGCAGGGCACAAACAAGCACACACAATAGGGAATTTGGAAATGCCAATCAGCCTTATTTGCTGCCCTTGAATTGTTGGATGTAACCAGAACACTGTACCTGAAGAAAACTCACCAAGCATGGGAAAACAACTTGCAAACTTCACACACAGACCCGAAGGCAGGACTTGAACCTTTGACTCTAGAGGTGCAAGGACACTCTCCTAACCACTATGCCACCGTGTCATCTTAGGTTGTTTTTAAAAGTTTTTAAGAATTACTTTGATAAAACAAAGTTGGACTAGCGTTGTCAGAGAGCAGAATGCAACAGTCAAACAGGAAGCACCACAAAATAACACTTTCATGCCAAAACATACAAGAAAACTGTCATTTATCAAGCCCTTAAATTGTGAAAGTACTGGGACAAAAAAGATAATTACTACAGTGATTAATATGTTTTAGCTGGAAACTATTCTTTTGACCCTACCTGGGCCAGTGAATAACTTCTCATTTTATAAACAACCGTGTTAGAAGACATTTATTGACCTGCAATGTTGTACAAAAACTTGTCATAAAAATAATGAATAAGTTTAGTAGGAGAAAATGTTTGGTGAAGTTAAAAAATTTACAGTAAAAATCACACTTATGGTTATTGGTGAATTTAGGAGCCGTTTTAAATGCACAATGTGAAAAGAACTCATAAGATTGGGACTAAACAGTTGTATCATAAGGAAACTTGTAACCATTGAAACCACCATCCAGTTTGCTTGGAAGGATAACCCAAGAAAATTACACTAACCTTTAACTTAAAGTATATTTTCATATGACATATTTTTGGAAAATGTAGTATGTGTAATACATTTATTTTTGAAGTATGTTTAAAGTTGAATTCCAAAAATTGGTAACAGCGTGATATTATTATATGTTTTATATATTAACTGATGGTACCCCTTTTGTTAGTATATTTGCAGTGTACTAGGAGATTTCAATATACATCTGTAATACACAAAAGTGTACTACACAAAAGTGTTTTTTTTTTTACTATGCAATGATTGGACTTTGGGGCACTGCAAAAATGTCCTGTGGTCAGATGAGTACAAATCGATACCATTTCAGAGAGATGTGATGCACCCATCATGCATTGTGCCCACTGTACAAGTCTCTGGAGGCAGTGTTATGATCTGGGATTGCTTCAGTTGGTCAGGTCTAGGCTCAGCAACATTATGTAACAATAAAATGAAGTCGGTTGATGACCACATTGTAGTAAATGACCAGGTTGCACGATTAATGCAATTATTTTTTCTTACCTGATGACTCAAATTGCATCATGTTAACTCAGAGTGGTTGTGGGAGCATGAGGAATCACTATATTGATTTCTTTAGTGGTACTGCAATGCTGAAATCGTGATCAATACCGTTCACTGATTTTTCACCTTTGTGTTGTTAAACAATCTTTTGATTCATTAAATTGATAGTTTTCCTTTGCTTCTTGTTGCTATCATTAGCCCTAGTTTTGCCATGTTTAGGAGCCATGATGCTTCAAAACACTATTTCGAAAGAGAATAAAACAGAGATATAGCACTGTGATACTACAGACACACAACCTTGTTATATACACGAGACATAATATATACACAAGCTCCTGTGTTTCGCTTGATCCTAGTGGCTAGTTCTCTAAACAAGACCTTCTATGAACGTAAAGGACCATGGATGTAAGGTATATAGTACATGTTTGTGGCCAAATGTTGTTTTAATCAACTGGAATGAACGCTATAAATAAATGTTAATATTCTAATGTTTTGAGGTTGTATTTGTATTTGTGTTGGGGTTATTCATTCAACATTATCAGTGTCATTTAATCAAAGCTGTTCTATCTTTTGTTTTGTTTTTGGGTGAAACCTAATTACAACTGTACGACAGATGTTACAGTTCCTGCTGGGAAGGTCTTTAATTGTTCATTATTACAGATACTGCCAGAAATAAACTTGTTTTATTATTATTATTATTATTATTATTATTTTATACGTATTGACCACAATTGTTTTTCTTAAGTTAAAATTGTATATGTTGTAATTACTCTAATACAAGGCACATAGAAAAACAACCAACCTGGTCAAACATGACCCACTACAAAATGGCAACACTATAAGTCTGACCCAATACATTCAAATATTTTTTTTATGAACAGTAGCAATTAATTTTACGTCTTTTTCTTCATGTCTCATGTACTCAGGGTCAAGTTCTGGTGAGTCTGATTTAACTCCATAGGGGCCATGAAACTCATCATGTATGGCTTATTCATCTCATTACGGAAATGACTTACTGTTCGGCGAGTATGCTTGTACAGCACAGGAGCGCTGCAGCACCCGTCATGTGTATCACTGTAGACTGTGTGAAATCAGCTTTAAAGAAATGGATGTGGATCTCTATTTATAGCAACTGTCCCTCACGCAATGCCTCATTCCCCTCTGACAAACACACAGACTCATCACAGTTAACGCTCCAGCGGAGAGCCACATGTACATGTGTTTAAGTGCATAAATAGCACTTAAACACAAAAACGCACGCACAGGCACATCTACACATATCCAGTGGCAAGTATTGAATGTGCTGGCTTTGTATTTTTAACACATTTAGCAATAATGCAAATTGTTACCAATTAATCTATAAGCAGACGTGTCTATTGGAATTACATTTTAATGTGCCATGCTGTCTGATGAGTAATGCAGTTACAGTCATGTGACAAAGAGAAATCTGTTGATAAATCTACAAGAAAAATATGGATCCATCACAGTACAAAGATCTCATAAAGGGTGCTTTGATTCCTTTAATCAAGGTGATGCTTCAGGCTGGTGCTCCAAGCCTCATCATTTCTGATTGTTATTGCCATAGGCATCTCCCTGTACATCTGTGTTAAACACACTAGCCATTTTAACTGCAATTTATTTTCAGTCATGTCCCAGTGTAGGCCATGCATGAGCAAACCTGAGCTTTAATTAGTATTCCTACTGTAGTCAAAAATTCGGATTAATTAAGGCTCACATATTTGGCAAAGCATGGCAGAAGTTAAAGAGAAAGAAATGGGCATAAAGAGGTAAACATGTATTGCTCTAAGTCTGATTAAAAAGAAAATCATGCCAAAGGACAGTAGGTATGAAGGTGCTTAATTATGCTTGTGTGAAGCTATTCCAGGGGCTGATAATATTATTTTACACAGAGTTTTGTTTCATCTAAAAATGTCATGAAAGGACTAAAGGCATTCCAGATGTATTCTAAATAAGTCAGATAAAGCATTATTCCAATGTTCCTATTTAAACAGCCATTCACACACTTTTCACCTACTCTCCTGACCATTAAACACAGACACAAAATGGTCTCTACTTTTCCAGCCACTAGTTTATGAACACAAATAAGACTTTATCTTCTGACTTTCTAGCTTTGTGTTAATAGTCAGAGTTTAGAAAACTTTAATTGCTTTATTTCAGAGCAGACATTAATATCTTGCATAGCAACATGGTGTTCTGTAGAGACAAGAAAAAGTACCCCCGCACACATACTGTATACGTATTCAGCTATATTAATTGTCTTCAGTTTATCTGTCTACTGTATTAACACTTGTGTCACCACAATGCTTCCTCCGAGCAGTTTCACATCGACTTTGTCTCCTTTCCACAGCAGCTACAGCACCAGCTAGCATCCTGAAGGAACTGCTGCAACAGTAAGGTAGAGAAATTTCTGGCTTCCATGTAATTACTTGTGTCACCTCAACTTAGCCTTTTTCAGTCGGAAGAACTTTTCCAGTGAATCTTTGGACCCTGCTGCAAGTGAAAAGTGGCTTTTAAGGCACAGGGGTGTTTTATTGATCACTCTATTGAACTGTAGTACACAGGAGTGAAAGAAATCTGTGCAGCAATCGGCACGGCCTGAGGAACCTTTGCTGAGAGGAAAATAAGCGTCACTTGAATTACGTGGGCTCAGGATATAATTTCAGATGCAACAGACATTTAAAATATTTGGCAAACATACTTATCGAGAGCAACTAGGGCTTTAAGCAGTTAAGAGCCTTGCTCAAGGGTCCAACATTGGCAACCTGGTAATGTTGTGGTTTGACCCTGAGACCAGTAGGGTGACTCTTGAACCACTGAGCTGCACCTGCCCAACCTTGTGCTGCTGAAGAAAACTTGCAACCACAAGCTGTCCTTATTCATTTATAATATTTTCAGTAACTTCTTGAATCCCACCAGGATCGCAGTGGATCTGGAGCATACAAGCCACACAACACGGTGCTATTTTAGATGTGAGAATACACCCTGGATGAGATGCCAGGCCATTGCAGAATCCCATGCACTCTACAAAATGGCCAGAAAACATGGAGCAGTTTAACAATTTAGAGTTGACAGTCTACCTATTTACAGTACATGTTTTTGGGAGGTGGCAGGAAAACTGGAGATGCTACTTACAGTAGCTTGGACAAGAGAAGAACGTGCAACTCCACAAACATGAAGGTCCACACACATAAACACATTATAAGACAAGACATAGACATGGTCTTAAGAGCATGCTTAACCATCAGGTGGTGGTATAAGCCAAACCGTAAAGACATGCTGGCCAATCAGAAGCCTAAAAAACAGTTATCACTGAGTACATGACACTCTGGCATCAAACAGCACAAGCATCAATACAGCGCAAGCGTTTTTGTCCACGTGTCAACACTGAAAACAGGGTTTCAGAATATCATGACCCTGGAAGGAATTTTCCAAAAGCTCCATATTTAGTGAAAGTTTGCATTTGGATAAAAGAAATAAAACTTTCTAAAAATACTCATATACAGTACATGTATTGTTGTCAAGGGTTAAGCCAGGCTCGAGATCGATCTCTGTTTCATGGAGCTCAAGGCAGCAATGTGACCTACACCATGATGCCATATTTTGTAATATCCTATAGCTTCAAACACCAGTTTTCTGAAAATAGATGCCTATTCTCAACATATTGCATTATTTTTGTGGGACATAATATCCAGCCCTCTGTTTCGTGCCTACAATACACTACAGGAAGTGTACACTAGCACTGATGTATTCCCATAACACACCGCAGGAAGACAATGATAACACACATTCAGATTTATTTGCTTTGTACAGTCATTTCTAAACTTACATGTTTTATTTTTTTATTCAGCTTTGTTACCTCAATTTTATTAAATTATATGGATGGCAATTTGTTCAGGTTTATGCGACAGAATGTAAAGCATGCAATGAGCCATTTTATATAATGCAAAATAATTTATTTTAATCAGGAATTCTATCGGGTCGGTTTTCTACAACCCCAAATCAGAAAAAGTTGGGACCGTATGGAAAACACAAATAAAAAGAGAAAGTAGTGATTTCTAAATTTACTGACTTGTATTTCACTGCAGACAATACAACAGCACCTTATTTAATGTGTTCCTCATGACTTTTTTTTTTTTTTCTTCAAAATAAACACGTATTCCAATTTTGGTTCTTGCAACACATTTAAAAAAAAAAGTTGGAACAGTAAAGCATTTACCACTTTGTACTGTTGCCATTCCTTTTCACAACACTTAAAAGACGTTAAGGGACTGAAGACACTAAGTGATGAAGTGTTTCGGGTTTAATTTTGTCCTATTCTTCCTGCAAACAAGTCTTAAGGTGGGCAACAGTACGGGGTCTTCTTTCTCTATTGGAGATGGGTGGGGACTGCAGGCAGGCCAGTCAAGTACCTGTATCCTCTTCCTCTACAGCCAGGACTTTGTAATGTGTGCAGAATGTGGTTTTGCATTGTCTTGTTAAAATATACATGAGCGTCCCTGGAAAAGATGTCTCCTTGAAGGCAGCATATTGTGCTCCAAAATCTCTATGTACTTTTCAGCATTAATGGTACCATCACAGAAGTGCAAGTTACCTTTGCCAAGCGCACTGACACAATCCCATACCATGTCAGACCCTGGCTTTTGCCAAAGTAGTCCTGAGCCCATGTGGTGATATCGCTTATAGATGAATGACGATTCTTCATGCAGTGCCGCCTGAGGGATGAGACATCACTGTTGTTCAGCTTAGGCTTGAGCCCTTGTCCTTTACACACTGAAATTCCTTCAGATTCCTTAAATCTTTTAATCATGTTATGCGCTGTTGAAGGTGAAATATACAAATGTCTTCCTATCTTACTTTGAGAAACATTGTTTTTAAACATTTCAATAATTTTGTCAGGTATTTGTTGGCAAACTGTTGATCCTCTGCCCATCTTTGCTCCTAAAGGACTAGACCTTTCTTGGATAATGCTTTTGTACCAAATCATTATTACAATCACCTGTTGACATCACCTGTTTAAAATCACATCATTATTTAACCAATTTACCTGATTACTAGCCTTAAATTGCTCCTGTCCCAACCTTTTTTGAAATGTCTTGCGGGCTGAATGACAAAAAAAGGACGTATATTTACAAATTAAATAAAGTTGACCAGACAAAATATGAAATATTTTGCGTTTATATTGTCTGCAAAGAAATATAAGTACTGTATAACTACTGTATGTAGTGTTCCTGATTTTTACTTTTTAGGGAATAATGAGTAGAATATTACTTCGACCAATATATTTCCATAAATATCAGCTGCAACTATGCTCAAATAGTAAGGAGAAATTAAAGGCTTGGTCAAATTAAAAATATTGTAAGCTGACATAAAGGGCAGTGAACCAGTTGTATAAGTGCAGGTCTCTTTTTTATTGGGTACAATATTATAATCTTGATCAGCTTTCAAAAAACAGTTTGCAGAATTATACTTCACATTATAAGCTATTATAATCATTCTGGGCGCTGCAATTATATAAGCACAGTCTTGGCATCATCCTCCAGGAAGGAACAATGATAACAACATCATCACTACTAGAGTGATGAAACGAAACAAGAATGCTACATCAAAACTGATGTAAATTTCATGTTTAATATCAAGCCGTGGTACAGAAGTTGGCTTTAAAGCAGCTAAATGTAGTATAAGGACTATAAGACATACTTTATCATACAATGCCACAAGTGTTGAATTTTGCAATAAAAAATGAAACTGATATAAAGTAAAACGTGCAGTGCTATAAAGTTGGAATGACCTGTCCATTCTCTGACAATTCACAGGAATAAAATTAAGGATTTAGAATTTTCTAATTTTGGATTAACCTAATGAAGATCTGATGTGTCATTTTTATCTCCTCATTCCTAGGCAACTGGAAGACATATACTGTAATATTGTAAGTCATTATGACTTATATCAAAGCAACTGTTTTTTAACATGTACAGCAGATTCAACATGTATTGCTTTGGTAACGAGTCTGGATGTTTTATCTGGTACAGTATATCCACCATTTTTTTATTGATTAAGGCTGCTCTATATTATGTATCAAAACAAAAAGTAGACAATTATGGTACACATTTGGTGTAGAAAGCTAAGGATTTTGGATTAATGCATAATTTTAAAAGGCAATAATTAAAATAAACCAATTATTACCTAAAAATACAAACTTGTATATTTTAACTTCTTCTATTTGTTGGTAATTAGGCCATGACATGATTCCCAGTAAACTCTTTAAAGATAGAAAGCACTGGATTAATCTAAACATACAATACTGAGGTGAAAATGTAAGAAAGAATAAAGGCCAAATTGGAAGCACTGCTCTGATTGCATCTGACACGACATATTACACACCCACGACACCTCATTACCTGTGAAAATGTTCTCTGAAACTCTTTCTCGTAATATAATTTCCACTGGGCAACATAAACACTTCACCAACAATCAGAGTAACTGAGATGGTGTATCTCTGCTAAACAAATGGCAGGATAAACGTTTCTCAAATTTAAACAGCTATTTATACCACAAGTTTACGTCTCACTAATAGAAATAGACATCCACTATAACTCTTTGGTGGGTATTATAAGGTACATAGAAGCAATTTGAGCAGAACCCATTATCATGATTATCTGAATATCCTATAATCCTCTCAAAGTAACAGTTCATTTATTGAATGTCTGGAAAGGTAAAAATGTGCTCATTTTCTTTGAAACACTAATGAAAGGCTTGGGCACAGTACCTGGTAATAAATTTCAGGAAGTTTGCGTAATCTGGGCTAATGGCCCATCTCTTAATACAGATCTGTTATCCCAGAAAATGTTGGGATGCCACTATTCTAGGGGCAAACAGAGAACTGCACTCACTGCTAGTTCCTTTCACCTGGGACAAGAGAGCTTTTGTAAAATTTGCAGGACAGTAAATCTACATTGTTTTCTAGTGCATTCTGTATTTTTAAGTCCACTTTTTCTAAGTAGTATAGAGCCGGTAGGAATACAGGAAGCTAAGAGGGACAGAAGAAGAGAACATTAAGTAGTGATCTTTTGAGATGAGGGATATGGCCTAGTAAATTGTGCTGCGTCTCATCAAGTTGCTCTGAGACTGAGAGCAGAGACTGAGTTCAGGGCTGCTTACATCACTGTTCCCAGCAGGAGACATGGAGAGCTGTTAGGATTACTACACCCACATCACCAGGCAGGTATTTGCAGAGTTCATGAATAAGCCACTGGCTTTTCTGACAGATGACAAATAAAACAATTCCCAGCTGGCTCTGATTTTACATACAGCACTTTAACTTGTATGGCTACATCTTACCATAAATATCACATGGGTAATCACAGCTCTAATGTTGTTCATTATAACAGCATGACTATGAATACAATACAGCAGATAAATAAGAAATCTGAGTACTTTTGAGTAAACAATACAGCCCGATATATATATATATATATATATTTTTTTTTTTTTTGGTCTGCAGATCACACACTAGAAACCACACTTACGATAGGACCATCTGCTTTGCACATTCCCATTAAAGGCGCATTTAGTGAAATTGGTCTCTCATCCTTCTTTTCATTTTCATCTTATGAGCCTTTATATTTTAAGTCAAAAATCACATTCATGAAAAATAGTTTCTCTTGTGCGCTAATGATGTCTCTAACTATACAGTACGGTTTCAGTGGGATTGTTGCTAGATTTGGAATTTAACGTAGCATACACAGACAAGTGGAGTTAACTACCTGAGCCAACTGTGTATAAACATACAATTTACAGGTATGAAGCCTCAGTCCTAGCTTCTCTACAGAGCTTTAGTAGAGTTTTAAGATACACTTACATACTATGGGTTATGGCCAAAAGTAGGTAGGCATCTAAATGCTGAACATCTCATTCCAAAACCATGGAAACTAATATTTTAACACTTTGCAAAATACATAATCTGTCTTGTGTTTGTAATTACATACTTCCTGCCTTGAAGTTTTCTAATTCATATGGCTACGGTGTTTCATGCAATTCTTAAGAACTTAAAAACCAAGGTTTTTTTCTCTGTGAATGTAAAATCCTATACAGTTTTCATGATGTTATTAACTCCTCATGTATATGTTTAAAGCAATATTATTGCAATACCAAGCTAAATATAAACAGTATATCATAGAACAAAATTTATAATAAACAAAAACACAATCCAAAGAAGAATTTGCTGAAATGCCTCTTAAAGCATCTCCTGCTCATATGAACCAAGAAAATTCTCTATAAATTTGATTAGTACAGAAAGTAATGTACTGTAGTTTGCTAAGACCTTTGCACAGCACTGTAGGTGGTTTAGTTTCTCCAGAGATACAGCAGAACCTAGACCTTTGCTGTTTGTTATTGATTTTCAATCTGTAAGTTATTATTTCAGTTTGTTAGACCCACAGTTTCCAACTATTAAACTAGTATTATAGTAATCATAATATTGTAAAATGACATGTCATAGTAAGATCAAATGCAGCCAGTTGTTGACCCCGTTGTGTCATATTGTGGAATTTAAATATTTATCATAACCAATATTTAACCATTATGATGTCAAGCTAATGTTATAAACATAGATACTAGTTAATCAAAATGTTACTTTTACTGTTACTTCATAACTTATTAAGTGACATTTTTAAAATTGTGTCTTAATCTGGAGACTAACCAACAAGTGTTCTTGCTGACTGTCTGTAAGCTACCTGGCTACATATAAATACCAAACACAGCGCTGTATTTAAGGAAGAATTTGCTCTGTCAAAAAAAACTGTTAGCTGTCATTTCTGAACATGTATTGGAGCTTGAAAACGGGCAGGTTAAGGACACAAGCTACCAGCATGAGTGAGCATGTATTATAACCTTGTCTCTGCTGACAGGATAGTGACGTGCAAAAGTGACAGGCTTAGAAAATTTTCCAAACAGTTCAGCAAGCAGTGTGGCAATGCAAAGTGGCAGGTCTCTAAAGCAGACAGAAACTTTCTTCCTCAAAGTGTATACAAAGTCAGATTTACATCAATTCTAATGAGGTTTTGCATAGGTATAGTTTACCATAGTTAGATACTGACAGATATTTGCAGTCACATCCAAAAATAAATGTTTTAGCTTAACATGAATGTGGATTTCTATGGTTATATGAACTTAGGGTCCAACTTTTTTATACCTACAGCAGGAATTAAATCCTTCTGTTGTATTAGTGCGCCACTCAGCATGGTAGATTAGAGCAGATATCAGAGCAGAATATAATGCATCTCTCCTGCTTCATGATTAAAAAAGCTTCTCTAAACTGTGCTAGGAATATCTCTTGCTTTAGCTCTGAGACTAGATTAATTCATCAACTAAAAATATGTGACACCTAAGTGTTCCCCCACATGGTGTCAGCCAAGGTAATCATACATACACTGCCTGATTCCTGGGGCTTAGGGATCCACTCTAGGGCATGCAGATTTCCCAGGATATTAGCTAAGATTGTATTTGTCATATCTGTAGTTCTGGTTTCATACTGTTTGACTGGTTTGAGACTGATTTAGTAATTCAATTGTAAAAATAAATACAATTATAAAGAAGAGCTAGGCTAAATAAAGAGTATCACAAAGTTTGAAAACAAACAAAGCTATTTTAAAAGGCCACAGTTGTTTGATGAAATAGAGGCATTTCAGCCGTTCAATAAGAGTCTTTTCCCTGGGGATACTGCTCAATGTGCCAGCAACAATATGGATCAAAATGCAACAATGCTGTGTGTGAGTACACTGGTGATTTGTATGGGTCTAGAGCAATTCCATTTTATCTTGAATAGTATCTACGTTTTGTGTGTTGGTGATTGTGCTTAATGCAAATTTAAGCAGCACATTATACAAATCCTATTTAAAACTATTATTATGACAATTTAAACTATTTTTAAAATAGACTAATTGACTGTTTTTATTGAAGCCAACTGTTGGATCAGTGGTGACCTTTTATTGATAATATACAAGAAATGTGCGCGTGCGGTCGAAATGAGCCTCGGTTTCTCTGGCAACCCCGCAGCCTCCCTGTCGCCATGGCAATGGCTGGCCAGTTTACGGTCGGCTCGCGCGACGCGCAGCTCGCTTTTACGCAATGGCTCACTGCGCAGTAAACACAACGTCATCGCACATCAGCGCGAATGTGTGATGTGATATTTTGTTTTACTTCCTATTATTTTATTATTTTTTTTACAAGAGATTTGCGGATGGGATTCCACAGGGTCGCCTACCTGTGACATTCTAGCTGTTTGATTCAAGCGACATTACAGTAATGCGCTCATCTTCTTGCATGCTACAGAATGAATGAGTATTTTAGGATATGTGCATGTGTATTAATAAAAAATATATACTAAACACAGAAAGCTAATAGGTATTCGCAATTAGCCACATTTGCAACTTAAAAATGAATTATTGCTGAGAAGAAAAAGGCATATAGCACTGCCAACAAAAGCCTATATTGATTTTCTGTGTGTTCAGAAGCCTGGAAGGACAATGCAATGAAGTTGGGGTGGGGGGAAGGAGGGTGAAAAACCACGGTCGCTTTAAACCGAGGGATGTAGAGGCAGCGCTCGAGCATCGCAAGCCTCGCCTCTTACCCTTGGAAGCATCCTTTTCTTCTTTAGGTTTCGCCACTTTTGCGCTCATAGATCCCAGTTTGGACGCGTAATTCCCCGATTTAAACTGGAATCGAAATCCCCCCGTTGTGTGAGCTCTTTCTTCTGTTAGATCCTTGCCAAATCCAAAACAAAGGAACCAGGTAATGAGATAAAGGCTCTGCGAAAACAGATTGAGAGAGATGATACAAGTCATTCATTTGTTGACATTTGAAAGAAGAAGCGCAATGGAGCTGATTCTCTCTCTCTCAGTAGGCAGGAATCGGTGTGAATTACAGCTTAAAGCTTTTTTTTTTTTTTAGCGTGTACAAAACGGCGAGTTTTCAAAAGCGCGCCTGTCTCTCTCTCTCTCTCTCTCTCTCAAGTCAACGATAATCAACCCCGTTTTTTTACCTGTCAAAAACAACGATGCACTTACCTTATCCGGTCCACATTGCCTCCTTCATTAATGCACATTCAGATAAAAAAAAGACGCATCCGACGCGCACGTCGTTCTGTTCCACCTGAAACCGCGACCCCCCTCTCCGCTGTAGCTGAAGCGAGCGAACAAAAAGAAAGAGAGGAGAGGAGGAAAGAGGGGGGTTCCACCGAGTGTCAGCAGACGTAAGCTGTGACACACGAACCAAAAAACCGAGGAACCACCTTCAGAATTTACAGAAGGGATGATCTCATAGCTTTTACACGGATTACAATATACCTTACTACAGGGTGCCAATTTGCTCTGACCTACTGTATGGCATTGCGTATGCTGTTTGGTTTTGTTTGTTTGTTTTATAGAAATCCCACACAATGCAACAGGGTATTATTCTATATCCTAACCCCAGTGATTTCTGCATCGGCTACATTAGTGCAGGAAATGACTATGATAAAAGAGAGAGAGATAGAGAGAGAGAGAGAGATGCGAGATGCTAAGGTCGTTTGTGGAATTTTAATAAGAAGCGCTTTGGGATTTGAGGATGGCGTCTGCAACCCCTTTTGCATGAGTCAGAGGCGAGTACTCCAAAACAGATATGCTGTACCACTAAACAGTAACAACAACAACAACAACCACAATACTAATACTAATACAGTGCAATGTTCTCTATACACGACCCACAATGGTTAAGATGAATAAATGCGCAACACGTGTCTCTTCCATTTGCGCAGCCACTAAAACACCTAGCGCGTTAATTCCACGTGAACACTGAAACGCGTGATCGTGCATGCAGTTGTCGCACGTCTGGCTAGCACATTATAATCCGCTACTGTAAACTAAACAGTGAGAGAAAAACGGATTACAGTACAGACACTTGTATCAGCAGATTGTATTTTTTTTTCTAACTTCCAGATGCTGAAGAAGTTCTTAAATGTATAGACGAATAGAAGCGAGATTGCGCATCACAACGTGTAGCTCACACGCAGTGCAGTAGAAGTGCTAAAACTAGTCAGTGTCAGTTCATTACATTTCCACCCAAACCCATGCATGCTAGAACAGACTTGTAAGGACTAGACGTTTTACTCCTTACCTTTTCTTTAAGGAAAAAACAACTGCAGTTTTAAGGATAAAGGGAAAGACAGACAAACAGATGTTCCTTTTCTCTCTTCCAAAACTGGCAACAGCTGTGACTGAACGAAATCCTCAGCTTTCTGTGTCAGCATTTGACAACTACAGGATGCAATGTAACGGGTTGATGAAATCCCGGTGAGAACTCTCCGCTTTCATCACCTGACCGGATTGGTGTTTTTTGTCCTACTCCGGGTGTGGGGAAACGATGCAGGATTCGTATAGTGCTATTTTTAGGAGTAACAAGACGCCTGCTCAAGTCTTTTCCCCAAGGCGACTTTAGGATTTTAAATGAAGCACTGGTCCAGAAGCTACATTTCTAGATGATTCTAGACCTGAAACATGAAGCCAAATGAATAGTACTTTGACCTGAACCCATAAACGAATAGAAGGACCATTTGTATCTATATTAAAACATATACTATACACCCATCAGCCATAAAATTTAAACCATCTGCCTAATATTGTGTAGATTGTGTCGCCAAAAAAAAAAAAAAACCATCAAGGCAAACCCTCCGAAGGTGTGCTGTAGTGTCTGGCAAAACAATCTTAGCAGTCGTGTAAGTTGCGAGGTGGAGCCTTCAAAGATCAGACTTGCGTGTCCAGTACATTCTAAAAATTGATAGATTAAGATTTGGGGAAAATCCAAGTCAATGATGTAAAAGAAACAATGATTCATAAGATCTTCCAGCAGATCTTCTTCCCCAGGTGCATGGTCCAAATCTGATGCCCACATGCCCTATGTATGAACTCTTGACAGTGGACAAAGGTCAGATGGCACTCTGACTGGTCTGATTGACACAGGCGCATACGCGTTATATGTTCTGATGCCTTCCTATTCGGTCAGCATAACTTATATTAGAAGTTTGTGCTACAGTAGCTTTTCTGTGAGGCCACTTGGACCACTTTTGGAAGGTACTAGTCCCACATGATCCCTGTAATTTAACATTTACAGTATCATAGGTTTGCATCAGGAAGGGCATCCTGCAAAAAAACCTGTGCCAAGTTGTTGTGCAGATCAGTTAGTCCGCTGTGGCGACCCCTTAAGAGAAGCAGCTAAATAAATAACAACAAAATAATGATAATAATATGGACAAGAAATTATGTTTAAATGAATCATTTCAAGTTAGCAAAAATATTAATTAGTAAGATTAAAATACAATAAAAAAAATAGTAATGCTGGAACATATGCAATAACGCTATTCTGGTGCAATATCTTAAATATATCAACATCAGTACAATATACTTAGAAATTCTAAAATTAATATGTCAAATATTCTACATTATTAATAAATTATTTCAATTAAATTTCAAATAAATCATTTGCAGTGAAAACATAATTTAAGTATTACATTGACATTTAAGTATTATTAAAAAAAAACCCACATGGATTTAACTAAGCAAATAGTTCCACTAAATAATTCCTACAGTGATTAATAAGGTTCAGCTGGAAACAATTTATTTTACCCTAACTGTCAGTGAGTAGCTTCTCATTTTGTAAAAAAAAAAAAGAAAAAAAAAACATGTCAGGAGACCTATTCTGTAGTTGTGGCAAACAGTATGTTACTCTGTTTCATGAAATTATTGCCCTGCATCAAGCAACAAAAAATAAAACAAGTCAGGAGACTCTTGTTAGTTTATTCACCACTTCTGTTGAGGGGTCACCACAGTACACCAACCAATCTGCACACAAACAGGTATAGGCTGACGCATCCCACTCGCAGTGCATCCAGGGGTTGTGATTTGTGTATTGGGTTGGAATTTAACCTGGCCTTTCTGCATGGCAGGTAAAAAACCTGCAACTTAGCCACCATTGCCCAACTAAGGAGATTGTTAAAACTACTAAAACTGGGTTAAGAACTGAAAAACACATTATTAAACCCTGAAAGAATAATGGTAAACCATCATAAACCAATGCACACATCATGCCTAATGTCTACCCCATATGCCTGTGGGGGCAGTTTTATGATCTCGGGTTGTTTCTGTTGGTCCGGTCTAGGCTCAGCAATGTTATGTACTTAGAAGTGAGATCAGTTGAGAGCATGAAAATACTGAATGACTAGATCTTTAAAAATTTTTCTGATGGAATGGGCATATTCCAAAATGATGACGATGCCAAGATTAATTGGGCTCAAACTGTGAATTTGGAATTGTGGCTCAAAGAGCACGAGACATTATTTTCACAAATGGATTGGCCATGACAGGGTTCAGATCTTGAGGATCTTTGGGATGTACTGGAGAAGGATTTATGCAGTAGTCTCACTCCCTCATCATCAATACAAGATCAAGGAGAGAAATTAATGCGACTATGGACTGAAATAAATGTTGTGACATTGCATAAGCTTATAAAACAATGCTATAGTCATAATTTAAGTAAAATGTGCGATTACTTCATGCAGTGTATTTTATACACAGTAGGTTTGTCTAATATAATGACACAATGGTTATATACTATAGTATAACAGAACAGGTACTAAAAGAAACAGCAATTTGCAAATTTTCTGGAAATATACTGAAAAGCAAACTGACGTTTTGAGATTGAAAACACTGCAGAGTCACCTTGGCGAACTGGGAGGGATTGAAGAACAAAAGGAGGTCATAGCAGACATGCAGGTACAATATAACAGATTGGTGTTTAAAAGTATGGCTTCACTTTCAAGGACAAGAAAAACAAGAAACCAGATACCATCGTCCTTCAGCAAGAGGTTGTTCTTGTTAACCACTGCCTTCTCTTGATCGTATTCACCTTCTCCTTAGAGGTCATGCCCTAAGAGCTGACGCCATCAGAAAAGCCCATTTTGTACGTAATCATCAATATTTGTAATATATCTCTCAGTTTCATTATATGTTTATCTTAAATTACTAAGATTATTCTCAAAATATCGCTTTGAAATGAAATTCCTCAATGCTTTTAAGTGCAGATAATAAAGATCAATTTGAAAAACATTAATCTTATTTTAATATGGTATGCTGGTGAAAGCAGATACTTTAGAATCAATAACACGTTAAAACAGCTGACCATTTCATCAACCATTGCTAAAAATCAGTCTAAATGTGAAAGAAAAGATGACATTTTCGATATTATTATTGGATATCATTTCATGGAATCTTTATAAAACTGTCTTAAAACAGTGATTCTGCAGAGCATTTTCTTTTGTATGCATCAATGTTATTTTTCATTTTTATTGTTTTATGATACATGCTTTCATTCAGTCATTCATTAATTTAAATATTTGTTACACTTTCATGTACAGATTTGTTTTTTCCCCACTCACCGCATTTTTTTTTTAACATACTCACTAGGTATTAAACAATTTGGTAATTTGTGGTTACCTGTACCTCTTGTGTACTGCATACAGTAAGTTCAAAGTACAGTACTGTAAGTTCAAAGCAAGTGCTTTTGTACAACCCACTTGGCACTGTGCATATACAGATGCAGCATATATTGTACATACTTAATACCTACTGTAGTTTGCTCTTAACCTTCTTTGAGTTTTATATGTTCTTTCAGTTTACATCAGATTTTCCTGTTCCTTCCAAAACATGGCATATGACATTGCTTAATTGCCCCATGTATGAGTGTGTGTATGCATGGCACCCTGTGATAGACTAGATTTCCATTCAGAGTGTTTTGCAGCCTCACACTATAGATCCACCCTCCACCATGGTCGTGGCATCATTTTGATCAGCTTATGCAATGTCACAACATGTATTTCTATTGCATTAATTTCTCTTCAAGATCTTGTGTTGACAATGGGAGAGTCGGACCACTGTGTTAAGTTTTTCCAGCACATCCAAAAGATTCTCAATGGTGTTAACGGTTGGGAAAAAGATGTAAAAACTGGTCATTCAGAATATTCAGGTAGTTGGTGGACCTAACTTTTTTGGACATTAAAATGATTGAACCTAGACCTAAATAACATATATAACCCCAAATCAACACTGTTCCCACAGACCTGTATGGTAAGCACTAGGTATAATGGGTATATCACTTCATCTTCCTCTAATCCTACCCTGATGCACATTGACACACAACAGTTTTCCAATGCTCCACAGTCCATTGTTTATATTCCCTATTAAATTGAAGCCTTTTCCCAAATACCCTTTGTTAAGTAGTTTTCGTATGCTACACTGCTGTTTAGTCCAATTCTCTCTAATTTGCTTCATATTGCGTGTGTGGAACTGCTCTTACAGTACATTCACTATTAAACACAGTCATGAGCTCTACTCTTTTTTTTGCATTCAGTATGTTTTTTTTCGATCACGTCTTCCCCAAAGGTGAGGGCTCAACCCTATCCTTCCAGGTTTTAATAATACATTTTTAATGCTTACCCCATTTTTAGTAGTTACAAACAATTTAGCATTCTGGGAGCACTGGTGACTCAGTGGTAGGTGGTTTGCCTGCCATGCGGAAGGCCCAGGTTTGATTCCTAGCCACTGGATGCAGTGCCGGTCCCAAGCCCGGATAAAATGGGAGGGTTGCGTCAGGAAGGGCATCCGGCTTAAACCTGCGCCAAGTTGTAGTGTGGACTGGGTATTCTGCTGTGACGACCTCTTGTCGGGAGCAGCCGAAAGACCAACAATTTAGCAGCCTCCTTTGTTGTTGTCTTTTCTTGATGCATGACAATAGTTTAAACCATCTGAACCAGAGTAATTTTTTGCCACAGCCACAGGATATGTCTTTTAGCATGGTTGTTTAAAAAAGCTACTCACTGCATCATTTAGGATTACGTAAGTTGTTGCCAGCTGAACCTTATTAATCACTGCAGTAATGATCCAGTGGAAGGCTCTTACCTATTTGCTTAATTAAATCCAGACGGTTACAGTATATATATATTTGTTTGCGTGAAAATTAATTGCACACACATACTTGAGCTAGATCTAATAATTTTTCCAATGTAATTTTTTCTAACAGCGTTTTCCATTAATTTTTTAAATTACCATATCTTCTCTTCCCATTTCATTGCAATGAAACAAAGCCTATACAGTATGTTACCCCAAGCTCGGCCGAAACACCTACAGTATAAAAACCTATTAAAATTTGTTCAGTAGTTTTTATGTGATGCGTGCATAAACAAACCGAAAACAGATAGACAAAACTTCCAAAAAAACATCTTGATGTGTTCT
The DNA here is from genome assembly GCF_024256425.1 of Clarias gariepinus. NCBI lineage: Eukaryota > Metazoa > Chordata > Actinopteri > Siluriformes > Clariidae > Clarias > Clarias gariepinus. The sequence continues at coordinate 18,707,605 of NC_071109.1, read as the reverse complement.
ATTATTTATTTTATGTCCACCCCAAATTATTTAATGAATAATTATTACCTGACACACCAACTTTACAGTGGTATTATATACATATAATAATTGTAATAATATACACATTTACAAATTTTTGTCCAAATTGGCAATTTTGTTTATTGTAGTTGATTAAGGCAAATGTATAACAAAACTATTTCTGTCTTTTTTTTGTTTGTTTTAAGAGGAGACGTGTGTTCCAATGAGACGTGCTCTGTTCTAGATGTACTAGTAATCTACCATAGACTCAGAAAAGCTTATCATGACCTTATGTCTTACATAATAGATTGAACTGAGGCTGAGATGGTGAATCAATATGGGTTAAGCATATTTCGAAGCTGGAGGTCATGCAGGTCATTCTGCTCTTAATAAATGAAGTGTAATGTCAGGAGCAGAGTGACATGACAAATGAGACTTCCAGAGATAAAATGTCAATATTGCAGCTGGTACAGAGTAGACTGGTAATTCTAACAAAGTTACAGTTTCTAAGGACTGGCAGAAAAATGAGGGATTTCTGTCATATAAATGGAGACAAACTGGATGCTTACTTGTTTATAGGGGAAATAAACATCAGCATCTTAACCATATGAGCATTGAATCTTTATTTATGTGATCGAAATCCTTTCCAGAGCCTATTAAAATTAGACTTGTGTCTATGCCACAAATGTGTCCAATGAATGAATGAGTTAAATGAGTCCAAATAAACAATTATGGTGTGTGTGTGTGTGTGCACGTGCATGCTGCTAATGAACATGCCAGCTATGACACTGGACTGTGATTTACTGTAGCAAATAAAGGTGCTGTTTAGTTCACAGAAAGACATCATTTCACCAACAGCCCAATGAGCGTACACCACTTGGCCAATCTCCTGGCTTGCATAAAGGGAACAGAATTTTCCACCAAGCTTTTGTTCACCTAATACTGTATGTAATGCTTCCAGATCACACCAGAATCTTTCATTAGATCAACATCTAAAAGTGAACAGATTCAGGTGCATGCCTAAGCAAGCTTAACATGTATGTTTGGTGTATTATAGCAGGCTTAGCACTGCTAACACTAACAGGTTAGGGGGAATAAATATGACATAAAATGATAATAAAAATCTACAGTAAATATTAGTAAGATAAACAATGCAACACCATTTTCATTTCTGCCTATATAAAATAAACTACAAAAATATGAGAAACTGAGCAATAAATGAATATTGTTGCTTTATTAGGAACGTTTTACACTGTAATGTATAAGGCTTTTAAACCAGCCTATGATTTCTATGATGTTATTGATTCCACAAGATGCTGAAAACATCCCTTTGAGATTCCCCTTCATGTTAGTATGATTGCATTCCTCCTACCACATGTCAAAGGCGTTCTACTAAAGTCTCTAGCTGAAAGTGGCCATTGGAATATGAACCACTGATGACCCAATTGTGGCCATGAATGAAAGCACATGGTTAATAACAATACTCACATAGGCACAGGCATTCAAATCTTGATTGATTAGTATTAATAAGCCCAAGAAAACATTCCCCACACTATTATACCACCTCCACCAACATGCTGGCACCAAATTCTGACTCTACCATCTGTGTGCATCAGCATCAGCAAGGATTCATCACATCTTCAGTTGTTTGGATTTGGTAAGCCTGTGCACACTACAGCCTCAGCTTTGTCTTTGTTTTTCTTAGTTGACAAAACTGGAACCCAAATGTGGTCTTCAGCTGTTGTAGTGCAACCACGTCAAGGATTCGACATTGTGCATTCTGTTCAAATTTTTTTGTTCTACACACTATAACAGAATGGTCATCTGGGATACTGTAGCCTGTTCTGTTCTGTTAGCTACAACCAGTCTGTACATTAACCATCAAACTCTTTCATCAAGTAGGAGTTTGTGTCCACAGCACTGCACAATCACTTGTCACAATTTACCTTTCCAAGTGAATTCGAATGACTGTTTTGTGTGAAATCCCAGGAGACCAGCACTTATAGAGAAAGTCAAACCAGCCCTTGTGTTACAAACAATGATGTCATGGTAAAAATAAATGAGATCACATTTTTCCCCATTCAATAAATATTGAATTTATTTTTTAAAATTGATTGAGCTCCATGTCTAAAATATGGAAATAATGTTTAAAGCCACAAGTGCTCTGTTTAACCACTATGATATGTTTTAGTAACCATATATCATGTTATACAGTACAGTACATTTCAGTCAGTTCAATTCAGAGCTGTAGGGTTGTGAGTCACAACAAAAGTGCAAATGCTCTCATGGCTCTCTACATAATGACAAACGTATGGGTTGCACATGTTCTCCCCGTGGTTGGGGGGTTTCCTCTGGGTACTCCTGTTTCCTCCCACAGTCCAAAGACCTGCAGATTAGGCTAATTAATTTTCTTGAAATTGACCGTTGTGTGTGTGTGTGTGTGTGTGTGTGTGTGTGTGTGTGTGTGTGTGTGCCCTGCGATGGATTGGCCCTGTCTAGAGTGTACCCCACCTTGTGCCTGAAGTCTCCTGGGATAGGCTCCAGGCCCTTGCAACCCTGAATACAGGATAAAGCGGTATAGATGATGAGTGAGTGAGTGAGTGAGTGATTAAGTGGGTTGCACAGTTTGTGACCTCTGGTGTTCAAACTGTACAATTGCATAAAATGTATAATTAAGGGAACACATGACAGTTTCCAGTTTGTAGAATATATTGTCACATTTTTTAATTGCAATGCATCTTTTCATGAAACTTTTATACACCCCTTCTCGATAGTTTATTCTATCATATTTTATTTTCTCTGCATTTTCTGATTAAGGGAATCTGTATATTGATGGGTTGTAGATTGCAGCACTGACAGCATTGTAGCTACTCATGCAGGTCGACAGTTGATCACAAACAAAGCTTTTTTTTTTCTTTCGGATCTGAGAATTTAAAGTTAATTGCATTGTGGTCATTGCATTCATTGTGGCTTAGCACATTGTGTTTCCTAAGCTAGCTTTACCACTCCAACACCAAAAAGGTTTACTATATTAATGTAACCAAAAGTTTGTGGACACCTGACCATCATATGTGCATGTGCTTTTTAAACATCCGATTCCAGTTTGAGTGGGAAAACCTTTTACTGGGTTTTTGGATTGAACTGGTTTGAATTTGTCCATTTGGCCACAAAAGCATTAGTGAAGGGCACTGATGTGAGGTAAGGAGGACTGGACAGGTTTGAACTATTATCTACATCTTCACTTCTTGGGCTGCTTAGTTCCAGTAAAGGGGAACTTCATATTACATAAAAAGGATAAACCAAGATGAAGAACAGAAATCTGTCTATGGTAGAAAACAAGGTATTTTGAAGTCAGATGCGAAACAGAGGACAGAGTTTGAGTGGTGTTAGTAGGTCAAAAGTCCAGAAGGAGAAACAGCTCAGAATTAAGTTTAAAATAAGAATATACTGTATGCTTAAAGATGGTAGACAACAACAATTAATATTATTAATATATAAATTATAACGTTCATTATTCATTATTATTATTCATTATCATTAATATTATAAATATTATTATTGTTGTTGTTCGTGTTAAGATTTTTTTTGCTAAATGCCACCCTTATATCTTATTAATTTTATTTATCATTATTATTATTATTATTATTAACCTCTGTTTTTGGCATAAAATCATATGTAGAATACAAGACAAAGTGACTTTAGCTGGGTTTTACAGACAGGGTCATGTATTTTTGCCATATTGTTGGCTAAATCACCTTGTTTTGTCTCAAAATCTGTCAGATAAAACCTTTTGGGAATTGCATTTGAGAGAATGGTATTGTTCTTAAAATACTTTTTCTAGGCTGTAGGAAAACTATTTTAAGTAATAAAAAGAATGGGATGTTCTGTGGGTAATGTTGTGCCTGGGTTTCGGTCAGGTCAACTTGTTTAAAAAAAACAACTTTTTGTTCTGGGAGAAGCTGATAAAAATAACAGTAATATACTTTACATTCTGACGCTCAGTTTTGAGTTTTAATTCTGGAAGAAGACAACAATAAAGAAAATGGTCATTGCTTTGTTTTACTCCATGTAGAACATTTAAATCGTCATTATCGTTATCATTATCATTATCATTACTACTACTACTACTACATAGCCTTTACTACCATGTAGATTTCAATGGGCTGTGGTTGACATTCAGTTTGTGATAAAGTGATAAAACCATTCCACACCAATATACAGTATATAATTCATAACTTGATTTATACCACTTGAAGATCAAGCCAGTCGTCACTACATTCTCTGGGCATACATACCTCAAACACACAACATAAAACCAAGGTCATGCTATTTTCACCTCAGGGATTTGGGATTGATTGATCCTTCTATCCATCCATTCAAGCATAAATCCACCAATCTGGCATTTATCAAGAGAAGACTCCCCTTACCTATACATTGATCTCCCAGTAAGCAAAATCATGTATCAGCTAAGCCTAATATACTTCCCTCAAAATAGAGTCTTAACAATACAAAGACACATAATGGAAGCAAGACAGATTCTCTAGAGATTTTATATACACTATATTCAGTGTACATCTGCTTCTTTTCATTTTTTGAATAAATATGAAGCAGACTGTTTAAATGTCAACTGCTACAGTAGCACCGGACTGGGTCAGACAGGCAGTGAGGGGCCTGTGGGTGTAAAACACCAGCCTTCAAGGCTCACTGAATGACTGTTATAATTAACAGAGGTGCACTTTCTCAAATACTACATTAATATCAATGCAGGGGGTCTAAAGCATGACGCAAAGCATTGAAGTATTGAAAAGAACTGCAATAAGTCTAATATGACTTAAATAAGACTGATTACAAGGATAATAATATTAAAGGACAGAAGAGGACCACTTCAGTGAAAGAGTTACCAAAAAAAAAAAACTCTTTAAAATTACACTTAATTAATAACCTGGACTCATTTCAGTTCTGTGATTGAAGACACACCCTCAGATGCTTCCATATAGCCCCAGGACCCATACAGCATTCAGTACCTTATACTGATAACACTAACATTCTACTTAATATTCTTCTAGTGTACATTCAATTTGTTAAAACTTAAATTGTACATCCTTGTCACTAAAAAGTTTTAAATTCACATAGATAGATTATATTATTATTATTATTATTATTATTATTTATTTATTTATTTTTATTTGTATATATATATATATAATATATAATTTATAAATTCATTCATCAACAATACAAAACATCATTCAATGCGGTAGGTGGAGCAGATCAACATAGTGATGGTGGTGCAGAACATGGCCGTAATAATTTTGGTATCTGGGGTGGCAGAATGCTTTGAATAATCATAAATCTGTTCAAATGTGAAATGTGGTAAAACGTGCCATAAAATAGGAGTTGCAAATGTGGCGTCTAATACTGCCACTGAGTGGACATGCTGATATCACTCCTCTGAAATTGCCTGAACAAGCAGAAACTGATAAAATACACTAAGTAGTGTTGTGTTTTGAAGAGCAAGTCATAAATCAACCCATAGGCAGTGAGGTTGCGCCGCTGTCGTCTCTTTCCAGATACCATCAGCAATGCGACACACTATACAACACAGCCTGTCTCACAGGGCTGTGGAGACAAAGATATTCTTCAGTGTTTTCTACACTCTTCTACAAACAACTTCAATGTAAAACTGCCGTGTACTGAATAAATAAAATATATTTAAAATTAGAGTTACTGGATTATTATACATAACAGACTGCAATACTAAAACACCACACAAATGAATATGTAGGCTACTATTTTTATGTACTCTATGTACATTTAACGAGAATAACCCTTATGAAAATCATGATGTGTGACATTGTGTATATCATTTTATGTTGTGCCAGAAATTGCAAATGTGACCGAACAGTAGACACAAAAGACATAATGCAGTTCATCACATGACATCATTTTAAAGAGAAATGAAATGAAACTTTGCATGTAGGCCTACTGTAAATAATCACATAATAATAACAAACTGAAGTGTATAAAACCATGTTACATGTGAATGTATGTGAAATTACTATAGTTACTTTTCCTCAATACAAAGGTACCACTCAACTAGTCTCCATTACAAGTGCCGCATTTGTATCCTCACTGAACCCAACTATTTGAAAGTCAGCTTTGTCGCAGTTGATGGTCTCTCACAGCGTGGTTTGTCTTCCCCTTCTTTAAACTTCTTCATCCATGTGTGCACGTTGCTGTTGTCATCTCTATAAACATTCTGCAGCACAGTGGGAGACTCCAGCTACAACAATGAGGATTTTAAAGAGGATTTAAGAGTTGGGTTCGTTGATGGTACAAATGCATCGCTTGTGATGAGAAGTGCTGTAGCTTTGCATAGCATACAGGAAGAGTCATTCTACCAAAATGTGCAGTTTGAACGACCCACAGTACTGTATGTCAGATAATAAAAAAGTTATGCGCTTTTGCATTACTTTTGGTGCTCCCTTTGTAGAACCTTAAACTGTAAATCAGTTCAATGGATTCGCATTACTTAGCCAGACAGTGAATAAGTATACTACAGCTCTACACAACTCAATCTCTAAGCACAATAGCACAAACCGTATGACGAAATGGCTCACACTAAGTTCCTCTTAGCTTTATTCTTCATACAGTAACTTCCATGTAACTAACAAATATATTAAATTTACAGTAAATTATGTCACAAATTTTTTTTTTAAGTACAGCGCTAATGCAACACCACACACAATATTTAAAAAAAAATAACACAACTTGGAATTTTTTTTTAAAAGATTATACCATCTGTGGATCAGTTTGGTTATTAATAAGTGAGATGGCAAATAAATTGCCATCTGGCAACGATCGACTCAGCTTGTATTTTGGCAGGTGGTAAGAGCAAGCTGGATTTTAGCACAGTAAACACCTTAGCTATTTAAATAATGCTGACAACCAATCAATTCTAATATTAGTAGCCTTTTAACTGCTCATTTAATCTGCACAACAACTTGGCACAGGTTTTACACTGGGTAACCTTCCTGACTCAACGCTCCCATTTTTATCCAGACTTAGGATCAGCACTGCATCCAGTGGATGTCTACAATTGTCTAAACTTTTATGGGAAGAAAAGCTTTTAGAAAATGATGTAAATAAACAGATGGATATGGAAGTGATATAGAAGAGAGACTAGATATAGATTGGTTATTTGTAAAAAGACCTGAGTGATTTCTCTCAGTGGTAGCCCAGTTACTGTTAGATTCTAACTTGCAAAAATTCACATGACGTTGTGAATTTGGTCCACTGCACAGCTTACAGCAGGTTTATACGGTTACTGATATTTTTTCCTCCTATTTGGCACCAATTTGGTTGCTTGCCAATTCCCATGCACTTGACAGGTTTCTGCTATCAGGTGACAGCTAGTAAATAGGGAGGGTGAAGGTTAACAGGGTTTCCTTTAAATCAGTCGACCACATCTTTTCAAACTGCTGCTCATGATGGATCACAGGTCAGTATAGGACTCTCAGAGGAGAGTGATCCTCATGAGCGGATAGTGCCTTTGTGATTGGCAGGAAACAAACCATATAACATCTCTCCCACCTAGAGAGCATGACCAGTTTCGTTCTTTTGGTTCCAGGCCACAGATGACTGTGCCATCATCATCAGAATTCAAATTTGCATTATTACAAAGATAAGGAAATGCTTCTTTAGTTCATTAATTCACACTTGCTTAATTTAAACCAATTTGGTTTCTCAATTACATGGCCAAAAGTTTTTGGACACCCGACCATTTCAGTCAAAATGTGCATCCAATTCTAGTGTTAGTTCCCCTTTTGCTGTTATAATAACCTTCACTGTTTTAGGACAGTTGTCCATTCCACTTGAGAGCACTGATGTGCCCATTCGGCCATCAACATATTAGTGAACTCAGGCACTGTTCACTCTGTGGATGAGGAGGCCTGGGGCACAGTCATCATTGCAGTTTATTCCAAAGGTGTTTAGTGTTAAATCAGGGACATGTGCATGCCTTCCAGCAAAGTTGTTCCACTATGTAGTCTTGATAAACCATATCTTTATAAAGCTGGCTTTGTGTATAGGACACCGTCATGCTGGAATAGGTTAAGGTCCCTTAGTTGTAGTTAAAAGGAAATTCTAATGCTAAAGCAGACTGAACATTCTAGACAACTGTGTACTTCCAATTTTGTGGTAACAGTTTGTAGAAAAATAACATATGGGTGTGATGGTCAGGTGTTTACAAAATGCAATAGAGTGTACGTACTGTAAGTTAATCTTATGCTACAGTATATGGTAAAAAAAAAAAAAAAGAACGAATCAGCTATTATTAATCTTTCCTTAAAAAGCAAAACAGGTTTCAAGTTACATATGTAACTGTGGTTCAGTGAACACTGAATAACACTTGAAGGACCAAACCAGTTGTGTGCACACATGCTGAGACCTTTAACAAAGTCACAAAGGATTATAAGTACTGTTGTTTTATGGTTAACTACCAGAGCGCTGTGTGCTGAAGTATTTCTTGGGAAAAAAAAAAAAAAAACTATAATGCTCACTTAAGCAGAAGTAATTAGATAAAAGGGCCAAATTAAAAGAATGGTTTAACTCTATCTCCAAGCATAGTCATAAGTTATACAGATAGCATCAAGATGTACAGTACATGACACCCAGTGTTTACAAGGGTAGAAAGAGAAATGGAGAAACAGCTACATAATAAGCCCCTTTTTGGTAACTATAGTGAAGGTCTGGAGTTTTTCAGAATTTGACTAGCCATTCATGTGTCTGATCAAACATTTACATTTATTTACATTCACATTTATGATATTTGGCAGACATCATCATTGGCCAGAGTGACTTAAAATCTCTTTATTTATACGACTGAGCTGCTGAGAGGTAAAGGCCTTGTGTACAGAATAATGAATTGAATGTTGGACTAACCCTAGCTTTGGCCTCTTTCAGCCGGGAGCCTATTCCAGGAGACTTAGGGCACGAGGCGGGGTACACCCTGGACAGGGTGCCAATTCATCGCAGGGCACTCACACATACACACATTATGGGCAAAATATATGCTTTTAACTCGGGGGAAACCCACCAGGCATGGGGAGAACATGCAAATTCCATGCACACAGAGGCAGGAATCGAACCTGGCCGGAAATTGAACACATACTGTACCCTGCGAGGTGGGAGGCAACAGTGCTAACCACTAAGAAATCTAATTGCCATTACACTCTTATCATAAATAACTGCAATTAAAAAGGGTTTCTATACTTTTTATACTTATTACAGGGAAAAGTATAAAAATGTATCATGTGCTACAGACAGTAGCTCTGTACCCTTTTGTGGCTAATGTTCATTTCAGTATGATGTTAACCAGGTTCTTCACAAGCTGGAAACAACAGCAACAGCACCTTAATGAAAGCGTTGATTAGAGAGGCACAAGGAAACATACAAGGAGCAGATAAGGCCAGTCGCTCTGCCCTGATGCATTGTACCATCAATCTCTCTGGTGTTTATTATCTACAGGAGCAGGCTGCCGCCCCCGGCCTGGCCACTGGTCTAATTAGAGATGGTGCCAAAAAGATGCTGCTTTATAAATCAACCCCCACATCTACATCCTGACATTAGTCTTCCTAAGAAGATGTGCATCAGTACTGTGCTGTATTCTCCAGCTACATGGCCTTCACCCCAAAGAAGAGGTGAAAAGTGACAAAGTATTAGGCACATGATTTATACTCCTCCATCAATCTTACTAAATAGAGGTTCTTGACTTGCTGGCTGTAGCTCTTCCCTGATACATTAGCAGTACTGTGACACTGCACATGTCAATCCCCCCCTCAAACTTTTTTTTTTTTTTTTTTTCCAACAAAGCGTTACCTTCTTTTTTCATGACTGGAAGTTTAATGGTAAAAATGCACATGTGTTACTCTTTGCATTACATAACATATGACCTTCAGATTCAGGAATGATTCAAAAGGCGAGCGCTTCAACATCTATAAAGTGATGTAATTTAAAAAGTTTGGAGTGATGCCGTTTTGCCAAGTTTTGACGCCCTCTAAAATGGCCTAGGGGTACAATTACACTGTTTGTTAATTGCTGCCTATGAGAGGCACTTATCAACACCCACTTTTGTTTAAAAAAATCTTTCTGTTACTGTTGCCTGCCTAGATTGAGTGGCTCTCACAGTAGGGTTGATGGCCAGTGTTAATTGCAAGAGTATGAATAATTTAACTCAGTATTGGCGAGATGGGAAGAAAAAAAAGCCCACAGTCGATATGACCGCTCCATCTGAGAAGCTAAGGGGATCCCTAAGGCGGAGGCCTGAAAGATTCTGGGTTAGATACTAAGGGGTTTAAAATTCCTGGTCAACAGTGGAATTGAACTGTAGCCCCTCCAGGGTTCTGTTCCTGTATGCCTATTCAGCTCCTTCCTCGCCACTAATGGCACTAATGGTGGATCTGTGTTTCATGGGGTTCAGTTAGTCCATTTTATGACATTTTTAATTTTATAGCACTCATGGAGCCCCATGCATGCCTGTCAGTAGCACTGATGGAGGTTTTTAATTTGTGGAAAACGGCTGTGGAGAAGAAAAGGCTTATGAGCTAATGATTATAATGAGACACCTCATAAAGCTGAAAATGATAAACCTCCTTTTAAATGTTTGTAATTACGGCTATTATAATTATATTATTATCTGAGGGCCAAGATCCTGAACATGTAAATAACTTTATATGCTTAAAGATTACTTTCTTTAAAACGTAAAAAGGTGTTAAACTACAGGTATGTACAGCCATCATATATTCACACCTAATATCACAGCACATATTCAACACCTAATTAACACTGAAACATTTGGCAGCAAGAAACTTTGGCCCCTGAAAAAACTTTGGCCCTTTATTTCGATTGCAGTACTGTATAACATTTGGGGACGTAAATTGAAGTTACAAGTCTGCCATCTAGTGGAGGACTAATGCATTTAACACAGAGAACAATGCTGAGGCTGCTGTAGAAACAGGACATAACATTATTCTCACTTAGAAATTAGTACATTAAGTATCATTAATTTATGAGTGTGCTAATGTTTTGATTTACCTTTTTTTAAATGCAGTGGCTTATGGATTACTAAAAGAATGTTTATATTATACAACGTCGTTAACACATTTGCTTTCATACTTAATTTTTTTACATAAAACAGATTAAATTTTTGAAAAATAAAATTTAAATCCTGCCATATATACATCTCTCTCTTGCACACACACACACACACACACACACACAAACTGTGTGGGAGGAACAAACATACTGTTGCACTTTGGAGTGCTGGCTCAGGTTATTGAGCCTCTAACCGAAGCGTGGAATAAATTTGTTCTCCACAGGCATGGCTACATTCGCTGTTCTTTTTCTTTTTTGGGTTTTGCTACAGCAACAGCTGCAGATCTTTGCAGGTAAGGCATCCAATAGCTCACAACGCTCAAATTAAGACAATGATCAACATAACCACGCAATCAAAACGGATCATGGCTTTCTTATCCATAAATAACACGGGTGTTTTAAAGACAAGTAATGGAAGAATAAGCGCTTACTGTAAGTACATTTTTAGAGATCTGCGCTTAGGCTTAATCATTTCAACACTCTATATCTCCCCAGGGCCAGTCTTCCTGGATAAGTGGGAGGCAGAGATTGTTTTGCAGAGGCCCAGGCGTGCAAACACAGGTGCCCTTGAGGAGATTTTAAAAGGGAATTTGGAAAGAGAGTGCATAGAGGAGAGGTGTAGCTTTGAGGAGGCCAGAGAAGCCTTCGAAAATGATGAGAAAACAGTGAGTAACAAAAGAAACCCAGTAATACCTGACCAGTCACTATATATGTTATTGCACGGGCATGACATGAATAAACCTATGGTTGTGTTGTGGTTTTTACAGATGGAGTTCTGGTCTGGTTACGCTTGTACGTTTTTAAAAATTGTTTACTCCAATTTAACTTTTCCTTAAAATAAAGAAACAAGAATACATTTGATGCTCACAGATGAGTAAAATTATCTTAAAAATATTGTCATCATTTCAGATGGTAACCAGTGTAAATCAACACCGTGTAAAAACCAGGGGACATGTGAGTTCCAAAAGAGCACCTACACATGTCATTGTCAACCAGGTTTCACTGGACAGAACTGTGAAATAGGTGAGACCAAAAAAACAAAACAAAAAAAGACTAAGGTACATTTAAAACCAGTACATGTCAGGAATTTCACAACGTGACCACTTTGTTCCATGTTTGTTTGTTCAGTGACTGTCAAGAACTGTGATGTTAACAATGGTGGCTGCATGCATTTCTGTTCTACAACGGATACTCATGTGGCAGTGTGTTCCTGTGCTACTGGGTACAAACTTGTGGAGAAGGTCAAATGCGAGCCTGAAGGTACAGTAATCTACAGCTTTTTTTTATTTCTCCCCGTTCTCTTTAGCCCGTTCTAGAGTAGTGACGGTTGAAATTCTCTTAAACTTCAACTGTATCATTTAACATACTGTATACTGTACACTTTCCATATTATGAGCTATTATACTGTATATAAGTTACAATGTGCGCATAAAGTTCTGTATATACACATATACTGTACAAATATAAACTATTAGCAATAAACCATATTTGTTTACATACTGTAGACACATCTTTTTGTGTGTGTTTGTTTTTACAGTGAAGTATCCCTGTGGTGTAAGAAAACTGAGCAAAAGGATTTTTGTAAGGTCTTTAGGCTCTAACATGACCAACAGAACAGAACCTAACAAAATTCTTACACATGCAAGTGTTCCCATCACCAACCAAACTACAAGCCAAAAGAAAGGCAAAATCTCATCTAATCGTTCCAAGCTGCCCATAGGGTTCTATAACACCACTGACTGGATCAACAATAGAACTCGCATCATTGGTGGAGAATCAGCATCATCACCTGGAGACATTCCCTGGCAGGTAAATTAAGAGCCTGGGAAACTTCATGACACTTATGATCACATGATAAACTTATGATTTTATGATCACTTATGATGAACACTTTATGTATATATATATATATATACTTATTATATTATGATGATGCAAAATATATTATTTGGACAATGGCCTTTTTGACTGGTGCACTTTAGGTGGCGTTGGTGCTGCGCTCCACCCAGCAGGTGTTCTGTGGAGGTTCTATTCTAAGCCAGCAGTGGGTCATAACTGCAGCACATTGTATAGAAGAGAGCAAGCAGAGACCGTTTTTCGTCAGAGTCGGTAAGACTCCAGGCTAACAGCAACAACAAATATATAATCTTACAAGCGTGACCTGACCAGAACCCCATCTGTAAAAACTACAACAGAACCATAGGTTTATTCATGCCATGCCTGTGCAATAACATATACAGTATAGTGATTGGTCAGGTATTACTGGGTTCTTCTGTTACTTACTGTTTTCTCATCATTTTTGAAGGCTTCTCTGGCCTCCTCTGGCTAATAAAAAGAGCATTTCGCCTAAACACCTTTAGCTTTGATTATGTGTTGGCCAATGCATGTGTAGATATACAGTAATACCTCTCAGAACCACTCTTGTACAATTTGAGTACAGGAACATACCTGTATCATTAGGGGGGAAAAGTCCATTGATATGATAATCTGATCATTCAATACATTTAGGTCATCAGCTGACTTCAGTTTATTGCTATATACCTTTGTTGAGCCTAGACCTGACCATCTGAAGGAACCCCATATCATAACACTATCTCCAGATGTTTGTACACTGGGCACTATGCATGATAGGTGCATTTCTTCATGCACTTTCTTACTTAACCTCACATGACCATCGTTCTGAAATCTGAACTCATCAGATTAAAAAAATGACCTTTTTTACTGTTCCAAAGTCCAGTCTTTATGCTCCCTAGCAAATTGAAGCCTTTTCCCCTATCAATCTTATTAACAAGTGGTTTTCTTTTGGCCACAAAGATTTTTAGTCCAAATCTTGTAAGATCTCTTTGCATTGTTCATATGGAAATTCTCCAAGTTTCACTATTAAACATAGCTGTGATTTCTCCTGTCGAATCTTTTTATAACACAACTTCACCTATAGTCAAGATTTTCAACAGCTCAGCATTATCCTTACAGCTTTTAATAATATGTTACCCAATTCTAATCATTTAAATGTCTTCTGTGCTTTATGCAGGCCAATAAACTGATCCTTCTAAAATGGTGACACTTTAAGCCAGGCATTACTGTAAATATTTACTTAAAAATGTGGTCATTTAAAAAATAAAATTACAAAAGTACTAACACGAAGAATGTGTAATTAATGCCATGGAGACCTTCTTGTGTCTTTTCATTTTTTAATAAAAGGTCAAGAAGGGTTTTGCTACAGTAGGTATAACATACAGAAGATCTTGCAAGCTTAATGATTTATCAATTATATACAGTCTAAAATGAATATAATGAAATGAATCCAGGTCTAATTTAAATTCACATTTGAAATGTGACAAATGCAGTGCTGGCCCATACTAATTGGTATGTCCTGCAGGTGAGAACAATGTCAACAAGAAAGAAGGCACAGAGCAGGATCTAGAGGTGGAAACAGCTATAATGCACCCTCTCTTTGATCCACCCAAGAGCCAATACAACCATGACATTGCTCTTCTGCGCCTACGCAACTCCATCATTTTTAATGATCATGTGCGGTCCATCTGTATTGGACCCAGCGGCTTCAGCAAGTCCCTGCTTCAATCTGGCACACTGGCTACCATTAGTGGTTGGGGCCGGCTGTCCTTTCAAGGACGAACTGCAGAGACACTTCAGAAAGCTGAAGTGCCCTATGTGGACAGAACCAATTGTAAGGAAAGCAGCAGTGACCTAATCACGCACTACATGTTCTGCGCTGGCTACCAGAACGCATCCCAGGACGCATGTCAAGGGGACAGTGGGGGACCCCATGCCAACCATTATTATGAAACTTGGTTCCTTACTGGCATTGTTAGCTGGGGGGAGGAATGTGCCAAAAAGGGAAAGTATGGCATATACACACAGGTAGGCAACTACTACAAATGGATACAGTTTGTCATGGGTATCACCAAAAAAATGCCATATAGTACTGTTGAGTCTTAAGTAGAAGATTTTCATTTCTCAGGACTGATGATAATTAATAAGTGCGTAAGTATGTGTATGTGTGTGTGTGTGTGCTCTGCGATGGATTGGCACCCTGTCCAGGATGAACCCTGCCTTGTGCGCTAAGTCTCCTGGGATAGGCTTGTGGCCCCTTACAACCTTGTATACAGGATAAAGCGGTATAGATGATGAATGAGTAAGTGATAATTATTTCAAGATTAAAATTGTTTACTATTAAGCAGTACAGTGGAACCTCAGATTGCGAGTACCGTGGTTTGCGAGTGTTCCGCAAGATGATCAATGATTTTTATCGATCAAATAAATTTTAACTTGAAAAACAAACAAATCTTGGTTTACGAGTGCCAAGTATCATCATGTCATGTGATCACAACTGAGACAAAGTTTTTTTCTCTCTTGCGCTGTGGAATTGTGGGTAATTGTCTTCCCTGCTCGGTCTTAGTACACGTCTCTCACTTATATAATCAACATCTGTACATGTGTGTATTGTTTACCATAACACTGTCACTATGTGTCTGCGCGTAAAACATCTTTTTTGTGTTTGTATCCTTTTTTTATGCGTGTGTGAACAGCATGCCTGTACTGTTTATTATAACATACATGCGTGTAATGCAAAAGCAAGTCACATTAGAGAGTTTAAAGATCCATTTTCTTTCTCTGTATCAGCCTGCAGTTTGTGTCTGTGTGCGCTTGCGTCATTGGATACTGTGCCCCCTCACACATACACACAAACACACACACACACACCCTCCTTCTCTCGCCTTCACACATACACAGACACACACACTCTGCTCTACGTAGAAATACTGCTTTGTCGCAATTCTTTTCAAAGGTAGAGTGCAGGTAATTTTTTTTTTACTTTACAGCAGTGATTCTGTTAGTGTTTCCGTTAATGCGTGTGTGTGTGTGTGTGTGTGTGTGTGTGTGTGTGTTTACTGTGTAAGATGAGAAGCCTTTAATTTTACTTTAGCCTCACACACATACACACACACACAGCGCCTACGCGCATAAACAGTATCACTTATCTGTTGGGATTTATTTTTATTTTAAAATGCAGGTTAATTTTTTTTTTTACTTTGTATTTTGTATTAATTATTTTTATGTATTTATTTTTTTGGACTGTGGAACGAATTATTTGAGTTTCCATTATTTCTTATGGGAAAATTCACTATGATTTACGTTTTTATTCCGAAATGAATTATGCTCGTATTCTAAGGTTCCATTGTACTTTTATATATAGATATATAGATAGAGGTTCTTTTGTCGACTGTGTAAAAAGACAAGCCAAAAAGACAAACACAAGCAATACACACATTCCAATATAATGCAGCTGTTGTCTTTAGATCTAAATACTGAAGAAACCATAGACTAAAAAAGTAGTAAGTGTAATTCTCCTTAAAGAAATGATGTTGGAATTGTTGACAAATTCTTAATCTAATTACAGTTTTAATCCCTGTATTTGCATATTTTTAAATAAAGCAATCTTAATGTAAGCCTTTGAGGGGACTGATTTTTATATATGAAAAAGAAAAAAAGTAAAATACTTGACCGTGTTACTTCCAAGTCAATTGCTTCTCAACAAACAACGTATAAAAGTGTATTTTAAGTCAATTTCTTTAAAGTGGGCACAAAAATAGGACAAGATTCTAAATGCATGTCATGCAACAACCCCCTCCCATCCCTACTGGACTGGCAGAAATCAGTTCATAAATTCATCTTGTAGAGACGAAAGACCAAGCAGCGCTACAGCTTTGAACTCACACACTTCAGAGGAAAAGAAGAAATGTGGTAATCTGAGAATATCTGACACTCAAAGCCGACTTTGTGATTGTGTGTGCCTAAAAAGACTCTTGGCCCAATTCTGAAAAAAAAAAAAAAATGCTGGATCCTCCCCAACGCTGATCAAGGCCTTTCAACCATTTCAGCGGCTTTTCAGAGAGAGCGAGAGAGTGAGAAAGACCAATTCAAAGTGCATTTCTATAAAATCATTTATTTAAACATGTATATTACAAATGTACATTTACATGAAAAAAATGGTCCATAAGTGCTAAAGTTGTTACATTTACAGTGTAGTGCATAGTCAAAATGAATCAATTATGTACATCATTTAAAGCTTTTCAGGCACAACAAACTGGAAATAAAAGTGTGTGATGTCTGTATCACAAAAATGCTACAGATTTTGGGTGGTTTGCATAGCATTCTGAGGTGTAAAGTAAAAACTTACTAGCAAAATAAATAAATTAGCACCGTAAAGAAATGTGCACTTTGGAGTCGATCCTGCTGCTTCACCAAACTCATTTCCACTTCAAACGCAGGCATATCAAAGACAGCCCTCCAACTGGGGGCTTGATTTGATGTGGTAAATTCATATAAGTCCACAATCAATATTTAATTATGCGCTGAACCCAGTAGGCACATTTCATGTCGGCGGTAGAACCTTCTCTAATATGAAGCCGAGATGTATTAAATGGAGAAATAAACTAGGTATGTTTCGAGTCAACTTGTACGTTAATCTCTGGCCCTCATGACTTAATTAAGGTTCTTCATACATACGTGTTTTAATAATACACTGACTTTCTCCCAAATGCTTTTTCAGTAGGACTTTTATAGTTTTAATATTTAAAGGATTCTGGGACCTTAAATTTGTTTCAAATGCTTCTAAAATGATCTGGGGGAAGGAAAGTTACAGTACTGCCCACAGTTTGTTAATGAAATTCTACTTTATGCAATCACATGTTATTGTGCCTAAAGCATTCAAAGAACTTGACAAGGTTTTTTTTTATTTGAAATGGATTGAATAGGTAGTCCAAATGCACAAAAGTTCGCATCTCACGTCCACATTCGTGCTGATGGAGAAGGCATGTGCTGAGGCTGGAAGGATGGAAATAGCAATAGAGTACCAAATAAACTGCTGGTCCTTTTGTCAGTTCTTCGAAGTTGGATCTTGGAAAACACTGAAAAATTGATGGTACAAAAATTGATGGTAAAAAAAAAATATTAAAAAATGCTTCGATGTGTTTTAAATGGCGCACCACAGTGCTATAGTGTTTGGCTGTAATGTCTCTTTGCCAGAGCAAATCTGTCAAGCATTACTGTAAGTCCAGTCAATATGTGGGTCTCTCAAATCCACAAGACACCCAAACTGAATTCAAAGCACTGGAAGTCCTTCCTCTGTCATGGGCAACTGATTTGGAGTGATTTATATAGACCTTGAAACAAGTGCAATGCCCTAGTGCTCTCATCATTCCATTTGCACAAACACTCCAGTATGGTGTCCAGTAACTTCTGTCAAAGGCTTTTTAGGGTTTTTTTTTTCTTGAATGCAGGAAATAACATTTGAATAAGTATAAGTTCCAAATCCAAAATAAAAACATCATAATAAAAACCTTAGGCTACAGGACCCATCTCTTTGAAGAACAGAGCACAGCGTTGTGTTTGAGTGGCATGGATAAAGCTCACATAGCCATGAGGCTGAACATGCCAAAAGACAAACAGCATGAAGTCTAGAGGGAGCTGAGCTTCCATGTTTTCAGTTTTCCACGTTCTGTAAAGGACACAGACCAACACATTAAATATAAGACTACTGTATACACCGTACCAAAGATCAAAGATGAAAAGTCTAAAGGCAGTATTTACTCAGGATTAATGTTTTGCGGCTGAAAAAAAAACCCATCTCACTGCAACTAAACTCTGGCAAACTGTACTCTTTACTAAAAAAATTATAATAAATGCAATCAAAATGATACGGAAAATTGTACGGAAAAATATGTTTTTTTTTATTCAAATAACTTCACCTGTGGTTTGGGTATGGAGGCATGACATGTCATGAAGAGACAGTTTAACGTACATGGCTGTAAAGGCTTTATACAACCTGTCATCCATTTCTCTTTTATTTTACTATAAAGAGAGATTTTTTTTTCTGTTTTGACATTGCAATAGGTTTTGAGTTCATTAAAAAAGTACAAATGTCTCCGTTCATCTACCTCCTTTAGTATCTCGAAAACTTTTAATAACCCAGTAAAACAACAGAACTGAACTTTATAAAGCATGTTAGCTAACTGTGTTTTTAATAACAGTGCTTGTCAAGTTTTCTGATTTGTGCAAATTTTACTTTTTAAAATTTAGAAAACTGTAAGTGCAGACAGGAATCATTTATATGAAGACACAGCGTCAAGTGCTGTGAGTGACATTTAACACAGAAGAGATCAGAGAGACTCAAGTGGTGCTTTTATGTTTGCTTATTACATATTCAACTCCACACAAATAACCAGAATTTACACAATGTGTTGGTTTATTTCAGTGGATTGAGAATAGAATCTCTACTTGTGATTGAGATACTGTATGTGTAAACGGATTTCAGTTTAGTTCAGGGAAAGCATGTAGTGATGAAATGAGTTTCTTTGGCTGAACCCAAAACAGGGCACTGGTGGCTCAGTGGTAGGTGTTTCGCCTGCCATGCGGAAGGCCCGAGTTAGATTCCCAGCCAGTGCCCAAACCCCAACCACTGGATGCAGTGCCGGTCCCAAGCCCGGATAAAATGGGAGGGTTGCGTCAGGAAGGGCATCCGGCGTAAAACCTGTGTCAAGTTGTAGTGCGGACTGGATATTCCACAACAACTTTGGCTGAACCCAAACAACTTAAAAGTGTTGCTTTAGATAAAAAATTTAGATTTTTTTTATATATTATGCATATTTCAAAAATGTGCTTTAAACAAAGTACATAAATTTACATTTGCTGTCAAAACAAAACTATTTTACCTTGCAGTTTGGAGGGCCCTCTGCTGCAGCTTCCTGGAAAACCATGCAGGTTTGGAACAGAAAGTCTGTTCTGTTTCTTGCTCAGGCTCTTCATCACCCTACAAGAGACTATGCATTAGTTTCCAAACAACACCATAGCACAAACCCTACTACAAAACACTGACCACTCCCTTTTAAATGGCGTTTTAAACTAGGAAAGCTGAGAAATTATATTTACTGTATGGAACAAGACAATTTTTAACACACACAAAAAATAACTGAAAGCACACTGCAAGCTCTTAATACATTGTTGAATTATAGTACTGCCAGTATTACTAATGTTACTGGATGTTTCATATGTTATAATGGTGTAAAATTTAATAGAAGTAAAGAGAACACACCAGCGACCACCGTTCTCCTCTTGCTGCAACTGTATGACATCACCACACTTAATGATGAGGTCATCTGGACCATATGTCTGAGAGCCTGCTGCAGCCTTGGATTTACTTGGAGACTGGCAGAATGTGACATTTTCAGATCAATCAGAATAAAGTATTGAAAAAATATTTTTGAGTGTAAGAATCAAGAGTGTGAGATTGAACACACTCACCAAACGGACGGTGTCCTCTTCTTCCGTATCAGACAAGTTAGAGAGATTTGCTCCACTCCAGTCCTCTAGATCTTCACAGATATCAACCGAGTGAATGATACCTGACCAACCTGACCAACCTGACACACACACACACACACACACACACACACACACACACACACACACACACACACACACACAATCATGAACACTGTGTCCTCAGAAGCAGTACATTTCGACTTTGTTACAGCTGGTGTGTGTACACACTGTGTCTGGTGTCCCGGCGTTTTGGAGATCGGCTCCACGGGTCTGGACTGCTGTGGCCCGACTCCATGTCCTCCGAGCTGACTGACGCTCTTTGCTTCATGCTGTGTTAGGTGAGGAAACAGGATACTAAATGAATTACTGAATCAAACACACAAACACTTTAACCAAAGAAACTAGCCAAATTGTCCAGCAGCCCAACATAAACTGCACCAAGAGATTCAAGCCTGCATTCAGATCTAGGAAGAGACTAAACTTATTATAGCGCAGCCACATGCTGAGTTAGATGAAACAAAAGTAATTAAAATGTGATTTGAGAAGATTTTTATCCAAAATGTATTAGTTCACCACTTGTCTGTAAGTAAATATAGGATTTCTAACAAATCTCATTCAGACATCTGATGGGCCATGATATGATTACCAATCAGTCTTACTGATATTGACTAGATACTAAGATCACGCCAAACATCAGCTGCTTTTTAAACACTGTGATTAAAATATCGCTTTTAAGCATGGTTTAGCAGCCAAAACCAGAGAGCCAAACCCGGTGCTCTTGGTTTTTTCATTTTTGTATTCCATGCAGAGCTGCGTTATGGATAAGCATGTAGTAGGTTTTCTTAATGGAAGGCCATGGCATGTGGGACGCGCAGCTGTGGCAGCCCTGTGTGTGTGATGAAAGAGAATCGGAGCGGCCCGCTTTACCGCGGAGCGTCACTGGCGCTGGGAGGGGTGAGCGAGACGTGGGCTCCGGGAGCGCAGACAAACACACGCACCCGCTGACACGGACACAAGGTCCAGGCGTGGAAGGCAACCTGTAAGGACCCCACGGGTAGGCCGCATGGTCCTGCAGGACGACAGGCAACCACACACAGTGCAGCTTCATCCTCCCCGTCATCATAAACATCATCATCATACACCTTCAAATCTATTGTATTTTATATTAAAAATAAACTACTATAGCAATAATATACACTTAAAATCAGTTTTAAGGGGAACACCTGTATCCCTGTTCATTTATGCTTTTATCCAATCAGCCAATTATGTGGCAGCACCATAACCCATAATTATACAGATATAGATCAAGGGCTACAGTTCATTTATGCTCAATATGATTAATTTTACGTAATTTACATGATTTAATGAATGTAGGATGATTACTGGTGCCAGACAGGCTGGTCTAAGTATTTCAGAAACAGCTGATATTGATATTTTTTATACACTGCAGTCTGTCAATTTTACACACAATGGTGCAATAAAACAAGTCACTAAATTGCAGTTCTGTGGGTGGAAATGCCTTGTGGAGGCAGAGAGGAATGGCCAGAATGGTTCAAGCTGATAGGAAGTCTACAATAACTCTAATAACTCTTTACAAACATGAGGACAGAAAAGCATCTCAGAACACACAGCACCCTAAACACCCTCGAGGCAGATGGGCTACGGCAAATTGTCACACGCTTGGCCTGATTGGATATTTGCATCACTTATCAGTTATACAAATATTCCTGTTATTTTCTGGATAGGAAATTATTTCCTGTTTTATTCTGCTTCCATTGTGCCATTTTCAAATGAGAAATCACATTGATGGTCTGAGATACTAAAAGTGTTGCGACTACAGTATGCGCAGATATGTTCATATCGACACTCTAATCCTATTTTAGTTCTACAGTATACAGTATATTCAGAATACAACTAAAGCAATAGGCAGTGTAAGAGCAGGACAGGGAGATGTCAAGAAATCAAAGGCTAAAGAAGCTGAAGTGTGAGGGGAAAAAAACAGATAAACAGCCGGAAAAATGTGCTAACAGTGCTCTAATTGTCTAAAAGCAGTGAATTTATCAAAATGCTTACCTCTCAGAGAGGGGCGGAGACAGAGGAAAGTGCTCAGCCAATGGGTTGGAGTGACACAGTTCACCTAAGTTAGTCACACAGTGGAGGATTTGTTGAGTAACATCTATCAATTTTGAATGTAAAAACAAAAGCTTGTTTTCTGCACCCACCTTTATATTTCTGGTGGTTGGTGAGAATTTTTCGAATTGCGCTCAACCAGGCAAGTTTGACCTCCGCTGTCGGTGCCTTATGATCACGAATAGGGAAACTATCAACATACAGTATAGATGATAAAACCTTTAACCCTCACATTAACCCTTGATACAAGCTTACCTGCACAACATATACCTCTTCTCTTCCACTGTACCAGATCTCAAACTTCTTTACATCTCCTTTTACATTCTCGGTGATGCCCACAGCACTCATCTGCAGGAAGGCATGCAGAACCCATCACTTATAATTATGACTTCTTACTACATCTCTCTCTCTCTCTCTCTCTCTCTCTCTCTCACACACACACACACACACACACACACACACATCGGGGAGGCCAATAATGACCTGTAGCTTTAGATTAATAATAAATCAAGAAAAAACAGATGATCTTAAGCCAACAGAAGGGATGATAAGAATCCCATCGGTACTTACTTCTACACTTGAACTCGAATGAACCATTACATTTCTCTAAATTCTGCTAGAAATTAAATCTTTAATGCACTTCTGCTGTACTTTATTTCTATCACCTTTACTGCTTAATCTATTATATCTGTTTATCGTCTGATACATGTATATAATTGGTCTTGTACTTTGGCCCTTGTTAAATTATGAGAATATTTCTTAAGTCTTGGCTGGAATGGGTAACATCTGGTGCTGGCTGGAGTGTGGAGTGTGGAGATCAAATGGAAAACTGAGGTGCAAGTAAATGAGGTGAATAAGTACTTAATGAGGATGTCTTGCCCCTGAAGGGTTATGGGAGGAGAAAAACATACATAGCAGGAAAAAAAAAAGGTGCCCTTTTTATCACAAGATGAGAGTGTATCCAGGTCCGTGTTACTAGACCATTTAATATATATACATATACAATATATACTGTGTGTATATATATATATATATATATATATATATATATATATATATTTGTATATTTGAATATAATTGTCTATGTGCTAGAAAGCCTGTGTTGGATAAATCTGTTTTACTTCCCATCTTGTTCAGATAAATCTTGCCTTCTGAGTTTCGATTGGTTACAAGAATTAAATCACATCTATAATTTGTTAGAACTTCACTGAGCAGGAACTGTGAGAATACTATAATCTGAAGGCAGGGCAAATTTTTTTAAAGCAGTTTGTTTAACGCCACTAAAAATATAAATGTATTATTAAATTACATTGTCAATGAAGAGTGTAAACATTTACAGTACTGTGCAAAGGTTATCATCAGTCATCAGACATTACTTGAAAATGTTACTTAAAAACATTTTCTTCTATGCATTTTTCTGCCTCCCATGTTCTTTAAATGGCTGACTATTTAACAACCCCCTGATGATTCGTTTTAAAAGGTAGTGCAACTTTTCTCTTTATCATTTGTCATTTGGATATTTATGATATCTATTTTTCTTTAATTTGTGATTACACTATTTTCTTTGTATGACTTTGTATTTCTTTCTTTGTATGTATGACTGGTTAATATTTTGTTGTTGCTATCAGCCCCTAAACAAGTGCTTCCTTTTTTGCAGCTATAAACTCGTTGTCTAATCAAAATGAGGACTATCTCTGTGTAAATAAACACTCTTTGTTAGGTCAATACCTTAAGACAATTTTTGAAGCTGTAGGAAGGTGTCTTATTAGCGTGCTCGCCATGATCTTCCCTGCGCTTGCAGAACAAGAGTGCACGTTCGTACAGGAACAGATGCCTCTGCATGGGTTTGAAGCGTGCAAGCTCCTTCATCCGCGTCGCCCCCCTCTTATGACTGATCCACACACTGAAGGAGCCCTGCATCAAGACCCGGCCCAAATCACACAGATCACCCTATCACACACACACACACACACACACACACACACACACACACACACACACACTTACTTAAATCTTGAACAAAGCACAGTGATGTAAGATGAACAGTAATGTAAGATGGTCTTTACGTCATATTGTAAATTAAAGATTTCATTTTCTTTAACCTATAACTGCATCTCCCTGCACACAACATAAACCCATAGATACACAGTGCTCACATCATATCCTGTGATGGCGATCTGGTGCATAGAATCATTCACTGACTTCAGTAAGTCCAGCATGGCAGTTAGTGCACCTTGCAGCTCAGAGACCCTCTCACAACCTGAGCTGTACTTTAACAATTCCTGTACCATACAAACACACACAAACACAGTCAAACACAACATGATTAAAATGAAAGGGGTATACTAAATATGTGTTCTGAAATCACTGAATGTATTTAGCTCCATATACTGTATTTTCTTTCTTCTTTATATTCTCTGTGATCCTTCCCATCTTATAACTTTTATATTGTATATTTCGTATAATTTGTACATTTTATACATGTCTAGTTTTATTTTTTTGTAACTGCAAATGTGCAGATTTTAAATTTGACATTCTTTTCTTAGTGCCAATTTTCTCTTCTCTTCATCTTATTCCAGAAAAATACTGTATTTCTATCTTCTTATTCTATCTTATCTTTTTTTTTTAGGTCACAAGCAGTTATTTAGGCATTTCATGATAAATAAAGTTTGAATTTGAATTTGAGTGTATGGAGTTTGTGTCCACCTTCAGTAAGAGTTGGTATTTGGTAAGACGCTGAATCGGTTTCAGCAGGTAGGAATCCAGAGCCAGTTTGTGTTCCAGCTTCTTTTGGCACTCCTGAAACACAGAACAACACATCTAAACATGGCCAGGATTTTTAACAACATTTTTTATATATTTTCTTTTTATCACTAGTTTTTGTAAATCCACACTGGGAAACAATGCACCTAAGCAAGTAGAAAATATCTTGACCAGATAAGGACACAAATCCTTCACAGGGCTCGCTTCTTCACACACTACGGGCATTTTGGGAAAGAAATTAGTTTAATCTGCAGGTGTTTAGACTGCGGGAGGAAACCGAGGAGAACATGCAAACACCATGTACAAAACCCTGAGGTAGGAATCAAACCCGGATCCTGGAGGTGCAAGGCAACAGTGCTAACCATTAAGCCACCATGCCGTCTACAGTATAAGCAGATCATTAAGATTTTTTTCCCCCTAGAAATTAATATTTAAAACTAGGGAACTTGTCTGACAATTTAATAAGACAATTTTTAGATTCAAGGTTTAAATATGTCAGAATATCCAAATCAATTCAATTTAGGTAGTATAGCACTTTTAACAATTGTCATTGCCGCAAAGCAGCTTTACACAATCAAAAGAAAATGATAAACATTTGTTTGAAATGTGAAAAATGTATATGAATCAAAATTATTAGATTGTCCCTTGAGAGTAATATCTTTTTTTTTAAATCATAAAAAGTGATAACGTTGTAAACATATAATAGGAAATACTAAATGAATAAGTTTGTTCAAGATATTTTCACTTGCTAAAATGTCTTCTTTTTCTTCAGTGCGTACCACATCAAACAATTCATTATTTAATAGAGAAAAAATAAAATCTTCAAAGCTTTGGGTGAATTAGGAAATTCAAAGCAATCTTGCGTGAAATGTTATAAATAATTAAGAGTTGGCAATCATTGCCTGTCATTAATATGGAATTCAAACAAATTTCAAACACTTGCTCCATAAAACAACAACAACAAAAACAAGTTAGTTTAATACCCGGAAAAAGGCACAGTCAGAAAACTGCTTCCATAAGGACTCAGATCGTGGCTTGTTCTGACAATAGCATTCGTATACCTGGAAGTTCTCTTTCTGAAATAAAATAAACACAGCTCTTATACATTACAGCGCAAAAAACAAACAAAAAAAGAATGATGGATCCATTATAAGGTTACACAGAAATAGGATATCATGAAAGGTTTTTGACGTACTGTTGTCATACTACAGATGTTATGCCATACCCGTTCTAGAAAACATGCTCCCACAGCTTCAGGCGTGTCCAAGCAGCTCTCCAGGTCTTGCAAGAATACTCTGGAGAACACAAGACTATTAATCACACACAGTCATTTTTGGACAAAATTTAATTAAAATTTATCTGTCCCTAAAGGCATGACTGGTTGCTAGGGATATTTATTATCATGCTCTATACAACATCAGTAGTGCCACTGGACATGCTGACACTCATTATAAAGACATGTGTACACAAATTAGCACCACAATCATGAACATATTTAAAATTAGAAACCGGATTTCAACTAATGAGTCAGATTAAAGCGCTTATGTATCTGAATCACACAGTGAGCATAAGCAGCAGTGTGCCAGAACCCCCCATGGCTGCTCTAAACTCCTCCAGCTGTGTTCTCATTGGCTTGCTCAAATCCTTATTCCACCAGCCGCTATTAAGCGATAATTAAGACACTTTAATTGGCAGAACATCTTCTTGCAGGCAAGCAATTTGCCAATCCTGCCCAGCAGAGCTAGATACCCAGCGGGAGAAAACTGGTCTCAAAGGCACCAACAAATGGAGCTGAGCAAACATGATAAGTTGCGTTTGAACGTGTGTATGTGTGTGTGGGGAGGCAGTAAAGGTGTGTGAGAAAATGGGATGCTCCGAGCGACACTTTGTGTGTGCGTGTGCATGTGTGTGTGTGTATGTGTGTTTTCTAACAAGCTGTTTTATCTCATAGGAAACAGGGATTACTTATCATCAATGTGCTAGATTCGTTCACATGCTGCTCATCAAATATAGTATAATAATGTTTTGAAGATGATGTGTGTTTCGGTGTGTGGCCTTGCCTGCTGTGAAAATTGTAGATATCAGGCAAGTTTCCAAACAGTATATCTCTCTTGTTACGCAGGCTAGTGGGAAGCAGAGATGAGAGAGAGGGGTTGTCCATCTCAGCCCTGTAGCCCTGCAACAGGGTTTCAACACAAATAAAGGTGGAAGCTCAGCTCGCTTGCCTTGTCCGTGTTTAGCAAAATCAAAATTTCAGTAAAATAAAAGAGAGCATGTTTATCAGCACTCTTACCAGCAACACAGTCAGAAGCTCTTCTACGTATATTCGCTCTGTCTCAATCAGCTCCCTCATTACGCGACTATAGAAAAATGCATGCAGAGACACACACAAAAATACAATCACACACACACACACACTGAACATTAATATATTTGCTTCTCAATACCCACTGAATGTAAATGTTACAAAAAGAAAAAAGGGACAGCAGATATCTGGTGGATACTAATGATAGGACGTTGAGACATAAAACTAAATATTAACAGAAAAATGACAGATATGTCATTTATACACTACATTTAATCTCTGCTCTTGCTGTTGATTTAGTTTGTTAACCATATATAGTAAGACATTTCAGGAACCTCTAGATAAGCGGTATGCTGGTTAAAAACTAAATTATGTAAAGAATAAATACTACAATAAATGCAAAATCCCAGAATCCTCCTTGCCTGTACAAGCATTTACAATTTTTAATTAAGCAATATCACACAAGTGGGACAGCTGTTGTGCTGGATATCAGCACGGCTGTGAGGCGAGGGCTTAGGCTGATCGAGTGCCAAAAGCATGTGATATCTAAGCACAACGACATGACTTTGAGTGCGATGTTGCTTTTATACAGTAAAACAGTTCCACAAGCACCTTTTATTATCAACAGAATGTGATTAGTTTGCTCATTTAACAGGAGGAACTAACGGACCCCTACTGGTAGAGCTGGTGACCAACAGTTAGTGTAATTAACAGAGTGAAAAGTAGTTTTACATTTTTGCTGAATTTAAAACTACTGTATGTAGCGAACAGTGAGGAGAATACTGTACATTACAGAAGTGCAGGATAGTCCTGTAAATCTCATACGTTTCTCTTTATATTTCCACTCAAACCGCTGTTAAATATCAGTTAGGCTCCAGGGGTTAAATCCCAAATAACATTAAATGGAAAGCTAGTGTACTAGGGTGCAGAATCACATTCACAAACTCACTAAGTAGTGTTCTTGATTAGCGGTTAGAGAGAGATTTGGGATTTAGCCCTGTGCAGTAAGAGTAAAATCTTTCCGTGCCACGGGCAGCTGCCACTCCACATGTCACCGCTACGTGCGCATGGCACTGGCAGCTGCCACTCCACATGTCACCGCTACTTGCGCATGCCACTCCACATGTCACCGCTACGTGCGCATGGCACTGGCAGCTGCCACTCCACATGTCACCGCTACGTGCGCATGCCACTCCACATGTCACCGCTACTTGCGCATGCCACTGCACATGTCACCGCTACGTGCGCATGCCACTGCACATGTCACCGCTACGTGCGCATGCCACTGCACATGTCACCGCTACGTGCGCATGGCACTGGCAGCTGCCACTCCACATGTTACCGCTACGTGCGCATGGCACTCCACATGTTACCGCTACTTGCGCATGCCACTTCACATGTCACCGCTACGTGCGCATGGCACTCCACATGTTACCGCTACGTGAGCATGGCACTGGCAGCTGCCACTCCACATGTTACCGCTACTTGCGCATGCCACTTCACATGTCACCGCTACGTGCCCATGGCACTCGATCTTTCACTGTTATATGCGCATGGCAACCAACCCGGCACGGCCATGCGCGCATTTCACGCGACCCGACACGGCAATAGGAACCTGTCACTCGACATGGTGTCTTCACATATTGGCTGTCATTCGACCTGTCACCGCTACGTGCGACTGTCACTACTTAAAGCTTGGTTTATAGTCGCAGAGGTGCGCGCGGCGAAAATGACTGCGTGGTGGGTCAGTATGCGTGGTGGTGGGCACGGTATCTTTTGTAACTTCCGAGGTTAGCAGAGAATTAGCAGGGATGCGCGTTCAGAGCACTTGTAATTATATAAAAACATCCGTTTTTCTATGTATTTTTGTCGAGATGGGAATTCACACGCATGTTATCTTTGACATTCGTTTATGTCCTTGAGTATTGTTTGTTTTTGGTCACATTTCAATACATAGTTTTATGTAGTTACACCAACTATTTGCAAATCTGCATAACGTTTAAATTGTTTCTGAATACCCCTTTATTTTTAATTATCCCTCACCGATTTGTCTGTTCATACCTTAAGCACTCGTGTTTGATCAAATTTTACAAATTCAGAGGCCTATAGCGACCCCATTTCCTACACCGTTCATTTGTACACTAGTCACTTGATCTGGTATTCTCTGTATGTCACAGCATTCTCTCAAATTACTATTAAACAACCAAAGGAGATTAAGAAAATTAAAATTGTCATTATTATTAAGACTACTGTCAAGGCTAAATTAAGCAATATGTTTCAATCTAAACTGTAATACTATATTGCTTTTAATATATAGTAACTGCAACCTAAAGTGACAGAAATAAAGTGAAAAGAAACACTATATATAATCACACCAATCACTTCCTTTAATAAGACCTCTACAATGTTCCCTATTTACATTTCTATGATAAAAAAATAAATGACACTTACTTAATTTATGCAAACACATGAAAATAAATAATTACTTAATTTTTACATACATTCTTGAATGTCAGTGAAATTATTTAACTTTAACCACTAGGAATTTAAAAAGAAGTTGGGGACAGGGCCTAGAATTTTGTTTTTGTTTTTAAACAGTGGGCCTCCTCCTCTTGCCTTGGTCCAAAATGTATACTGTACTGAGTAAAGTTGTTGTGTGCCTCCATTATCACACAGGACAACATTTCTGGTGATGAATTTCTATTAAAACCATTTTGGGTTTGAACATTTTACCCTTCAAAAAAGAAACAGGACACATGTTCTACTCCATAACAGTGTTTGATTGTAAAGCCATTTCTGCCTGGAATCTGTGAAATCCTTCTGTCTTGTGCAGAATTATGAATGTAACCTTTTTTTTAGGAGACAGTTATGAGCAGTATGCACAGTGCATTTATTGATATTGTTTCATGTCCTGTATCAAAGTTTCTGTATATCTACCTCAGGGGTCAAAACTTCAAGAATGTAGGTCGTGCTTCCCAGGGAAACTCTAGGCAATTGTGTAACTGTGTATATCCTTTTAATGATCCTGTCTGTCTGTATACAGTATATATATATTTATATACAGCAAATTAAACAAACACAAACTTATTCAAAGTATATACATTTGTAGACAAGGCAAATAATATAAATGAATATGAATCTACCTGTTCTTCGTCAAAAAAACAAAACTTTTCATTGCGTTTCATTTTCAACTTTGGAAAAAATGTGGGATTTTTAAATAAAAACATTCTGTTGGATCTTATTGCGCTATTTTCCAAGCCTTTGTGTAAGTTCTGAAATGTTATATACAAACGGGATTCCAAAAAAGTTGGGACACTATACAAATCTTGAATAAAAACTGAATGCAATGATGTGGAGGTGCCAACTTCTAATATTTTATTCAGAATAGAACATAAATCAGGGAACAAAAGTTTAAACTGAGAAAATGTATCATTTTAAGGGAAAAATATGTTGATTCAAAATTCAATGGTGTCAACAAATCCCAAAAAAGTTGGGACAAGTAGCAATAAGAAGCTGGAAAACGTAAATTTGAGCATAACGAGGAGCTGGAAGACCAACTAACACTAATTAGGTCAATTGGCAACATGATTGGGTATAAAAAGAGCTTCTTAGAGTGGCAGTGTCTCTCAGAAGCCAAGATGGGTAGAGGATCACCAATTCCCACAATGTTGCGCAGAAAGATAGTGGAACAATATCAGAAAGGTGTTACCCAGCGAAAAATTGCAAAGACTTTGCAGTTATCATCATCAACTGTGCATAACATTATCCGAAGATTTAGAGAATCTGGAACAATCTCTGTGCGTAAGGGTCAAGGGCGTAAAACCATACTGGATGCCTGTGATCTCCGGGCCCTTAAACGACACTGCACCATAAACAGGAATGCTACTGTAAAGGAAATCACAGAATGGGCTCAGGAATACTTCCAGAAACCATTGTCAGTGAACACAATCCACCGTGCCATCCGCCGTTGCCCGCTGAAACTATACAGTGCAAAGAAGAAGCAATTTCTAAGCAAGATCCACAAGCTCAGGCGTTTTTACTGGGCCTGGGATCATTTAAAATGGAGTGTGGCAAAATGGAAGACTGTTCTGTGGTCAGACGAGTCACGATTCGAAGTTCTTTTTGGAAATCTGGGACGTCATGTCATCCAGACCAAAGAGGACAAGGACAACCCAAGTTGTTATCAACGCTCAGTTCAGAAGCCTGCATCTCTGATGGTATGGGGTTGCATGAGTGCGTGTGGCATGGGCAGCTTGCATGCCTGGAAAGGCATCATCAATGCAAAAAAATATATTCAGGTTCTAGAACAACATATGCTCCCATCCAGACGTCATCTCTTTCAGGGAAGACCCTGCATTTTTCAACAAGATAATGCCAGACCACATTCTGCATCAATCACAACATCATGGCTGCATAGGAGAAGGATCCGGGTACTGAAATGGCCAGTCTGCAGTCCAGATCTTTCACCTATAAAGAACATTTGGCGCATCATAAAGAGGAAGGTGCGACAAAGAAGGCCCAAGACGATTGAACGGTTAGAGGCCTATATTAGACAAGAATGGAAGAGCATTCCTATTTCTAAACTTGAGAAACTGGTCTCCTCGGTCCCCAGATGTCTGAGTGTTGTAAGAAGAAGGGGAGATGCCACACAGTGGTGAAAATGGCCTTGTCCCAACTTTTTTGGGATTTGTTGACCCCATGAAATTTTGAAGCAACATATATTTTTCCCTTAAAATGATACATTTTCTCAGTTTAAACTTTTGTTCCGTGATTTATGTTCTATTCTGAATAAAATATTAGAAGTTGGCACCTCCACATCATTGCATTCAGTTTTTATTCACGATTTGTATAGTGTCCCAACTTTTTTGGCATCCGGTTTGTAGTTACAAACATGAGAAAAACATAGGATGAAGTGGTGGATTATTTCTTAAAAGTTAATATTTGTATATATTAACTTTATATATATTATATAGATATATATATATAGATATAGATATATACAGTATATGTGTGTGTGTGTGTGTAGCAAACCTTTGTACCCCGTTCATAAACCCAATTCCCCAAGCCTCACAAGGCTTAATTAATTAGCCTACTGTGTTGTATTTTTCTTGTCATATGAACATGTATGGATGTATGGATTTATTCTTTAGTGCCAGCCTTTTATGTCTTTATGCAGCCTTTTTGAATCATTGATTGCACGTTCAAGTTTTATTTTAATTTTGCTCAGCATACCAGGGCCGGTTCTAGACCAGAAAATTTGGGGGAGCAGTCAGAAATGTGAAGGGGGCATCATGTGTACACGTCATGATCGAGCACTCTTTTTTCCCCCCTGTGCTTATAGTAACAGTATTGTCTTTGCTGAATTGTGTTGTTAGCTGCGTCCAAAGCCTGAAGAAGTGGATTACACTTTGTCAGGCCTCTACCTTCAGACCTGTCCAACTTGGGTGTCCCACTTGAAGACTAAGCTCCTGCTGGTATAGCTCTTAAGGTCACTGAGGCACGCAAACCCCCTGACCACAATAAGGTGGCAATCCCTCAGGGGGAAACTAAAAACTAAAAATTAAATAAATGAAACAAAATAAAATAAAATATCCTTAATCCAGATTTTATCAATCAACAACATAACATTTATCTTAGCTGGATGGTCTAATTCTCAAAAACGTTTAACCTAAGGTAAGACTTAAGACAGTATAAAATATAACTTACTACTATAGGGGCCAAAATAGAACTTTATTCTATTAAAAGTAAATACATAAATAAATTGTATCATTTAAAAATTACAATTGTAGCTCTACAGCAAAAAAAAATACAAAATAAAATTATACTTTAAATAAAACATTTATAATAAATAAAATAAAAATAAAAAACAATAATAAACTTAAGTAAAATCAACACTGTCATCTGCTGGAGCTTTCCAATGTTTAAAATTTACAAAGGCACACTTCTTGCCTTCTTTCTTGAGGCAAAGTCGTACATGAGCTCTTCATATGATAAAGCCTTTGCTAATTCAGAGTTGATGCTGACAGTTGCCAGACCACTCATGCGCTCTTGTGCCATAGATGAGCGCAAGTACGTTTTGATGAGCTTCATTTAAAAAAGAATCCCTCAGCAGAGGTAACAGTTACAGGGAGCGTCACTGAATCATATTAAGAAATATGCGTTAGTCGTGAAATTATTACCGACATTAAAACACATTATTAACGTCGACAGAATAAAATAATAATATTAATTTTCACAGGATTATGAACGTACCTGAAAGTGTAAACATATAAAAACCCCATCTTTGCTGTTAATAAACAGAGACCTTTCTGACGGACAACGTGTGTGTGTGTTTGACCGAGTCTCTCCTGGCGCCAGAAAAGCTTATCAAAAGCACAGCGGACGGACCGAGCAACTCGCTTCTTCTACTACGCAACTTCAGAAAAACTTTACACACAATGAGTCCCGTAACCGGCTTATACAGCTGTCATGTGACCAACGTATTTAACCGTGAGGAGTCCAGTGGCGTATACAGACGTTAATAGTCGCGTTGAGACCGATGACAGACGGACATATCAGTGGCAGCTACTGTACTGGTAGCGTGCGAGTGACAGCTGCCAGTGCAATGCGCAAGTAGCGGTGGCATGTGGAATGGGAGCTGCCAGAGCCATGCGCGCACAGCGGTGACATGTGGAATAACAGCTGCCAGTGCCATGCGCGCACAGCGGTGATACGTGGAGTGGGAGCTGCCAGTGCCATGCGCGCACAGCGGTGACATGTGGAATAACAGCTGCCAGTGCCATGCGCGCACAGCGGTGACATGTGGAATAACAGCTGCCAGTGACATGCGCGCACAGCGGTGACATGTGGAGTGGCATATGCCCGTGGCACGGAAAGATTTTACTCCCTCTCGCCCTGTGTTCGAAGTTATTTCGCTTTGTAGCTTAGCATAGGCGTAAATAAAACATCACAAACAGTTCAAAGATAAGCACTTAGCACTTATTAAATATACAAAGCGTTGTTTACAATGACATAATGTTATCAGGTGGCTTTTCTTAAATAAAGTGCTTCTGTAACTGGTTTTGAATTTGCGTTTTAGACACCAGCAGCTCTCTAGCTCTTGCAGATTGTACTGATCATCACAGTGCTGTTACCATATACAGTATTATCATCCACTTGTGGAAAGCCACTCAGATTGCTAAATCAGAACTAGTGATGGGAAGTTTGAATCGTTTTAGTGACTCGGTTCTTTAAAATGAACGAATCTTTTTTTGAGTCATTTAGTTCATTTCGTTCTTTTGATCAGAAAGACAATAAAATGTTGCATTTTCAATAAAAACACCCTAATACATCTTCACAAATTTTGGCTATAGTTCCAGTTATGATAATATTACAATGCAGCTAAGCACATATTATAATAAACAGAATGAGTAGCTCACCTCTCTTATATCTTCTAGTCTGAGTCAGTCGTTCGTTTAAATCTATTGCACCGCATAGCGTCTATGGGTGTCACGTGACAAAAAGAACGAACGACTCGGAGTAGAAGAGTCATTGAGAAACAGTCGCTCAATTCTGTTTCCTGTACATAACCTACAGAGGATTTGAACGTGCGTGCCCAGTAGAAAATGAACCAATCACTCTGCGAGACTACTCGTTCTTCTGAGTCACACTAAAGATTAGTTCGAAAAGAACGAATCGTTCAGGAACGACCCATCACTAGTCAAAACTCTCTGATTTATAATTGTACACAGCATGCATGCAGCTGTGGTTAGTCACATTTAATGCTGGTAAAGTTGTCAATGATAGGAGATCATAGCGGGTCAACCAATAAATCCCTCTTACTTAAAATAAATAACAGGAGAAAAATGGAGCATGTGATATTACCATAAAACTATCCGCACTGCATATCCAGAAGAATTTTTGAAGCCTTGCGAGCTTCCTTCCATAAATCTTAAACGTGTTTTTACAGAAAGATGTATCAAATCAGATCTTTGTTAAAAATCAGGAATGAATTATATGGAGCACCTGCCATACAAGTCATTATTCAAGCAAACAGTTTTGTGGATTTATCATAAAAAGTCAGGGTTTTTTTTTTTTCTCTCAAAAGGAGAAAAAGTAAGTGTACTCACTGTTTAAGTAGGTCTGCTCCCTCCTCGCCATCCAAAACATAGGACAGAGAGTTACGGTTCTGATAGTCGTGCAACACCTCAATCTGACACACACACACACACACACACACACACACAGAAGAAGGGAAAAAAACATCCGATCATACACACACCCACGTCACATGTGTAATAATAATCTGTAGAAGTTAATAATGGTACTGAAATGGTACTTCAGTCTGACTCTGTTACCTTTCTAGAGTTTGGGCTTTTCCGTGTTGCTCTTTTGCCTGAGAAGTCAAAGGTGAATTTTATGCTTGAATTTAGATCTGTGGGGAGGGAAATCAAGTTTCAGATACAGTATGTAAAGCCATTTAAGAAGCAACACTATCCTGCTAATACTACAAAAGTTATACTATCATTGTATTTTTACATGTACAGTGGTGTTAAGAATAGCAGTGTGTTGAACAAAGTAAGTAAAGCTCCATATCCATATATAGGCCTGTTGCGATAGTCGATAAATCGATTAATCGCACGATAAAAAAAATGACCTCGATAATTTTTCCGGCTGCGATAATTTCATTTGCATACTTGTTTGTTATCCGCGACTAAACGACTGAATGACAACTCTCGTTTCCTTAGCGTAGGAGAAGCGAACCCTCTTGTTAGTTGCATCGTCTTTTGTGTGGGGAGGCGGAGCTTGTCAGTCACATGGACTTTGTGTGAGAAGGCGGGAGTGCTTGAGGCGACTGCAGAGAAGAGCAAAAAGACGAGACGCAAGTTGTGACATGGAATTGGTTTCAAAGCGAAACGCGACAGCTGCCGTGTGGGAACACTTCGGATTCAAACCGAATGACCGTGGAGAACCACTTAATCTGAGCGAGCCTGGATGTCGCATTTGTTTCAAAACAGTATCGACTAAAACCGGTAACACAACAAACATGCACCTTAAACACAATCATCTGTTGCAGTTTTTCCAGATTGGAAAAAAAAGGTACAACAGACGGGCCGTCTTCGTCTTCCCGACAGTGCACCATAACTGGGGCATTTAGTCGACAAAGTAAGTACAAACAGGACAGTGCAAAATGGTGTGCACTCACCGACAGTGTAGTTCGCTTGATTGCTAAAGAGATGCTGCCCTTTAGTGTCGTCGAAAAGCCGGCTAATCTCCCCCAACACAGTCTAATACTGGTGAGTGGTGTTTAATTCACAGATAAAATATTTATATAATATGCTCATTTCGGTTCATTTTACCGACCGACAACCGCCGCTTGTTATCCGATTTTTATCCGTTAATATTATAAGATTATAGTATTAAATTGTCATTAAGTAAAAAATTTAATTGACACGTGTCTGTGATCCGTTAAAAATAAAAATCACGGGTTTATTTTAACGAGCAAACGAAACATGCAGAACAGATCAACAACAGAAGTTACAGAACCTGGATTCACATAAAATTCACGCACCTGCAGCATTTCTGATAGTGACAACAGAAAAAAACAATAAAATAATATAAATAAAAACATAAGATAAATAATATTACAATAAATATATTTAATTAACCTAAATAATTAACAAATTATGATGACAAATAGAAAACACTGAATCAATTTGAAGCTTTGAAAAAAAAAAACGGCATTTTTTTCATCAAATAAAAATAGCAGACCTTAATCCACAGCTTGGATTATATATATATATATATATATATATATATATATATATAAAACCATTTTTCAAAAGTTTTTTGCATATGGCTTGAGGCTTTTTGTTTGTTTGTTTGTTTACAAAGGTCCTAACAGGCAGTTTTGCCTGTTATGAAATGCATGTTGAGCCTTGCATATGGAATGCATTTTTTGAAGTGCAATTTTGTTTACGTGCATTTTGTTTTATGTGGATTATTATGCCATTATTATTATTCTAAATGAAAATGGTCTCAGATCGACAATATTATCGTTTATCGCGATAATTTCTTAGACAGTTTATCGTCCAGCAAAATTTGTTATCGTGACAGGCCTATCCATATAATAACTTTTTATTTAAATCACATAAATGCCTTGGACATTCTATTCTGAATCACAACATGAAGACAAATGTGCTAAATGTATTATTAGTTTAATGTAAGTGAAGAAAAACAAATATTAGCCTGTTAAAAAAAATAGCAGTTTCATCACTCATCTTTATAAAGTGATGAATTTATTGTTTAAACAAAAATGCTTAAAGTTGAATCTTTCTTGTGCATATTTAAACTAATATTTAGTTGTATAACCATGGTTTATGAGAACTGCTTCACATCTGTGACAATTGTACTACGTGCCACAATTCCTCTGCATTTCTTGGTTTTGCCTCAGAAACAGCATTTTTATTGTCAGGCCACAAGTTTTCTATTGGATTAAGGATAACTCCATAACGTCAATCTTGTTGGTCTGGAATCAAGATGCTGCTCGCTTACTGGCGTATTCGGGGCCATTCTTATCTTAACCCCTTATTTCAAGGGCATTTCCTCTTCGGCATATGGCAACATGACCTCTTTAAGAATTTTGATGTACTTAAATTGATCCATGATCCCTAAAATGTGATAAATAGGCCCAACACCATAGTACAAGAAGCATCCCCATATCATGATGCTTGTGCCTCTATGCTTTACTGTCTTCAAAGTGTACTGTGGCTTGAATTCAGTGTTTGGGGGTCGCCTCACAAACTGTCTGCGGCATCTAGACCCAAAAAGAACAATCTTGCTTTTATCAGTCTACAAAATATTGCACCATTTCTCTTTAGGCCAGTCAATGGGTTCTTTGGCGAACTGTAACCTCTTCAGCATATGTCTTTTTTCCAACAATGGGACTTTGCGGGGACTTCTTGCTTGGCTTTACATAGCCGTCTTCTAGTAGTAACAGTACTAACAGGTAACTTTAAATGAATGACTAAAAATGATTTGCTATCATTTTAGCAGAGAAGCCTTTCTTTTTTTGCACTTCTTTTATGTTTTCCCATCCTTAATAAACTTTTTAATCAGAATAGATTTTTTTTTTCAATCTGAACAATGTCTGGACAACCCATTTTACTCTAATTTTCAGAGAGAAAGGACAACCGTTTCTGCATTTATACTTAAATAAGGGGAACTTGTTTGACACCTGATTTTTACAGAATAATTTACCTCTCTGGTTGAACTCCACAATGCTATTTTTTTGAACAGGCTAATATTTGTTTTTCTTCACTTACATTTAACTAATAAAACATTTAGCACATTTTTCTTCATGTTGTGAATCAGAATAGAATAGAAAGTTATTATATAGATATAGAGCTTTATTTACTTTTTTCACCACACTGCTGTTATTTTGAACACCACTGTATAAATAACATGACCTACAGAATTGTGAGTATGACATTAAGAGCAATGCTTCTATACCGAACACAAATAGTAAGCAGATACTCGTGGGTGTGAAAGATCACTAAAAAGAAGCTTTTTTAAGTTGCCTTTTGGTTCTCCTTTCAATATGGGTTTTTTCTAGATGCCTGGAACAAGCAGATGTAAACCTGCTGTGATTCGACTTAGCAGGGGTCAGTATCTGCTCCTGAGTTTACTGTATGTCTGATTGGGTAGAACCCAGTCTACTGGCTCTGTGTGTATTGCAGTTTTTTTCTCAGTTTTGCAAATGTTAAGATGCTTCAGAGCATTTCTTGAATAATCTTAACATTTTCAAAACTTTAGGTGCATTTATAAAAAAATTAAAATAATAATAATAATAAATAAAGATGAAGAGGACAACACAATGTTTCACCTGCAAAAGCCTATAACTTGCCCAAAAACCCTTAGGTTATCTCTGACAAGTAAATATTAAGTTCTTATGTTGTTGTTTATGAACGAGATTTGATGACAGTAATGGAAAATTAATTGAGATTGTATGTAATATGTCAATTTAAATAGTAAGGTTACACATTAGCGTATGTAGAAGACTGATTGTAGAAAAGAAATTGAATAGGATTTACTTTTATGCTTTTTACTGATTGTACTGTAATTTGTTGACAGACCATGTCACTGCAACACAGAATAAACTGTTTTTTTTTCAGCAGTGGATAAAATAAAGAAAAGATACCATATAGTTTCTTTTCGTAAGTCTAGTTAGAAGGTGTAATATCAGTGTACCATGTTTGGGGGAAAAGACTGGAGACTTAGAACGCGGTGGGTTCTCTGGTCGAGGTGCTACCAGCTGTACTGGCCGCACATGTTTGTCTGCTAATTTCTTCAGGCAAGTCTGTCTAGTCTGGAATAGATTCTGTACAGAGGCATACTTCTCAAATGTCTTCTCTATATGGGTCTGGAAGCAAACGGACACAGAACACATTTATATCAGCCACTTTGCGTGCTAAAAACCATTAAGGCAAACATAGAAAATGATATATTTTGCTTTAAATCATGCATAAATGTCACTTATGTATTTGCATAAACTGTAAAAAATTATAAATAAATCAGAAATTTATAAGGTAAGATTTACTTGTAACTGAGGAGTGAGAACTCCTTCATATTCCATAAAGAGCAAGTCTGTCCCAGCATTAAGGAGTGCTGGCGCCCCCTCCTGGAACTTTTCTAAATCACTCAGAGCTGCCTGAGCACCTTCTTTAGAGTGAAATTTTTCTAACTGCTGATTGGCCAAGAGGTATGTGCCATCCTCACACCACTTCTGGGCCTGCATACAAGAAGCACAGACACATAGTTCATATATGGATTTGAAATAGGAATCTGTAATTTCCGAATCTTTACGCAAGCTAATTTCTGAGTGAGGAACAGAAAGAGAGGATGTTAATCTCACCTCCTGTAGATGTTGCAGTAAGGCCTGCACTTGTATGAGTGTTTTGCATTTAGCACTGATGGCAGAGTTCAGTGTGTCACAGTGGTGTCGGAGTTCATTACAGCGCTGTACAATCAAAGGCGAGGCATAATGATGACCAGCAGCCAACTGGTGTCCATGCAATATCATCACCTGGGCCCGAGTCATTTCATCCTGACAGAAAGAGACAAAAAAAAGTCAGATAAATATATATGTTTCCCTAAAACTGGTAAAGTCT
This sequence comes from Clarias gariepinus, assembly GCF_024256425.1. Taxonomy (NCBI): domain Eukaryota; kingdom Metazoa; phylum Chordata; class Actinopteri; order Siluriformes; family Clariidae; genus Clarias; species Clarias gariepinus. The sequence continues at coordinate 18,666,760 of NC_071109.1, read as the reverse complement.
GTCTAGAATGGCTTTGCATGCTGTAGCTTTACAGTTAACTGTACCATCACTGAAAGTAAGAAGCCCAAACCTGTTCCAGCATAAAAGTGCTGCCGTGCACAAAGCTCCCTGAAGACATGATTTACATGATTTAAAAAAAAAAAAAAAAAAACAAGGGGCCCCCAGAGAATTTTGGACTGAACTGGAACACTGCACACCAGGCCTTCTCACCTGACTTTAGTGTCTGACTTCACTTATGCTCTATAGGCTGAATAAGCTCAAAACCCCCCAGTCAGGAGGTTATTCTAGTTTGTAACAGCAAAAGAGAGGGAAATGACTATTGGGCTGTTCCAGAAGCATATAAGGATCCGCAAATATTTGGCCATATAGTAAACAAGTGCATACAGTATAAGCCATTATAAAAATACAAGCTCCTTTCAGAATGCCCTTCTTTCTTCTTTCATGTTGGCTTCATCTTCAAACTAGCACTGGGGTCACTTTTTTTTCCTTTTAAAATCACAAAAATAATCTTAGTAGCTCAGACGAATAATGCCTATATTCAGGTATTGGCGCACAAGATTACAATGCCTGAAATCACTTCTAGGATATGGATTTCCAATTGAAAAAAATTTATTATACACAGGTGATAAAAATAGGGCTTTTAAAAGATTAGGTTTTATCAGGGTGATCTGGCAACCCAGACTGCAATCAAATCCAAACCTTATTTAGAAGATGCTGTTCTGACCTCATATGTTATACAATACATCACTTAATTTACCATCCAATCTCCCAAGCATGGCAATATCACATACATACTATGATCTTTCTGTCACTACCATGGGTATATCTGAGTGAAACCTCGAGGAACATTGACACAAAAGTCACCCACTTTGTATGATGAATATTGTTTCTTTAATAGATTTATAATGTTATGTATCACACCTAAAAAAAGAGGGCAAATAAAGGGCAAACAGATCTTTGTCTGTCTCTTTATGGAAATCCTTAAACGGTCTGTGTAGAACAAAATGTTTAAGTAAGACACTGTTTTAAAGGTACATTTAGGCTACCTGGGTTCTTTTCTCCAGAATATCCAACTCTTTGATGATCTGCTCTGTCTGAGCCAGTGTTTCTCCTGTGACAACAAGCTTCCTCTCCTGAGCGCTCAACTTCTCCAAGGAACTCTCCATCTGTGAGAGACAATACAGATCTAATATAGACATCCAGTGCCTAATATAGACTTTCTGGCTCTCTTTGCATTGTTCTTGTGCTCAGAAAACCAGCCTACCTCTTGAAAGCTGTGCTCATATCTTAGCAACTGCAGGTATTGCTGAAGTTTGAGGTGGTGCTTGTCAAAAAAATCATCAAAAGCCATCTCCATCTCTCTGAGCTGGGCGAGCAGCCTGGAACAGCATGCAAAACCATGACAAGAAGTTCTATATTTTTTCCTAATAGTATATTACAGTGGAGGCCAACACCTAGGGAAAATATATATTTAGTCTTACTATTTCACACCTCAGCACATTTCATGCGACCATACATTTCTTGTGGTGAGTGAATTTAAGTATCTACTTTGTTCACCTAACACAGGGGTGTAAATCTGGATCCAGAAAGGGCCAGTGTGGGTGCACACTTTCATTCCAGGCAAGCAGAAGCCAAACCCACAGAAGCCGATTCTGGAGTCCGATTGGCACCTGTAGAGTCCGGGTTCGAGTCCCGCCTCAGTGTGCATGGAGTTTGCATGTTTTCCTCATGCTTGCTGGGTTTCCTCCAACATAAGAATTATCTTATTGCCCTTCCCAAATTGCCTGTAGAGTGTGTATATGTGTGTGTGTGTGTGTGTGTGTGTGTGTGTGTGTGTGTGTGTGTGTGTGTGTGCGCCTTGCAATGGATTGCCACCCTGTATGTCTTCTGGGATAGGCTTCAGGCCGCCCATGACCCTGTGTACAGGATAAAGTGGTATAGACGATGACAAAGAACAATTACTTAGGAGTAGTTATTTCTTTCAGCTTTTATTCACTCAGAATTTCACTATGTTATAAGTTTATCGTAAAGTTTAGAAACTTTCTTAACCGTTTAAAGGATTCCAGAAATTGATGTACTAACTTTTAAAAGCTTGTCATATAGGTAATGGGGCACCTGTAGTTTTAAAATGTTTAAATAAAAATTTCACAAGCTAATTTCCTTAAATGGCACAAATTATACCAGCAACTAAAGCATTGTTACACCAAATATTAATATTGTTTCACTAATCACTGTTAGCCAATAGCAGGAATCACCAGGGAACACCCGACACAATACCATGAGGCATATTAGATTTGTATTATGACTGTGTCATGATTATATAAATATCCCATTTAATATTTTATTTTATTTTTTATTTTTTCCAGATTTGGTCACAATTCTAAACTTTGCTAAAACTCACCCACTACTTAGTATGCCACCTGCAGGATCATAAAGGAATGGCAACATTTACCACATCAAAAGAAAACATATATATATATAAATGTTTTTTTAAATTAATTAATTAAATTCTTTTAAAATCAATTTTAGAGACAGCGTGCCAACACACGAATTGCTCCACAAGGAAAATGCGATACATACTGTAACTGAATCAATGTGTCCCCACCTTTACTACTCTTTATAGTATTTTTAATAAATAATTAATTGCACCACTTCTGAAGACATCCCTGCTCTACAGCAGTCACGTGTACAGTACTGTAGCTACTATGTTTTACTGAGCACCCTGCAGAATCAGGAATTCTTCTGAAGACTTTGACTGTTGCACCTCCATCTTTTTTTTAATCGCATGCAAAACACAGGAGCTTACATTTTTGATTTTCTCCTGAAAAGTGCTCTCTTAGATACTGTAATATCTTGCTTTCTTTTTTCATACACATATTTGTCATACAAATATACATATATCTATATTAATGTTTAAATGACCCAAAATGGGTTTCTGAATAGTCTCATACTTCTGAAAAGTATCATACTGTATCATGGTTGGTCAGAGTACTGTAAGTCAGAGTAATTACAATAAACTAGTCATGATTGTTGCACACCTCTGCACTGTGTCCCAGTCCTGTGTTATGTCCCAGTGTGTATCTTTATTCTCCTCTTTCCCAGAAGCCTCCAGACTGGACAGCAGGTAGCGTCCCTCCCTCATGACTGAGCTGATAGCATCCTACAGTCACAAACAACATCACTTCTAAGTAAGTGAAATAGTGAGTAAGTAAGTAAATAAGTGATTAAGTGATTGAGTGAATGAGTTAGTAAACATTTTGTGGGTTTTTTTGTCCTGTAGGGGAGCATCGTCAGATGTGCCTGACTGCACAAGCATAGGGAACAGTGATTCCAATTAATCATAGCATCTTCACCGTATCTTTTTAATGTTACATTTAAAATTGTGGAGCATCCCAAAGACATCCTTCTATCACTTACTTCGGAACAGCTATAAACCATCGTTTCCTTATTTGCCCATTTTTTCTTTTCATGTTAAAAAAATAATGACAGCTTTTCATCTGGATGAGAAAATGTTGATAATTGTTTACATATTATTTTGACGTTTGACTAGCCAGTTCTAGTGTCAGAGCTGCTGTTATAGAAAAATTCTTTAAAAAAAAAACTTTTTTAGCAACCTAAAAAATTATACAGCTTTGTGTTGCAATTCATGTTTTCTATTTTAAAATACTTCGAACATACTGTACATAAATTGCTGACATTTTTCAATTACTGAGAGCCAGCTAACAGTACAGCTGAACAAATTGACAAGCTGAAACAGTTTCGACCCCACCACACACACATTTTCAGCAGTACCTTAAGTCTCCTGTACTTCTCAGTGTGTGACAGCAGCAGCAACTCGATGGCATTGCTCTCCTGCGATAATTCCATCTCAGCTTGCTCTGTGCCAAAGCCCTGCAGCATCTGAGCGATGTCCTTCACCGTCACTGCGAAACTCTCTATAGCCTGCAGGAAGAAAGCATACCTTAACATTGACTTCACCACTCGACTAATCTTTTATCGATTAGGATCTTATCTGTACAGTATATAAAGGATGTGTGAGTGGCAGTTCATGTACAGTTCTGAGGAAGATCCAGTCACTATGGCAGTAGTCTAGAGTGCCTCCAAATTCAGAAGTGAGTTGCTTCTCATTAATGTAGCGCAGAAGGTCAGTCACTGAGCTCAGCATCACAACCTGATAGAAATATCACACACACACGCACACGCACACACACACACACACACACACACACACACAAACACAGTGGTAATTATGGTATACTATTCAGTGTTGTGCATCTCCAGGAGCAGGTCTATGTTAAATAATTCTAAATGGCCTTACGGGTAACTTGAGCATAAAGTCCTCTTGGCTGAAGCGGAAGACAAGGTCTGTAAATGTGCGCTGGAAGAAGCTGGTCGGTCTCAGAACAAGCACTAGGTGAAGTGTCCCTGGAAAAGATGCCTGAAGGACAAAAAAAAAAAAAAAAAAAAAACATATCATGAAGTATGTTTAACCAGCAGATTCAGCCTGAGGAGAAATCCTCTTTATCTCAGTTACAGAGAGCATGGAGCTTTTCATCACTTTTTATGAAATAGTAGACAGCTATGGTTAAATGTAAAACATTTAAATCATATATTCCCCCTTATTAATTAATACCTGTATAATAAAGCCAATTCAAAGCATATACTTTGCTAGGCATTAAAAATATCGGCACAGTTTGATTTCTTGATTATGAATGGTACTTTTTCCAACCATAAAAACAATATTTAATCTCTTAAAAACAATTTACATGACATAAACTAATAAATGGAAAATAGTTTTTTTCCCATTTTGATACCACTACTATCCATCCATCCACCTCTGTAATCCAACTAGAGAAGGTGGTGGCAAATGGTGATTACCATTGTGTTTATTACCATTTTATGACCATGGTAAGACTTCCGGGTCAACACTCACATGCTCATACAATTTGGGAATTCCAATTAGCCTAATCTGCATGTCTTTGGACTCTTGGAGGAAACCGGAAAACCCGGAGAAAACTCACCAAGCACAGGGAGAACATGCAAACTCCATGCACACAGACCCCGAGGCGGGAATCAAACCCGGACTCTGGAGGTGCAAGGCGACAGTGCTAACCACTAAGACACCGTCCTGCCACCACTACTATCATATTCACATTTACTCTTATCTATTATCTACCTCCCTTGCCTGGTACTTTCAAGTCATAATATAATAATAATAATAACAAATATTATATAATATCATTATTATATATAATAACAATAACAAATAGAATAATAACATTTCCCATGGAAAAATGCCCATAAAATTAAAACAAACTTATTATATATCATAAAGCAATTTTATAATGAAGACCAATAAATCTGAAAAGAAATACACAAATGATTCATTTCTTCCTCTGCCACATCATTAGCAAGAAAACCATATCAGAGTATGTGTTATTGAGAAAGACCTTCACGTTGTCCCCAGTTAATTGTGCTGATGTTGCTTAATACTGCTGGTATTGATTCAATGACTGGATACAAACTACTGCAGAGATCAAGTTCATCCATATTTTGTATTAGAAAAGGATTTGCTAGAATTGGACAGAAGTATAAATCTGTGCAGTATAGTCTCCACCGAACAATTTAAACCCAACATGAATAAGAATGTTCTGAAAATTTACAACCAGAACAGGCTCTAACAGTGTAACATTGAAACGGGTTTAAGGATCATTAAATTATACTCAATACAAAGCAGCGCTTTCTTTAGAGTCAGATGTAAAATACAGATTAACATCAGCAACGGCATGAATAAGCTAAATCCACTCTAACCCTTTAAATGCCGAAGTGTTACCATTGCAGGATCCCCATTCCACTTGCGTAGAGTTCCGTAGAAGGAACGTGAAGCACTCATGATAACAGACGACTAAACAGTAGAGATAATCCTTAAAATCAGCTCGTCCCTTCCTGTCATTGCCTGCGTGATGCAGTGGTGGCTGCAGAGCCACCCGCAGTCTCTCTCTCTCTCTCTCTCTGCATCCACCACACAGCAGAAACTCATCATGTATAACCTGCACGTAGTGCATTCTGCCTAAACTCAGGTATCTCTGCATGCAGAAGCTGACCAATCATATGCAAGCCTTACTCTGCACTTTTTGTTCCCCAGACTTGCTCTATTGCGTCAATGAAGCGTTTCATTACTGCACTTTTGTAGTTTAAAGACTAGGAGCTAAAATTGCCTGCCATATATCTCTGAAGCTAAAAAATCTTTACAACATACCAATGTGCTGCAATCTGTGTATGGCTATTAAACCTATTCACTTTAACACATGATATTATCTAGGGATAACTTATCGTCTAACCATGATGAGCAGTGCAGTCTTAGAGTCAGTCTTTCAGGCTCTCTTTTTATTTCCTGCATCAGTCTTAAATTTTTTGTGTCAGTTTGTGTCAATATCTTTCTCTCAGTCAATACGTCTGTTTCTGTGTCTGACTCTGTGTCCAACTGCCAATCTCTTTCTCTGTTTCCGTTCCGTCCCTGTGTCGGTCTGTCTTTCTCTGTGTCCGTCCCTGTGTCCGTCCCTGTGTCCGTCCCTGTGTCCGTCCCTGTGTCCGTCCCTGTGTCCGTCCCTGTGTCCGTCCCTGTGTCAGCCCCTGTGTCCGTCCCTGTGTCAGTCTTTCTGGATCTCTTTCATTTTCTGTCTTACACTTCTGTCCACTTCTGTGTCCATCTTCCATTCGCTGTTTTTGAGGTCTGTATCAGTTTCTGTGTCGGTCTTTCATTCCCTGTTTCAGTCTCTACATCAGTCCATGTGTCTGTCTGTCAATCTCTGTGCTAGTTTGTCATTCTCTGGGACAGGCTCTGTGTCAGTATCTATGACAGCCTGTTATATTTTTCTGTTAGTCTCTATGTCAGTCCCACCGTCTACTGTATGTCTTATTTTATGTGTCTTCCATGTGCCAGTGTATGTGACAGTCGCTATCTCTCATTCACTATTTCAATCCATCATTCTGTGTGTCAGTCTCTGTGTCAGTTTGTCAGTTACTATGTTAGCCTGTCAGTCACTGTCAGTCTTCCTGAAAATCTCATTGGCAATTCCTCAGCAGGGATTTCCTCAGCAGTCTCTCTGTCAGCTCAGACCTATCTGTTTGTTTGTCAGTTTCTTTGTTTGTTGTTATGTTTAGTTGTTAAGTCAGTATAATTGCCAGTCTGTCCATTATTTTCTTTGTCGGTGCGAATGTCAGTCAGTCTGTTGGTCTCTTCATCAGATTTCTGTCATTCTATGGTAGACTACTGTATGTTTGTCCTTTAGCCTCTTAATCATTCCTTCTATCAGTTCCTATTTTCATCAGTCTCAGTGTTTTAGTCATTTTTCCCTCACTAGTCCTGTCTGTCAGTCTCATCTTCCGTCAGGCCATTAGCATGCAAAAGGGTATAATGAAACCATAAAAATATTTTTCACAAATTTAGAGAAATGGTACTTCAGTACTTCTAATCCTCACCTGTGTTTTTGCCAGTATATTACAATGATATAAGGATATATTTATTGATAATTATGCATCATTATAAATAATTAAAATTAGTAGGCAAAAGAAAATTTAACCAGTTCAGCAGCACCAACTAAACCATATAGTTATTTTATTAGAGATTTTACCACTATCATAAATGTATGTCATAAACAGAGGTAGTATACATATATGGTTAAATATTTTGTGCATATCCTCTTACCGCTATCCTTGCAAGTGCTGTTTTTATGGAATTCCAGGTATCCAGCCTTCGGTCCAAAATGATGATAAACTTTACTCCTGGTTGCCGTGCTCTGAGAATATTAGTAGTTGTATTTTAATAGATGAGAGCAGTAGCACATTAATGATGCTTTAATGCTTACAAACTGGAAAATGCTTGTAAAAAATAATTAATGCACAGAACAATTCTTAAATAAATAAGGTTGATCAAATTACTGAAATAGTTAAAGAACTACAGTAAGATGAGGTAGCCAGTGTTGACCCAATAAATAAACTAGCACTTTTGTGCTGCATTGCAGTGAGAGAGAAGGAAAGGGAAAAGATGATTCAGTCTCACACACCGTGGAATCAGTGTGAGATATGTGAGGACTTTAGCCAGAGCCTCTTCTGGAATATCACTGAATTCTGAGCACTCTGGCAAGGTAATGATGACACTAGAATCCTCACCACGGCCCCCTGAGGAGACCAGATCAAAGCGTTAATAAATCTTTGATCATGCTAGTTTGTTATAGTAAATGGTTATGCTTTTTCAATTACAACAAAATTTATGTATCTATTGTGGGTATAGAAAAGAATCACCCCCCTTTAAAATAATCACATTCCGTTGCTTTGCTGATACTGATCACAGTCTATCTCAAAGTTAAAAAGCTTTGTGTGCCATTAAGCAGGTGATTAGCTTCACCTGATCAGTTTATACCTTATTTTTAGGAGGGGGTAGTACTTTTCCAAATGAGTGATTCTTATTTATTGAAGATATTTTTTTCTGACATGTACTGTAGGTGTTATATGTTTCATATCTTTCAAAAAAAAATTTTTAACTCGTGACTATTTTAAAGGGGTGGATTCTTTTCTATACCCACTGTAAAAACAATGCTAAATATGTGAATAAAGAAATAATACACTGCCTGGCCCCCCAAAAAAATCAACTCCAAGATTTTATTGAACACCTTTAGCTTTGATTACAGCACACAGTGTCGTGGCAAGATCATGTGTGTAAAAAAATCTCTGTGCTCCCAGAACCACATTTCCACAATTTAAATCCTGGAATATTCCTATATTTCTGTTCCTTCAGAGAAAGAAAAAGTCCATAGATGTGATAACCTGGTCATTCAGTACATTAAGGTCATTAGCTGACTTCATTTTATTGCCACATAACATTGCTGAGTCTAGACCTGACCAATTGAAGTAACCCCAGGTCATACTGTAACACTTCCTCCAGAGGCTTGTGGAGTGAGCACAATGCATGATGGTGCATTATGTAATGTGCTTCCCTTCTTACCTTGACACACCCATCACCCTGGTATAAAGCCAGTCTGAACTCAGCAGACCACATGACATTTTTAGTTTTATCATCGCTCAAGTACAATCTTTATGATCGCTTTTTTTTTTCTGATTATTCCCACTGAAAAGTGGTTTTCTTATGGACACAGCTGTTTAATTACATCATGTGAGTTCTAGTCACATTGTCCATGTGGAAATGCTCTTACTTTCACTATTAAACATAACTGTGATTTTTATTGTAATTTTACCAAGCCCTTAAGTTATCTCCATTCATGATTTTTTTTTTCCCTGACCACATTTCTTCCACAAAGGCAGTCATTACAAGTATTAATAATGTGTTGGACAGCTCTTAACCCAATTCCAGTCATTTTAAACCTCACTAATCATTTTCAGTGCTTGCCGCAGGTTAATAATTTGGCCCTGAAATGGCGATTTTTTTTTTTGACCAGGCAGTGTATCTGTATGCTTTGAATATATGAGATATCATCACAGAGTAATGCACATGATTGGACAAACATTAATGCAATGGCATGAAAGCAAACACACTCAGCCCCTTACCTGATAAATAAGCCACTTGCTTCTCAATATAGCCGGCCACCTCTTTCATACTCACAGGAATTGACACCTCTGGACAAATAATAGAAATAAAAAAGAGAGATCAATATTTTTATTTTTCTGAGAAGGTAATGGGTTTAGTGGTTGTGGTAACCTTAAAACACCCATCTTGACATGATAAAGATATTTTTAAGACAGTTACAATGCCACCCAGTGTTTTCATGGTGAAACAACATTAAGCAGGACTATTCAGCTTTATCACATTGCTGCATAAATCATTTTACACCTGATTGATGAACTTATTATTCAGTGATTCACCTTAAAGCCTGTTGTTCTGTAGCTACTTTCATTTATTTGACAATTATAGTATAGTGAAACTATTAGCAACTGTTATGTGATGTAGCTACATTATGCAGAGTGAGAGGTAAAAGCCTTGAAACACTGATGAATTGTCACTGGTTGTGGCTACGTAACACAATGCTTACAACAGGGTGCTCAAATTACATATCCCCAGCAACCTCACTTCCTACATACCTATGGTTTAAACAGTACAAAGCAATGTGCCAGTTCTCTGCACTTACAGTAATACTACACTTATATTTAAAAATGAATGGCCAAGATATTCGCAACAATTTCACTGGTACCCTGACTGACTTAGCTAAATATCATTACACTTAATCTGAGTAAACAATATGTATATTTTATCACTAAAGGCAATTTTTTTACACTCCACAAAAATAAATATTTGGGTTAAATAAGAGGGTTATTGTTGAATATGTGACATTTTATATGAGAAGAAGTTGAGTTAACATTCATGGAATAAGGCTCCAAGGTCAAAATTTTGTAACAAAGGTAAAGGCGCTCCTTTAAGATCCCTAAGATGGGAGAAGATAAAGGACTTCTCGGTTTCTTGGTAATTTGGCGTTACGTACTGTATTTGCAAGGAAAAAAAGCCCATTAAACATTTAAATGACATTTCACAAAACTAAATGCAACTATAAAGTTCTAAAGGATGTTTTTTAATACTTTTTTTTAAAAGAATTAATCACTGTAGCTTGTGTATACTGGAGAAAATGTATCATTTATTTTAAATTTGATTTCATTCATACTGCACCCCCTAATGTAAAAAAATTATCTTATCACTTAAACAACTGGACTTTCCATACACAAGGTAAACAAATTTTAAATGTTTCTCATCAAATATCTTTATAAAATTATACTGTATATAAAGGTGTATAACTGACATTCAAAGACGACATGCAGAGTACAGTGATCAGATCCTTGACCTTGGTAAAACATTTGAATGGTGCGCCTGTGAATGGCAATCCTGGCCAAGTTGGCTCTGAGCCCACTGCAGTCGTTCCTGTGAACATTAAGTGGGGCGAACGCCTGATCCATAAAAATCTATAGATAATTTGTCACCAACTTGTGGAAGGGACTCATCTGTCTGTGGGAACTGTACACACAATAATTCAGGAATACTGCTTGCAAATAACAGGAATCTCAGCTGGGAGTAATTGGAGCATCACACACACAGTCCTGACCTCACTCCAAGCCATTTCCACATGTTTGTGCCATGAGGAGTTCTTGGTAGGCCAGTGTTTTGGATGCAAAGCAGGCAATCCATGGGTCTGGCATACTGAGAAAGATTTCTGATGGTATCCAAACACTAGTGAAACACTGGAAACTAGTGCATTAGTGCAGCAAGGTTCTGTTGTTCTGCACAATCAAAAGTCCTAGTTTGACTTGAACACCTCTCGTATTTTTATCTCAATATAGCACATACTGTATAACACAGCACTAGTACAGTACTGTATATTACTTATTTTACAGTTCACACCATTAATCATTAACATATCGCTATCTATTAAATAATAAATGTAGGACATTAAAACTGTATAAGGGTTTAAGAGATAATGTAATTATTTGTGCGTATCGGGCTGCTGGGGCCAGTGGAAAGGTTTGGCAGCAGGAGACAGGCATGATGAATGAAGTCACTCAATCAGAGATGAATATTTAATGACTAACCAAACAAGACATTGCGAGCATTGGTGCACCAATACATGGATTTACCATTCGTTACTATTAAGTGACTTTAAGAAGCCTTAACACCTCTGTTAAAACTGCTATGATGAGAATGGATGTGCGTTCAATTACGTAGTTAATTATCTAGAAGAATATTTTGCATATAGGCATACTCTACCAATATTTGTAGATATTTTTTATAATTTTAGGCACAAAAGCGTTTCAATTCTATTGGCATTTAAGCAGTGCAATTTTTCTTAAAAGAATAAGACAAGATGCCTAGAAATCGGCATAACAGTTGATTATTTTATAATGAGAAATATTCTATTTTTTTCTTGTTGTTTATTCCAGGTATCATCAGTGACTAATATTCTTTTTTTAGCAATGTTAAGTTTTAGTTTTAATTTAATTCAATCATTATATAATTATATAATTTAAATCATTGTTAAATTCATTTATTTTATTTTAATTGTTCATTTACTAAAAAAAAAAAAAAACACTTAAAGTATGGGAGTATAATTAAAATTACCATAATTTATTTTGGGACACTAAACAGATGACCACAAATTATATTCTGTACTTTTGAGATCTCCTTCCTCTTCAGTCTAATTCTAAAAAATTAGTTCTAATAATTCAATCATAAAAAAGCACTAGCAATTATGCTGTTCTGCTTATTAAATGCTTGAGTGTTATTCCATGTTTGTTCTTCCATGCCAATAAAATGCCTTTTCTCAGAGGAACCAGTCATATCCAGTCAGTTACAGTATGTTGGCTTTATATACACAAAGCCCATGGCAAATCATTTATTTCTGAGGGTGTGTGTGCAAATAATGTTTACAGAATCATCCATTTGCTCAGTATGTGTATACATATAGCCCAGTTATAATGAGAAGTTTGGGCTTTTAACATTTTGTGAATACATTTGCAACTGAAAACTGTTTACCATTTATCTGATAATGTTTTAATGCTTAAACTACATGCTGAGAGATATGAGAGATACTGTACTTCCCTGCCACCACCCCTCTTTGCCTTTTTAATTTAAGCAAGGAAACCCCTTAGGTGATCAGCCTAAGTGCTTTTTCCTGCCTAAATGGAATGCACCACATCATTATTTTAATCTACGCTCCACATCAAAATCATTTGGTCTACTAAGTGTTAGGAACCGTTACAGTGACTAATACTTTTTAATAATTGGAGATGGTTTAATTTTGCCAAGTTTCTAGCTAGAAGTTGATATGGCACTGGTCAAATCAACTTTTGGCTCTGTGCACCTTTTTTAAAAACATTTTTTCCTGCTGTAATAAAAGTTTTATTATTGTCTATGTATAACACACCCTTCATTCTGAACCTGATGCTGTTTTCATTGCCATGTCATTGGCATTGCCTAATGTATGACTATCCTCCATTTTTATATATCCTTTACAGGTTTGTGGAAGAGGACGGGTAACTAAAACCCAGCAAGACTGAGTTGCTATGCATTCCCAGAGATAGATCACCACATCAAGATTATATAATCCCTCTGGACAGCATACAGATTATACCGTCTGACGCACGCAGCCTTGGGATAGTTCTGGACAACCAGCAATCCTTCTTGTCTCATATCACTAACCGGACATGGTCATGCATGTTTCTTTTTTTATAGAATCCTGTTTTCGGATGCTAATTGTCCTTATTTTCACTTCTGCTTTGACATAACATTCCAATTTAATCAAAACTAATTTATTTTTTTACCAGTAAGCCTTTGTTTGCGTTGTGTGTGTTTTATTCCTTGCCACTGCCACAACCTAGCAGAAAAGCAGTCCATCACATAAACTCACTAGGGATATACAGATACACTATATCATTCAAACTATTTGCTTGCCTGCCTTCATATGCATATGAACTTAAGTAACATCCAATTCTAAACCCGATAAAAAACTTTTGAGATGAGATTGTGAACCAGGCCTTCTCGTCTAACATCAGTGTCTGACCTCACAAATGCGCTTCTGGAAGAATGGTCAAAATTCCCATAAACACACTCCTAATCCTTGTGGAAAGCCTTCACAGAAGAGTTGAAGCTGTTTTAGCTGCAATGGGTGAGCCAACATCATATTAAACCCTATGAATTAAAAATGGGATGTTACTCAAATTCATATGCATGTGAAGGCAGACGAGCAAATACTTTTGACAATATAGTGTATGTGCAGATTGGAAAAAGGTTCACATTTTCTTTCCCAAAAAGGAAATTTTAGTGTGAGGGAATTCGGTGCAAAGAAGATTAAACTGGATTAACGGCTTGAGTGGTTGTAGGGAATGCATATGAAATACTTGCACATATGCATATTGATTCTGCTGAATAAATGCGTAATTGTGATCATTTTCTCATTTTTTCATCATTAGGTTTCATATGTTCTACAGTATCTCAAGTGTGATAAATCTGAAGCAGACAATCAACTATTTATCGTCTAGGTTTGACAAAACCTCATTCTCAGCGCGCTTACAACCACTTTACTACTGTAGAAATGAGGAAATGCTTCAGAAACAAGAAGTAGATGGATTCTTATTCAGGTAGTCTTTACTCTGACACATATAGGGCAGTGGAGACTTAAACCAACTCTACATACGTTACAGAACTGGTACTAGACGGATTATAACCCAGAGAAACAATCCAGTTAAATATTTAGATGAAAACACCAGATGTTTTTACACCAGTGCATCAGTTTGTCTGTACACTAAAGCAACTCTGAGAAGAACAGCTGGATCATGTTACCCTGGTCATTAGACAGTTCTAAGCATAACATCAGGTAAAAATAGACATGCATAGCTGCAGAATTACCTTCACATGGAGCAGAGCAGCATCACACAAAGACACTATACACAAATGTATCATTTGCTGATGTGTGCCCTAACTACAGGAGTATATGATACATTTAAGGTCAAAGCAGGGCACATCCTTCAGATGAATAAAAAATATATTTATTTATTTTGTATTAACAGAATATGTGCTTTTGGAGAGGAGCGGAGAAAGTGAACCAGCTGGGGAAGCTAAGCAGTACAGCGTTCAGATGCTGAGTCACTGTTTCAGGCAGAAGCCATGTTTTGGGACTGCAGAAGAAATGAAGAGAAGACGGGTAACCACTGTGCTGGCGGCTTCTCTGCCATCTGGTGCAGCACAATGTGACTTCCCATCCTACTGTACATCAGTGACAGAGCTATAAATCTTGTCTGCCTGCTAGAAAGGTCTATGTAGCATTTTTTTTATTATGAAGCAAATGTGAATGTAAATTAATTGAAAAATTAGGGAATGATAGGAGCATTAAAAAATCTGAAATGCTATGATCTGATTCAAATATGCTTATTGTCCACTTAGCTCTTTATCAATAACATACTAATGATAACCAAGATGCTCTTGCAAAGTATAATGTACTGTAACTTGTCCAGATATTGATATTCTATCACTATACTTAATGTAAATATAATCGCTGCATGTAATCAAGCCTAACACATTGGACCTTAACTGCACAACCATTACATTATATGTAGATTATGAAAGAGCAAATAAAAAAAAAAAAGAATCTGGGTGAAATTTGTTAAGGATTTAAAATGACTCCAGCTGAGCAAACATGCATCGGTTAAACCAGTAG
Organism: Clarias gariepinus; assembly: GCF_024256425.1. Lineage (NCBI taxonomy): Eukaryota > Metazoa > Chordata > Actinopteri > Siluriformes > Clariidae > Clarias > Clarias gariepinus. Next base: position 18,651,551 of record NC_071109.1, on the reverse strand, counting down.
GTGCATGCTTATGTGATCTCTACTACATTACAGTATACACCCAGGACGCAGGGAGAGTTGGTATGTGATGAGTACTCACGCTGCAGTGTGGTCTCCAGCTTAGTGCCAACCTGCAGAAGAGTGTAGTAGCCCTCCATGTCGATCTGAGGCTGGTGAGGAGAGGCTGTGTCCATTCCCTAGCTGTGCTTCAGGGTAAAAGACTACACTTCCGGGCCTTCCAGGCCCTCACATCATTCCTTCCTTCATTCCTCCGGTTCCTAAAAGAAGTGAAAAGTACAGTACCAAGCAGGACCAGGGCTCCTCTCCTGACAGTCACTTTGAATAAAGCAATATGTATATTCCAGCTTCTCCAGATTAAAGTGCCATCTAGGAAAATACTATAAACACCAAGCCCATGCACACATTCATACACAAACTATGACAGGGTGAGCGGTCCACCAATCAAAGTTCTCCATATGCTGTCCACATGAGTACAGAGGATAAGGTGGAGAAGTGCTGGAATGTTAGAACATCATTCTGACCCAAACTGTAATGGGTCATCTCTCCATAACAGCCCTCTTCCTCTTCCTCTCTCTCTTTCTCTCTCCACACGCCACTATCTCTGACTCTGTGGATGAGAGTGCGCCAGTGCTGCAGCTCTGTGTGAGGCTGCTGGCACTCTGGCTCCAGGCTCCTCCCTATACTGTTCTCTCAAATCCTCTCATTGGTCAGCCTGCATAGACGGAATGGAAAAAGCTCTCTGCTGCTGCTGTGTGCATTGTCTCAGTGGAGGCTCGAGCATCACACACAGTAATGCTGATAATCTCACTCATACTGTACACTGTGGGAAAGAAAAACATTTTTTTTTCCTTCCTCTGCTTTGCACCCACTGTACGTTTCAGAGCAAAAGAAAACAACAGAGCAACGTGGTACTGGAAACATAAACGGACATGGGTAGTCAAACCTATTGTCAAAGAACAATCGTAGATAGGCATGGCCTGTTCCCAGCAATATCTATTTTTTTTATATCTATTTTCCACTCTTTTTAGGAAATCATTTTCCATAACCTAAATTCATGACAGCTGCTCACTGATAATTTTTGGAACACCCGCATATATTTTTAATGGTAAAGTCGCCTTTTGATTTTGTACACATCCTTGTTAAAATTTGTATGTTCCTGTGATGTGCAAGAAATATGTAACCAATTTAAAGCATTTCAGTACACTTTCCACCCTTAATGTGGCATAGCAACCCTCTTTCACTCACTCACTGCCTATGAGGCTTTATAGGGAGTCAACAGAGTCGCAGCCTTTCCCCCGGAGATGAGGCAGGGTACACCCTAGACAGGGTGCCAATCCATTGAGGAGCCAATACATACACACACTTGCACACTACGGGCAATTTGGGGAACGCAATTCATCTGCATGTGTTTGATTAGGTGGGAAGAAACTGGAATACCCGGAGAAAACCCACTAAGCATGTAGAAAACATGCACATAGAGGTGGGAAACTAACTTAACAGGGAATGGACCCTGGATCCTAGAGGTGAAAGGTGAAAGTGATGAGCACTAAGCCAACAGGCATAGAAACCAATTTAGGAAAACATCGTACAAAAAAAGAAACAGAACAAAAGTGGGAAAAGTGACTGTGCTCGGAATTAACCAATCACAATCAAACTCATGTTCAAAAGCATGTACCATACACCTGTCAATCCGGGGAGTATGATTAGCCCCAAATAAAGATCATCTGTCTCTGTAGGATTATCTTAATCTCCTGGTTTCAGTCAACTGCTAAATCTACAGTCCTAAAAACAGGGCATCCCTATGCATTTAAATAAAAGACAAAAATAAAACTCATGAGGAAGTCTGACAAGAGTCTGACAACAACATTAAAGTAGCTGCACGTACAGTAAACAGTACTGAGTTCTTACAAAACAAACAGGGGTTGGACAATGAAACTGAAACACTAGCCAATTTAATGTTGGGGGTTTCATGGCAAAATTTAACCAATCAATCAATCAATCAATCAATCAATCAATCAATCAATCAACATTTATTTACAGTATATAGCACTTTACAGCAACCTAAGTTGAACAAAAGTGCTTCACAGCACTAAAAATGACAATAAAATAGTAATAAAAATAGAAATAAAAATACAGGAACAAAATAAAACACAGTTAAAAATATAAATGAAAAATATAATAATAATAATAATAATAATAATAATAATAATACATATAATAAAATGATAAAATTATGAAAAAAACATAAAATTATAAAATATTAAAAGCCATTCTAAATAAGTGAGTCTTTAGTTTTGCTTTAAACAAAGGGAGGTCTGTAATTTTGCGTAACTTAGGTGGAATGGTGTTCTAGAGTTTAGGACCAGCCACTGTAAAGGAGCGATCCCCCCATTGTTTGCATCTTGACCGAGGGACCACTAGCAAGTTTTGGTTTGCAAAACATAAGGCTCTACTTTGGTGATAAAAGCTTATTGTCTCACACAAGTAGGAAAGTGCCAGACCATTAATGGCATTAAAACAAACATCGAAAGTTTAAACTGAATCCAGGATTGTACCGGAAGCCAGTGGAGGGAATACAGGATTGGTGTGATATGATCATTTTTACGATTATTGGTCAGCATACGAGCCGCAGCATTCTGAACAAGTTGCAGACGATGTAGACGAGCTTGATGAGTGGAAGTGATTCCCACATAAAGTGCGTTGCAGTTGTCTAACCGCGAAATAATAAAAGCATGAATGACTTTCTCTTGGTCACTCCGATTCAAAAAGGGTTTGACCTTTGCAAGGAGGCGAGGATGAAAAAATCCTGCCCTGACAACAAAGTCAATGTGTGTCTGAAAGTTTAAACCGCTGTCTAAAGCCACCCCGAAATTTTTGACTGCATGGCTTAAATGAGTAACCGGAGAATCGAGACCAGCAGTGATAAAACTAGAAAAATTTGGGGTCCCAAAAATAATACATTCTGTTTTGCTCTCATTCATACAGACAATTTTGTGACAGCCAAAGTTTGATGTCATGAAGACAACTGTGGATTGATTAAAGTGCATTAAATTAATTTGGCACAACTGGCAGATAGATTTGTGAAATAGAAACATGTGCCCTGAAATGATCAACCCTAATGGCAGCATGTACAAGGAAAATAAAACAGGGCCCAAAATGGAACCCTGTGGAACACCAGAGGTCAAAGGGGCTGAGGAAGAAGAGAGATCACCAATCATGACTGAGAAAGTTCTATTTGTTAAATATGACCTAAACCATTTCTTGTGCCAGACGTGTCAGGAGAATCGAGTGGTCAACAGTATCAAAAGCTGCAGTGAGGTCCAAGATCACGAGCAGCACAGGTTTTTTGGAATCAAGGGATAGGAGGATATCATTCTGTACCTTCAGGAGATCGGATTCAGTGCCGTGGCAAGTTCTAAAGCCGGATTGGAATTTCTAGATAGAGACAATTTTTTTTAAGACCTTAGATAAAAAGGATAAATGAGATACTGGTCTAAAATTAAACAATACTGCAGGATCAAGATTGGATTTCTTAAGAAGAGGCATGACCACAGAGTGCTTGAAGACATCTGGGACAAACCCTGAACCAAGGAAACTGTTAATAAAAGAGAAGAGACATGGACCCACTCTGTTAAAACCTGCTTCAGCACCCTAGATGGAATAATGTCCACAGGACAGTAAGTTGCGAATAACGGCTGGATAACTTCAGAGAGAAGAGATAGGGACACTGGCTCAAACTTGTTAAACACAGATGAGGGCGTAGAAGAAGAAGAACATATATTAAGAACATTAGAAGTAATGTTAATATTCTGCCTAACAGAGGCTATCTTATCAACAAAATGATTCAGAGATTCATCACACAATGACCTTGATACTGTACATGTTTCAGAACATTGCACAATGGATTTGTAACTGGCTGAATTGTATTGAATAACAACCTAGATCGATTGCAGTTGGTAGAAATTACATTTGACAAGTAAACACATTTAGCTTCTTCAACTGCATTTTGATAATCAGAAAGACTGTCACGCAGTATACCCAGTGATACTTGTAATTTGTCCTTCTTCCACCTGCGCTCGACTTATCTGCAGTGCTGCCTAATGGTACGCGTAGTATCGTTAAGCCAAGGGTCAGGTTTGGCTTTTATGGGTCTGCACTGGAAGGTGCAATGGAGTCCAAAATCCCTAAACAGGTGGAGTAGAGAGTTAATTAGCAGAGGAATAGCACAGTTTTGCTTGCACACAACATTATGGATTGTTGGTGCGCGTCTCGCTGGTGCATCTGTGACCAAGACAGCAAGTCTTTGTGATATATCAAGAGCCACAGTATCCAGGGTAATGTCATCATACCACCAAGAACCACATCCAACAGGAGTAACTGTGGACGCAAGAGAAAGGTGTCTAAAAGGGATGTCCGGGTGCTAACCTGAATTGTATCCAAAAAACATAAAACCACAGCTGCTCAACTCACTGCAGAATTAAATGTGCACCTTAACTCTCCTGTTTCCATCAAAACTGTTTGTCGAGAGCTCCACAGGGTCAATGTACAGTACATGCCCGGGGTGTAAGATCCAAACCTTTGGTCACTCATGCCAAGGGTCGGTTTTAATAGTGCCAGCAGCAAAAATCTTGGGCTGTGGACAATGTGAAACATGTATTGTTCTTTGATGAGTCCACCTTCACTGTCTCCCACATCCGGGAGAGTTATGGTGTGGAGAAGCCCCAGACAAGCGTACTGTACCACCCAGACTGTTGCATTCCCAGAGTGAAGCATGGGGGTGGATCAGTGATGGTTTGGGATATCAGGGCATTCCCTAGATCCAATACTTGTGCTAGATGGGCGGGTCTTTGCCAAGGACTACCGAACCATTCTGGAGGATCATGTGCACCCAAAGTTTCAAGCATTGTATCCTGATGGCGGAGCTGTGTATTAGGATGATAATGCATCAATACACACAGCAAGACTGGTGACAGAGTGGTTTGTTGAACATTTCCCATGGGCTGTACAGTCACCAGATCTACATAGTATTGACCCACTTTGGGGTGTTTTGGAGGAGCCACCAGCATCATGTAGTGACCTGACCACTATTCTGCAAGAAGAATGTCTTAAAATCCCTTTGGCCACTGTGCATGACTGTGCCTAAGACTGATACCCGCTATGATTAAATGTTTATGTCTTTACACACACACACACACAAAACCTAGAACTAAAATAGGGAGTACTAACTTTTGAACATGATTGTATAAGCGAACAAATATTTGAAAATTAAGCTAATGTGCCTAAATTATACATCGCTGCCTTAAAAAATATGACAAAAAAGAGCAGCTTACTGTATAAACATTTTCCTTTGTCTTCTGTACACTATTGATTGATTTAGATCATTTGATTAATGTGTGTATTTATTTTTAAAGGATATTAGATATATCATTCTCTATACCGCTCATCATGTAAAACGCTGCAGTGGTCCTGGTTCACTTGGTAGGGAACAACCAGGACAGGATGCCAATGTATTGCAGGACACACAAGCTTACACAAACTCATACCCTACTGGAAATGTTATAATGCCAGTCAGCATACAAAAAAGAGAAAAAAGGAGCACCTAAAGGAAAGCATGGGGAAAAGATGCACCCAAGGCAGTAATTAAACCTGGAGATGCGAGGCCACAGCGCTAACCATTACCATCAAAGTGCTACCTCTCTTTAATCCATACATTTCTACATTTATTAGAACACCTGAGAAACAGTTTAAAAGATTGAAGAAGAAGAAGCCTGCGCTTGTCTTGTTTGCGCCCCATGCTCCCCAGCTGGTAGTTGTTTTGTGATGGGGAAGGGTGGTATACAGGAGGTGTGCTGGAACTTTTGATCTATTGTTCTACTTATTTTAACAAATCTACTACATTCGTTTCACTTGCAGCTTTGTTCACTGCACCAGTTACTTTGACCCAAGTCTCCAGACTTATTTACACAGATCGTGCTATTTTGCACTGTTGAGCCCTTGCCATTTTGTTCATCAGGTCAGAGGTAAACTAAATTACTGTCTTTTTATTTGTTTTCTTTTCAGCGGCAATAAATTTAATTCTAATCTGATCTACCACCAAAACCACTTTTCCTAAATTGCACAGAATGTTTTCCTCCCTGTCTTCTTCTAGCCATTTCATTACAGTAGATAAAAATGGCACATTAAATCTCTCTCAATCTCTGCTCGACATTTAAGTGAGCTATAATGAAGTAGCAAAACAGTACATTTGGACAAAGACCAAACTAACCAAAAGCCATTTGAGTTTCTTTGAAATATTTGAGTGCCTGTTTACCATTTTTAACAGCCCCATCTGATGGGGACAGAAATCTGGGCAGTTGTTAAGTATGCACCTGCAGGTTTTCAACTGTTCAATTGTGCAACTTAATAAAAAAAGAAAAATAAAAAAGGCAAAATGTGCAAAACTGGTGAGAAAAACAAACAAAAATGTTTACTTCACTTAATCACAAGGTGATTACTTGATTTAAATAATTAAGGCATTAAGACTACAAAATTACATACAAACCACAATGAAACATGTTAAACAGAAATTATTTCATATTTTAAAGTCTTAAAGCTTAAAATAATCAATTTGATCAAATCTCTTGAACCTATTTAAGAGAAAGCAGAACAGACAAGATCTTTCATTTCAAAACAGTTTTATTATATAAAGTTTTTTTTTTGGAACAGACTGTTAAAGAGGTACATTCAGCTCAGAATGTAAGAGTCTGAGGGTCCTGACACAGAGGACATGGCTGTCATGAGCACCACACCCTGACAGTTTTCACCCTCAGGCAGTCTTACACCTTTTTTTTTTTTTTTTTGACACTTTACCCCATTTTCTTACAAAATAGCTTGGAAAAAGTTTCATTAAAAATACAGTCGACATTTCTTTTTGTTTTCAGGCAATTATGACAATCAATCTGTTATAAGCTGTGAAAATAGCATCTCTGATGTAATTTAAAGGTATCTGACACATTGCAAGCAGGTCCCATTCACCCATTCTAATTCCGAGCTCTATACACACAGACACACAAACAGCTGAACATGGTACAGTATATGCACCATGACTCAGAGTAATAAGACTTTATCTTAAAATGCACTGCTAAATGGCTGTGTAACCTGGACATTTGCACATAAATCTTTAAAATTAAATAAAATAAAAAAAGAAATAAAATGCAACATAGAGCTTTTATGTATATTCTTTTCTTAAAACAGCAATAAATGATAGAATAAGAAAGTGCTCGTAGGTGAACTGAAATCTGGGCTTAAGATGCTTGGCATCATAACACAGTCAGAGGTCTAACACACGCCACTGCTCTCACAGTAATGCACAGATAGCTGGTTTAAATCGGTTTAAGCCGTAACGGGGCACAACGCCTTCCAGATCTGAATGATTTCAAATTTCAAACAACAATGGAAAAAAAACAACAAAAAAAAAAAAAAAAACATGCCAAAAATCACTGCCCACTTTGGGCTACTAGCAAATACATACATATGCAAATAATCATTCAGCTTTCATTAAAGGGCGTATTGAGATGTGACCTCGTGCACGTTCAAATATTTAACCAACCGAGTTACGTGTGAAACGCTGGTCTAACAGCTATTCCTGCTCTCAAACCTCAGATTAACCCAGCATGTGGGATTACACAGGCTAAACTTACTGTTCCTGAAGATAAAAAGATACATGTCATAAAAAATAGAGCCTTTGTGACTAAAACTACTTAAATAAATATGTCAAATAAAATCACACCATCAAGGGAAAATCAGTACTAATCGACATGGTGATAGAAAATAAGGCAGGTAGAAATGGAATGTAGGAAGAAGCGTAAAGTAGGAAGGGTAAAAAGAAGACAATGCTATGCTTATGTTGAAGGCTAAAACAATAAAGAGTGAAAACTGATCCTGTGCCAATACGGAGAGAAAACACTGGCACTATGTTCTAAACTCTGTTTGAATATGTTTTAATTTAAAGGTTGTCACAGTCTATCTTTCATAAAATGCATTAAAACACTATCACACGTCCAGGACTGGGTATGGAGGAGAGCAGGCACTCCCAGGAGTCTTTTTTTTTGTTCCATGCAAACACTTGATGGACATACACAACCACTTATCAACAATTAAACCATAATCCAATGTCTTAGTGATCCCTGCATCATTAGAAACTATGATTTGCACCCGAATTTATAACTGAAATCTAACGAATAGATGGCACACATTAGAATATGTGATTTGACCACACACACACACACACACACACACACACACACGAAAAGATGTTCACACCTCTTGCTTAACAAAAGTAGACACACAGCATGGTGAAAGGCTTTGTAAACCAGTAGGGTCAGGTCCCATCAATACAGCATGTTCAAGAAAGCCCACAATCTTGGATATCTGACTTAGCTAAACTAAAACCCTGGAAGGATAACCAGCTGGGACGATGGGAAATGTGGCTCTGGTGACAGCTGTTCCCATGCAGGAGCAAGAAGTGGCGCATGGTTCATGGAAAGATTGTGGGTGACGAGTGGCACGTGCTATGAGGACCAGCGCCACAGTGTGCAAATGTGAAGTCATAACATAAAGAATGAAGGAAGAGCAAGAAAAAAATAATACTCGAGTGCTGCCAGACTGCTGGATCCAGGCCTGGTATGAAAAGGCTTTGTTGGTTTGATATACATGTTCATTTGGTTGCTCAGAATTTCTTGTCTGTTCTCTTTTTTTTTTGACCAGGCAGGAGGATACTCAGCCAGTAGTTCTTCAGTAGCGTTCTCTCAGAAGCTTGTAGGACAATGTGGTGATGGTGGCGATCTGTAATAAAAATAGAAATACACAAAATGACAAATCAATCATTCTTATGCGAAAGCATGGGTTTCCCGAGCTGAACCACCACCGATGATGTTCACAGCAAACATCGGAATAGGGGGACATATGTGACCTTGACTTTGACACATCAGGGGTGTCGCTACCACACACGCTGGTTTAAGACTTTCAGAAACTGCTGATGTCTTGAAATTTTCATACAAAAACAGGCAAAGATTCCTTTGTTGATATGAGAGGTTAAACAAGACTGGCTTAAATTGACAAGAATGCAAAAGTACACTTGAACAACCACTACAGCTGCCAATCATAGGTGGACTAAAAGTTCTATTTATTTATTTTTTAGTTGTTTTTTTGGGGCATTGCAATTTTTTATTCAGTTCAATAGCATAAAAATGTATTGCCTGCTTTGTCTTAAGCAGCTACAGTACATTTCCTGCGGGGTTTTAGAGTTATTAAAACCTAATTAAATTATTTATTAAACACTGAAATGCTGTGTAACTCAGGTTGTGGATCGTTTAACTATCAGGTCTTATACCAAACAATAATCAGTTTTTTTAATTGTGTGTGTGTGTAAGTAAATCATCTGCTCCATACTACCATCCAGTAGGTGGCAGCATTGGTAATGCAGAAACTGCCCATAAACTTTAATGTAAATGATTTGTAGTTTTTGTTTTTTGTTTTTAGACCATTAACAGTTGAGAATTTACCTAATTTTAAAGGTGTTAATTGATTTTATATCCAAAACTGACCGATTACAAATGACTATTATATCAGTTTAACTGGTACTATACTACTGTTTACAGTTAAAGGATAAAATAAGACCTACAGATTCTTAATTCTTGTTCAGCATTATTTCAGGTTTGGATTTGGTCTTCCACTGTTGTACCTCAACATCTACATCAAGGTTCAACATGCATTTTAAATGTTTTTCTATCCATCACAGTTGTAAAAAGTGGTTATTGAAGTGGCTGCGTTCTTCCTGTCAGCTTGACCAGTCTGGCTTATTTTACTCTGACCTCTCCAAACAACAAGGTACTGTAGTCCCACCCATGCAACTGCTGCTTACTAGATTTTTTTAGTGTTTGAGTGTTTGAGTGTTTTACTAAACCCCAAGATTTATTACCAGCATCCCAAAGAAAACCACCACATGAAGTTGATCATTGACTTAAACACATCAGCTTGTTTCTAATGAGATTGGAACTGATTAGACCATAGTGTGATTTTGAGTTTTGAATTGATTTGTTAGCCAGATTGTGCTGCTGAGGTCTGTGTACATTGTGTTTTTCCGTTTTGTATTGTAATTTAAAAATCCTTGGATTTAAAGTGAATATCAAAAGTCTGGTTTCACCTTCAATATGATACAGCAACCAATAAAATTGAAAACACAATACAATAACTCCCTCCTAATATAGCACTTAGTTGTTTCAAAAGTCCAGAGTCAACCAGTTTAGCACATCCTGATATTGTAATCTACTCCTCCACTATTCCACTCTTCCTAGATTAATCAGATTGTAAAAGGATCTCCTGTGCAGTTCTCAAGTCATTCCATTCCTTCTTCAACTGTCTAACACAGGCCTGTATGTTGTGAGCCAAATAGACACTGGTATTTGAAGCTATTCTTGAACAGAACCCAAACCCCCAGGGAGGAGAAACAGCTCTATAGCATGATGCTTCCTCCAGACATTGGCAAAATTTGGGCAATAAGCCATCACGAATTCATGGCAAACAAAACCTAATAGAAATATGCCAAAATATGGCAAAGGATTTTGACAAAATTTAACAATGTTCTACCAAGAAAGAGATTGTAGGTAAAGCCGAAATGTGAAGAATACAAAAGATTGCAGAGAGGAACCAAACCTTGCCAGAAGTTATCTTTTTGTTTTTACTGATTCCTACAGGTAATTTAATGTACTGTAGTTGTTTTTCTCGCAGCCTCTCTGATAAGCCCCCTCTTAGTCAATTTATCAATATTGGAGGGATGTTCTAATGTGGTTCCCCATTTTCTCCACTTGTTGACGGTGTCCTTTACTGTGCTCCATCGTACATCTATTGTTTAAGCAATTCTTTTGTATTCTTTCATCAGTAAGATCTGTGCATGCTTTGTACGCTCTTTGCCTCAAAAGTCAGATAAATTAATGTCAAGAAAACAGCTAATCTTAATTAGGGGTTAGCCTCAATCACTGAAAGTATGTTTATGATAATAACATATTTTTAAAGATGGGTTTAAATGTGATTGGTTAATTCTGATGACAGTCACATGCCCAATTACAAAGCAGGTTATTATTGTTAAGTGAATTCTTTTTCTATCTTAAAATGCTTATGTTTTTTTTTTACACTAATTCTGTTGCATTAAATACTGACACATTAACATGATTTATCCAGTTTTTTTCCATGAACAAATACATTTTCAAAAGAGGTTTTTAGACTTTTTATATTCACTATATAATATATATATATTTTTTTTTTCCCCCCATTTTTTTGTTATGAAATGAAAAACTATTAAGCACAACGTACACAGACCTGCTCAGAGCAGATCACTGGCATCAACAGCATCACTTTACCTGTCTGCATGAAGGAGGGCGTCCTCTGACAGCTGAGAAGAACAAAAAAGCGGATTTAATGCTGGTGAGTAAGCCATGCACACAGACTCGTCTACAGCTGACTCGGTCACCATGCACACTTTCAGAAGCAGGCACAAAGGAAAATTTTGTACAGCACTTCATTCAGAAAGTTCATGGTAATGTTTCTGTAACCTAGTACATGACATGCGGATGGCAGGTTAGGAATTGCATTGAGGACACATGCAACACACAAGACCACACAAATTAAACCGAGGGAGGAAAAAAAAAAGCCAAATTCAACCCCACATTTAAACAATAACAGAGACAAGATCATGCAGACAATTCTGCAAAGTATGTATGTTTATAAATGACATGAAACACCCAGACATCCAAGTACAACATACACATACACACACAAAGAACCCTGGCCACGGAAAGGCTTCCCAGACCAACACAGCTGCAGAGGTTTTAGTCAGTTAACAATCACATATTAGTTATGTACCCAATCACAGGGATTACTTTCTGTTTGAGCAGAACAAGCAAAAACTTTATGAAAGGAGGGATTCTCTAAAAGGTTGTAATCAACATTTTTCACCAAGATTTCATTTCATAACTTACTTTAAACGGAACAAAAAGCATTTCAGCCTTTTTAATTTTTCTTTATTTATTTTAGAATGAGCGGTTTATCTGAAGACATAACTGACTGGGTAGCACTGAGAGTAGAAAAGCCCAGTTAGCGTAGGGGCAGTAAAAAGGGCTGTAATTGGTAGGTCTGGTACCTGTTCATATCACAGTATTGGACTCGTCTGAAAAGGTTCTCATGAGCAGAGGCCTGGCTGAAGACTGGCTGCCCCTCACACCCGAGTGAGCCGGCATCTTCTGAAATGGTGGGGAGTGTGTGAGACACCATGGAATAAATGTGCATATGTGTTTGTAAAGTTTAACCAAGACAGACGGACAGACACATACACACACACACAGAACAGATGATAATGCCATAGTTCGTATTACGTCACCCTTTATACAGCCTTTTTACTGTTTACAACCACTGAAACCAACAGTCGGAATTAAAACACGATTAGCTGTGATGCATTTACATTGTGTTTGAGATGTTTTGTTATATTCTCTGGATGGATACAAGCAAGTAAGAGAAACTAATAATAAAATAGTCTCTTGTGATATAGGCAAACAATAGTTTAAAAAAATATATTTATTGTTATTATTTTAAATTAATTATTAAACACAGCAAATAATAATTTTAATTTAAACAAACAATAATAAGTTGCATGGAGGAAGGTTGATGTATGTTATGTATGTGCCAGGACTTTAATGTAATTACCAACTGTAAAATGCACTGTTAATTAATTTAAAATCCTCACAATATTAAAATGATTTAATGCAAATAAATTCTAATACATCAACTTCTTTCATGTGACACATGGTGCATCGAATTTGACAAATTCTAAAACTCAAAGTTGTAGATGCGCAAATAAATAATAAAAACTTCTAGAATCATTGATTGATTAACTATAGACTTTCGCTTTCTCCTGTATGTTCTACATTGTGGAGCAATACCGAAGACAATACAATTTTTTTTTCTTCAAACTCCTTCTACGGTAATTAGCCACTTTTGCTGTGAGGACAGGTCTGCACACTCTCAGCCAGCTTCATTAAAAGATTTTTACCAGTGATAAAGTAATTCCTGGACACACTGAGCGTTGCTGGCTGTGCAGAGTGTGCAAAGCATTCATAAATGTAAACAGTGGCCAGAATATAAAACAAATTTAGTTTATATTATATATATTGTATTATGTAATGTACAAAATAAATAAAAATCCTTAAATGAGTAGGTATGTCCAAACTTTGCACTGGTACTGTATGACTCTTTACACTATTTATAACTTACAGCGGGGCAAAAAAGTATTTAGTCAGCCACCAATTGCGCAAGTTCTCCCACTTAAAAAGATGAGAGAGGCCTGTAATCATAGGTATACCTCAACTATGAGAGACAAAATAAGAAAAAAAAATCCAGAAAATCACATTGTAGGATTTTTAAAGAATTAATTGGTAAATTCCTTTGTAAAATAAGTATTTGGTGACCTACAAACAAGCAAGATTTCTGGCTCTCCCAGACCTGTACCTTCTTCTTTAAGAGGTTCCTCTGTCCTCCACTCGTTACCTGTAGTAGTGGCATCTGTTTGAACTCGTTATCAGTATAAAAGACACCTGACCTCAGTCACACTCCAAACTCCACTATGGCCAAGACCAAAGAGATGTCAAAGATCACCAGAAACAAAATTGTAGACTTGCACTAGGCTGGGAAGAGTGAATCTGCAATAGGTGAGCAGCTTGGTGTGAAGAAGTCAACTGTGGGAGCAATTATTAAAAAATGGAAGACATACAAGACCACTGATAATCTCCCTTGATCTGGAGCTCCACGCAGTATCTCACCCCGTGGGGTCAAAAAAATCACAAGAACTGTGAGCAAAAATCCAAGAACCAAACGGGGGCCCTAGTGAATGACCTGCAGAGAGCTGGGACCAAAGTAACAAAGGCTACCATCAGTAACACACTGCGCCGCCAGGGACTCAAATCCTGCAGTGCCAGACATGTACCCCTGCTTAAGCCAGTACCGACTCTGAAATTTACTAGAGAGCATTTAGATGATCCAGAAGAGGATTGGGAGAATGTCATATGGCCAGATGAAATTAAAATAAAACTTTCTGGTAAAAACTCAACTTGTTTGGAGGAGAAAGAATGCTGAGTTGCACCCAAAGAACTCCATACCTACTGTGAAGCATGGGGTTGGAAACATCATGCTTTGGGGCTGTTTTTCTGCAAAGAGACCAGGATCTGATCCATGTAAATGAAAGAATGAATAGGGCCATGTACTGTGAGATTTTAAATGAAAACCTCCTTCCATCAGCAAGGGCATTGAAGATGAAACATGGCTGGGTCTTTCAGCAGGACAATAATCCCTAACACACCGCCCGGGCAACGAAGGAGTGGCTTTGTAAGAAGCATTTTAAAGTTCTGGAGTGGCCTAGCCAGTCTCCAGATCTCAACCACATACAGTAGAAAATCTTTGGAGGGAGTTGAAAGTCTGTGTTGTCCAGCGACAGCCCCAAAACATCACTGCTCTAGAGGAGATCTGCATGAGGAATGGGCCAAAATACCAGCAACAGTGTGTGAAATCCTTGTGAAGACTCAAAAAACATTTGACCTCTGTCATTGCCAACAAAGGGTATATACCAAAGTATTGAGATGAAATGTTGTTATTGACCAAATACTTATTTTCCACCATAATTTGCAAATAAATTCTTTAAAAATCCTACAATGTGATTTTCTGGATTTCTTTTCTAATTTTGTCATAGTTGAGGTATACCTATGATGAAAATTACAGACCTCTCTCATCTTTTTAAGTGGGAAAACTTGCACAATTGGTGGCTGACTAAATACTTTTTTGCCCCACTGCATTTCACAGTGCTGACATTTAAATAGTTTATTAAATACAGTTTTATCATAAATCTTGAACCACCCCATATTCCTTAATATTTTTAGACAGACATTGTTGTATTTTAATGTAGTCTTGAGGAAAAGTTCTCCGGGGCTAACTGACAGACTTTTTTCCATTTCATCTTCAGTCTGGTTGCTACACCTGACCATTATCAAAAGAATGTTTGTTGTTTGTTAGGCTACAGAGTGACCTATGAATTATTCAAGCATAAAGAAAATAAATTAGGGCATGAACCAGTGAGAAACAGGTACAGATGATGACAAATGATCAGTGATTAGTACACTGCTGAAGATTGAGTGGTTGGAAAACGAAGAGAGGGGAAATTGGGTTACTGCTGAGGTCGTTACATAAGCAACCAATTTTTAAATTGTAACTTTGGGCAACCTGTTACATTAAAACGTGTTCCCATTTCCTGAATTGAATCTAAATAATCAATTTAATATGGAAAAAAATGAGGAATCGATGAGTTATTCCAAAAAAGAACGTTGCATAGATGTAGAAACAAAACATATTAGATACTGTTTTCCAAAAGCAGTGAAAAGAAGCTCTTTGCAAGATAATACAAAGAATTAAGATTTCACAACAAATCAGAACACACACAGTCTGACTCACAGATGTAAATTCTACCACCTCAGTAGCACCAAAGTGGTTCCATATAAAGACCAGCGTATTTTTCTCATTTATAAACACACAGAAATATGCAGCATCACAGACACAAACTTAATACACACACTCTTGGTAGCTGAAAGTAGCGTTGTATATAAGAGTGTAGACTCTGCTAAGCACGCATGCAGGTGTATTCTGTGTATACGCGTGCTGCATTCACCTAGTTATGCATGCACGGACAAAGCAGGTGACTGGGGAACAGCCGGCTGAGAGCTCACACACTGTGGTGCGCGCACACTATTTAAAAGAACATCCATCCATCCATCCATCACAGAAGACTGGTGTATGAACTCATGAAATTCGTTTGCATTGCCTTTACACACCCACAAACCACCTGTGCATTTGAGCATTAAAGAAGGCCACCAGACACCAGGAACAAGTGCACCAAGCACCAACCCAAGAGACTTTCTGGACTGCAAACCCAAACAAATGGGTGGAAAAGACAAGGTATGGACAGCAGGCAGGCAGGACACAAGAGGAAAAAACAAACAACCACAAAGAAGAGAAGGCCAAGAGACCTCAGTCACTCCAGGTAAAGCTGTGAGTGCTGGTAGTCTGTGACAGCATGAAGATAGTGGATGTCCCAGAGGAAGGAAGCCGCTGCTTCTTCTACAGCACCAAAACACAAGAGAGGAACAGAAGAGGGGGCAGAGAGAGAGAGAGAGGGAGAGAGAGAGAGAGAGAGAGAGAGAGAGAGTAATATCAAATAGAGGAGAAATGAGACAGGGGAAAGAAACAGACAAAGTAAGAGAGAGAAAGAATTAGAAAGGGGTCAAAAGTAGACAATTTCAGGCAAGTTTGGGAAAGCGGAAATTAGAAAGAAAGAAAAATAAAAGAACAAGCTAAAAAGACAGCATGTCTCTTCTACAGTGTCCCGTATGTGCAAAAATATCCTTTATAAGAAACCTGTAAAATATTAGCAGTGAGATTTACACCTTCATTGCAATAAAGCACATGGAATCAGATCAAAAAATCCCAAGAGCTCTGTTAGAGTGTGACAGAACAATTTTAAAAATATATTATCAATGGCAATAAACCAAATAACATTATTTTTATTAAATGATTTATTGACTGAATAAATGTTTTTCCCCTGATTTTGTCGTATCTTATTTCCCCCTTCCGTCACTAGGGGTCTCTTGCATCAAGGATACTACTCAATCAGGGAGGTCCAAAGACTATCATGTGTTTCCTCCGAATCACATGACGCCAGCTGACTACATCTTTTCATTTCTTTTTCAAACTGATCGCTCATGCAGGCTTATAAAGAGAAAGAATGGAAAAAAAACTGAACAAAGATCATAGAATATTCCATTCGATGAAGAATGCTACAAGTTGTTTAGAAAAAAAAACGAAAAAAAAAAAGATATGCAGAGGTTGAATAAGAGAGAAGTCATAAAATGCAGATGATGGATTATCAAAGGAGGAAACTGAGAAAGAGGGAAGTACCTGTTGAATGCGAGGGGTTTTGGGCTTACGCAGGACCGCAAGTAAAATTTCAGGAAGGAGACTGAGGAGGATGAGGAGGATGATGACCAGCCAGGCAGACACCGAGCTAAGCAGGTTAGCAAAGACAAAGTACATCCTCTGCTGTTTTAGGAATGGCCTAGGAGAAAGGGGAAAAGTGAATGAGTGAATTGTGGTATTAAAGCATGCATGTACAGTTATTCTAAAATACATCACAATTCAGCATGCATAATAATGGACAAATATTATCAACTCTGCATTTACTATAACATATTGTGAATGTCAATCATGTTGGTGTTACTGAGGAATTTTTCATTCAAGCAATATTTTGAACAGTGTAATAATATTTAAAGACATGATAAAAGCTCAGGTAGTTAGCTTGTGTAGTTATCAGTCTACAAAATAAAAAAATTATTAAAAAGTATACAATTTACACATTCCCTTACCAGATTATGCCTCCCCAGAAGAAGCTGAAGAACACATAGAAGGCCAGTGAGCCCCAGATCACAAAGTGGTTGATCCACGTCCAGTGTCGTGTGTCCAAGGCCAGCTGAAAAAGAAAGAAGATCAAATTGTGTGCATTTTATCACGATACAAAGACAAATCTAAAATTATATAAATAATCCAACAGATATTTCCAGTGCTAACCTTTAGTGTGACAGTAAAAACAAGGACTGTAAAAATCGTTGTTCCATAGGACCAATTTCCAAAAACCTGACAAAAAATAAATAAATAAAAAATACAAAAAAGTGAGGATAAAATAGGCACGTCATAGCTAGACACAGCTTAAAGAACTGTTAAAGAACCCAGAAATGACACTGACCTGGCCATTGTCCTGCAGTGCTGGGTTGGTGTACAAAAATTTGACACCAAAGAAGAAGACAAGTCCCTGGAAAAGCCCCAATATGGTCCAGCAGACGAATGGGCGCCATTGTAACATAGCATTCTTTGCTATCTGCCTAGAGAAAGGATGAAGATATAAACTTGGAGAATAAAAAAATAAAACTGAACGCTATGCAAACCATAAATGTATACCATCATGTCGAGAAAAAAAGGCTCCTAACCTTCGGAAACACCTTATTACACTTTTGCATTAAAAGTGACAGTGATATTATTTAGACCAGCTCAGAACAAACTGAACTGTACCTTATTATTCAGAGTTACCTGATGAATTTATAACACTTATTATAATTATAATGAAATGATAAACCAGTTCTAGTTGAAAGTCCAGTTCAGTGAGCACTTTTCGGCTTAGCTATTAAATTGTGGGCTTTTACGGTTTTCATTCAGTGCAGAGATGAACTGTTAACAGTTGATTGCACATACACTACAATTTTACAATTGCCGTTTTGTTTCTTTCACTTTAAATTGCATTGCCAATTCATTGGAATGTTACACAATGTAACAAACAAAAATATAAAATATTTTTCTTCAATTTTGCCTTATAAAAATATAGCAGACCTAAAATGTGTTCAGTCTTGCCTTAGCCTTGCTATTCAGAGTACACAAGTTTAATAAGCTCATCATATTCATCATGCAAGAAATAAACTAAACAAAACTGATTGGGATAAGTTAAATTGAACATTATTTTATAAGCTGTCTGACAATAAATTGGGATCAATTCAATACGGTTCAACTGAGAATTTTGCAGGTAAACACCCTCAACTAAGATCTGCTCTACTTTCTGTTTCTGACCATTGACTACTTGAGCAGAAAATAAAGAGTAATAAAGGGCCATCAGAGTAAACATTCCTTACTGAAACTATGGTTACAGTGTTACATATACAGTGTTGGTCCCCTACTGTATTTGCCGCTGTAACAGCCTTGACTTACTCAGAGGAAAAAGATTTCCTCTAGATATTCACAACTAGAAACGTGACTGTGGGGATTTGTGCTCATTCAGGGACAAGTGCATCAGTGAGATGATACTGATGCAAGCTCAGTGTTTCCCCACATATAGAATATACTGACAACCGCCCAAGTATATTTGCTGATCTGATGCACCCGGGACAGTTCCCTCTCGCGCTAGAAGAATACACATGTACAGGAGTGGTAGCCCCAGAACGGTGTACTGAGTAAATGCAGCAGATGTTATTATTATTAAAAATATTGTTTTGTCAAAGAAACAACCAAAAATAACCATGAAAACACGTGATCTTATTAATCTGTGCTGTATTTTTTTTTTGTTTTTTTTGGCCTACGAGACCCTTTTTAAAAAAACAAAACATTTATTTAATTTATTCAACTTCTGGGCCACATCCAATCAAGGCCCAAAGTTTTCAATGTTTTTTCCCAAAACCACTTAGTCAAAACTTTTGCCTTATGGCAAGAAACTCCATCATGTTGGAAAAGGCATTGTTCGTCACCAAACTGTTCTTGGGCAGTTGGGAGAAGTTGCTCTAGAAGGATGTTTTTGTACCAGTCTTACTTCATGGCTGTGTTCTTACGTAAAATCGCTGAAAAGCGACCCCACACATAAATGGCTTTACTGCTGGCATACAGTAGCACAGGACTGATGGTAGCCTATAAATTTTAAGAAGGGCAGCAAAGAAGCCACTCCCTCCAAAAAAAAACATGTTTCACTCTTGCTTTGAATTATACTTTAGTATACCCTAGTAGCATCTGATAAAAAACATTGAAGCAGCAGACTTTATAAAAATTAATGTTTGTGTCATTCTCAACTTTTCTGTATGTGACAGCTTGTTTGAGCTTAAGTGGCAACAACACACTGCTACAAGCTGGTAAGTACTACTATGCTGTACTATTACACTACAACCATAAAACACTATATTAATATTGACAGTAGTACAGAAGAAGCAAACATTCTGTGCCTTACTTGTAAAGATTTGCACTCTGTAGCAGGACCTCAATTGCTATATGCTGCTCCAGCAAGCTGTATGCCAAGATAGGCATCGAGGTAAAGCAAATGTTGTACATCGTCAAATAGGCTGCGTCATACAGGGGCTAGAGAGGGCAGGGATGACAGGGACAGAACATTCAGGATTAATACACAAAGGAAAGTGTGCACATGCAAATAATACTATGAACGAACAAAGCCAAGACAACAGCAAGAGTGAAGACCCTGGCTGTGTGGCCACGTGTTTAAGTCAACCATTGCAGTGTTGTTCTTGTTTTTTGAGAAAACAGAATGCATTATAAAAACATTAAAGTATTCTAGTGCTCTTAAAGCAGTCCGAATGCATTACAAACCATCACACCATAACCTCAAGGGGCCAGGGGAGGAAATATAGACAGGAAGTGGCGTTTCTCAGCGTGCCTACCTGTTGAGAGCAGCCACAGAAAAACTGGTACAGGAACTGAGGTAAAATGAAACAGAGGTTCTGAGAAAAAAAAAAGAAACAATGCATATAAATTTACAATTTGCTCAGGCCAAAAATATAAACCATGATGTACATTTCTTTTTCTACCTTATAGAAGAAGTACTGCACGAGGTGGGCGATGCGGACGTAGTAGAGGTGGCCATGCACCAGCAATAGCTTTTTTAAGTGTTTCAGTTTAGGTATGGCATAGTCACTGTTTCTGACTGCCTGCCGCCCCTCTTTACCCTTTATACCTTCAAGAAAAGAAGAAAGCAAATCAAACTCGGAACTTTTTCAGAAGCCTGTGCACTATTGATGAAACCCTACATTAAGATTATATTACAAGAAGGAGTTCTGTAATATTGAATATCATTAATGCTGTGATCCAGCACTATCTTAAAGACAGCCCATAGGCAAAAAATTAATCGTACTTAGTTGTGTGCTTTATATGACTCCTACTAAGGCCATTCAAAATAACTTAATGTTTCATACATATCCAAATTAACATTTGACCCAAATATGGACTGTTTCAACAACAAAGTAATTGGGTCTAGCTTGTCCACCCTATTTTAAAAAGGTCTGCCTTCATACATACACAACTAGACTAGATAAATCTCAGGAGTCGTTAAATGATAAAATGCATTAGATAGCACGGCCAGCATATGCCCAGTCTTGGTTGCCAGTAAACACTTTAACAAAGCTGAAGTACAGTATGGGAGGTAGCATAAAGTAACAAAGTTGGGAGAGCTAAACTGTTAATTAAATGCATTAGTATAACCTTAAATAATCAAACAAGAGTGAGTCAAAATGAGCAGCTCATTTTGCTATAGAATTTGATTAAATTAAGTTTAAAAAAAAAAATTTGTAATGCAATATCACAACTCTGGTGCCAACTGAACTTTTAATACAATCGGCGTGTGGATGACCTCGTACAACGGAGCTTTTTATTGTAACATTTCCAATATGTTAAAGGTGCTGATATATCTTTCATTTCTGTTTTGCACAGTCAACTACTAATAAATCATCTACAGCCAAGGACAGAAAGTCTATTCTCCTTAGCTAGTGAACTTACCAATGCCCACATGAGCCTCCAGGATCATACTGACATCATTCGCACCATCTCCAATGGACAGGGTGATGGGAGATCCCTTAGAATTTTTCACCATTTTCACTATCTACAGCATTTAATATAAATATATTATAAACATAAAAGAAGAATTTTCAACATTCTCCAAATAAAGATCCATATAACAGACTCTGCATGCCGTCTGTGAAATGCATGTACGGTCCGCGCAACGTGTCTGACCTGCGCCTTCTGCAGTGGTGCCATGCGGCAGCAGAGCACAGCCGTGCAGTTCTGGCAGATCTGTAGGAAGAGGCTCTCGTAGCTACTGGAGTTTGCATCAGGAGAGTTGTTCATCACTAAAGACAGTGTGGCGCCATCTATGATGAAGCCATACTCCTGACTGGCCGTGGACCAGCTCCTGATAGACACACACACACACATATACCAGGTTAACAAAGTTCCAAAAATACCTTCCTTCTTGAATACAGCATCTGGACAAAGGGCATAATTAATCAAATAGTAATAAAAAAAGAAATAAATAGAAAATAAGATTATTTACAGGGAGAAATTGTTTTATCTCATCTTTCCATAAATTAAACTGCTATGGGCTATCTGTTTAAATTACGATTAACAGCCTAATTCTTTTGGTTGCAGCGCATACAGATCTACAATAAAAGTAAGTTTAAAGCGGGATGTAATTAACAAGACTGCAGACCTAGTGATTCCAGCTTTGACAGGCGCTGCGTCCTGCACGGCTGTCCTGTGGTAATCCAGAAGGAGCTCATGGAGTCTTTGCTCACGACTTTTTCCTTCTTCCTCCAGTGTGCGCACTGTCAGCTCCAGCAGCTGTGTGCCGCTCCGAAACAGCCTACAAGCGTAGCATGTGGACTTGGCCGTCTCCATCTTGTCACCAGTGAGAACCCACACTTTCATCCCAGCTTCATGTAGGGCTTCCATTGTCTCTGCAGCCTCTTCCTGCAATCTGAGAGATAACAAAAAAAAAATATTCTTTATATATTACATTATTATTATATTTACATATAATATATTTTTGGAGCCACAAAGCATATTTGAGGAATCAAATGCTGTATTTTGGCTGTATATACTGAAGTGTAAAAAGCATAACTTTCAAAGGCTCTACGCCTTTGTTCTCTCAAAGTGAAGAAAATGTATATTTGCATAATAAAAAACACTCGTACACCAAAGCTAATTTTCCCATAAGAAATAATAAAAATTCAAATTATTTGTTCCACAGCCAAAAAACTAAATACATAAAAATAATTAACACTAATATATATATATATATATATATATATATATATATATATTAAAAATTAACCTGCACCTTACCTTTAAAAAAAGGAAAAATAAATCCCAACTGATAAGTGTCTCCGTGTGTGTTTCTCTCTCTTGCGCGGCGGAGTGTGTGCAATATGTGTGTGCACGCGTGTAATTTGACACTCTGCCGGTTCACACACACGATTACCCTCAATTCCGCAGCACAAGAGAGATAAAAACTGTTGGCTCAGTTGTGATCAAGTGACGCTTGGCGCAAAACAAGAAGCGCATGCGTGATACATGATACTCGGCACTCGTAAACCAAGACTTGCTCATTTTTCAAGTCAAAATCAATTTAAAATCTTTGCTCATTTTGTGGAACACTCGCAAACCGCGTTACTCGGAATCCAAGGATTTTTGGGTGTTGAGTGCTGGCAAACAGGTAAGGAGGTGATAAAAACCAATACCGACTTCATAAACTTTCTTTAAATTTTATAATGACTCAATAACGATACTTATTAACAACCCATCATTAACAAGCGTTAATGTAGGACATGGGAGCCAAAACTTTTGAACATGCTCCAATTTTTCCTCCCCACATTATTGATGCTGAAGAACATGTCAGAACTCATACCAGGCCTGTAAGCAGCTATAAACAGCTGTAAGAGTTCTCCAGATGTCTCCAGAGAAATCGGAGTCGGTCTAGATTAGGTAGTAAATTCTGCTAAGTGGATAGGGGTATAAGTTCTAGTAAAAGATTACTGTTTTTCTGATGATTAAGGGGGCAGAGTCTGACTAGTGTACTATTAACTGCCTTCAAAACATAAGGACACTGACCTATCGTCAGCTGCAGTGCACAGTGGGATACTGACCTGTCCTCTACTGCTGTGGCTCCAATCAGGCTCATGTCTGTCTCCACCTGGTTGTACACAGCGGTAAGCTTCTCCTCACGATCCTGCAAAGCCAGTCTGGCTTCCTGTAGACTTGTGTCTGCTGCTGCAAACTCCTCTGGGCTAAGCTGCTTATAGGCCACACACAGGGTCCTGTAGCCTTCCTACTCCCATTCACACACACAAACACACGTCGTTTAAATGTTTGGTGTTTTACCTTTTTCCACTACCTGACATTTACTGTAGAACACGAGAAAAGAGAAAGTTTACCGTAGCGTTGCGCTCCACGTGCCTGCGGATTCTGTCCACTTCATCTTGTCTAACTCTGGGAAAGATAGAGGAATCTGCCCCTTTGCAAAAAAGCAGGGTCTCACCTAAATACACAAAAGACACAAAACAAAACCTTTTAGCCTTTAACTTGTTTAAAGTTCAAAAGGTAAGAAAATAATTAGCCACAAGTTTACTTAC
Source organism: Clarias gariepinus (assembly GCF_024256425.1). Lineage (NCBI taxonomy): Eukaryota > Metazoa > Chordata > Actinopteri > Siluriformes > Clariidae > Clarias > Clarias gariepinus. The sequence continues at coordinate 18,627,486 of NC_071109.1, read as the reverse complement.
CCATCTTGGTCCTGACTATGACACTCATTCTCCGCCGCACAGGGTCAAAGTTGAGCACGTGAAGCAACTCGTATCTGTGCAAACCAGTAAAAGAAAACGACCTTGAACTACCTTTATCATTCACCGACCAATAAAAGCAACACAAAGTGCTCACCACTTAACACAACAAATTGCGAGCCTAATTTTACATCAGCCTGGTAAAGGCGTTTTTAAATATATTTGACAAAATGGCCTGCAAGTGCCATTATGTATAAATCCTTATGTATACATATTTTACCAGTTTTCTAAATCGCCTAAGGGAAACAGTTTTAAGCAATGTAGTTAAAGCAGTCAGTCTGCCAAATCCCTAATAAATAAGTGTGTTTTTCTCACATAATGAATTACCCCGGTAATGGCTACGGCGTAAACCAGTTCAGTTGGTTATCAGATAATGGTTACCATATTGTCACTTTTATCAGACCAAGGACACTTGTACTCTCTCTAAATATGGCAACGAGGTCATGCTTAAGCAGTTATCAATAAAAGCAAATTAAGTAAACAGAAGACATCAGTCGAGTGAAGAGGCGACAATGTTATGAGTGACTGTTACATCATTTGATGTGAGACGACTCTGGACAACAGATTTCAAACCAAATGTTTGTTGACGGATGACCATAACATCAAAATGTGCTTTTTAATACAGCCCATTCCCATGAGTTAGTTACCCATTTACTGTTGTAATAACCTTCAATCATCCAGAAAACCTTTAAACTAAATGTGTCTTTAAAGATTTGATCATTACGTTCGAGGTCATTACTGAGATCAGACATTGATTCTTGACAAGAATGCCTGGTGCTCAGTTGGTTCAAGTTCATCTCAAAGGTGTTCAGTGGGGCTGAAGTCAAGGCTTAATAAAGACCACTCAAATTTTGATGGCTCAACATGATGGTGTTAATCTGGTAATATAAGACGTCAAATTTGTATGGAATAATTATATGGAAATAAGCTGCCAAAAGCTTTAACACAACAAGCCACAACATAGTCTCCACTTAAGGAGAACGCACCATGAATAATTTGCGCATGAAAAGTTAGCCACTAAATCTTGTAATTCAACCCCCAATCACAGAGGCTCTCAAAAAGCTTGAGCCTTACTCTGCAGAGAGTAAAAAGGCTAAAACCATTATCACAAAAATAATAATGAAGAGAGAAATATAAAGCAGTTCTCAGCTTTGGCCGAGGCAGCCTGGCTGTTTCTTGCTGCTCCGTGCATGCGGGCCGACATTCTGGATGATAAGAATTTTTATTTTTTTTTTATTATTATACAATTTTTAAAGAAATACCTTCCCTCGCCGCTTACTAATCAGTAGCCATGATTAACTTGCCAAATACAAAGTGAGGAATGTCTGTGTTTATTTAAAAATGCTTGGTGCAGAGTTTCAGTTCGTTATTAACTGATGCAGGTTGGTTCCACTTGCTGCATTTTATAACGAGTAAGTATAGAATGACAATCGCATTTTAGATAAGCATTTAAGAGAACGACTTTTTGCTAGTTATAGAACCAACATTCCATTGGTTTAAATTTCTTTAGAATCTACATGAAGTAATAAGAGATTAATTTTTTTGCGTATGTTGCCTCCCAAATTTTTTTTTTTCAATTTACGACACTTTTTCAGATCTTAATTGTACTTGTGCACTTCTAATTAAAATAGATACTTTTTACAGGTATAAATAGTAAATAACTAAACAATATAGCACAATAAATACATAACTTTAATGGAAGATCCCAATAAGCTCCACAAGTGATCAGCAATTGTTGATCGGTATCAGTCGATTGTAATTTCTGATCGACATCCCATTCTATTTTATACCACAAGATTTCTATGGAAGAAAAGAACTTCACTTACACTTCTACGTCATTTTGCCTGTTTCTTATCTTCATTGTTTTACTGTCCAAACCCATGAAGGTGAACCCGTATCTGAGCAGGAGAGAAGTGTTATTATATTGGTACTGTAGGCTTAATGCCAGTGATCCATAAACAAGAGTGAAGAACACTGGCTTACTGCATGGCTCCTTTAACTAAAGCCACCTCATCAGGAGAAGAGGCAATATATCCTGTCTGCTCGGCCTGCTGAGAGTGCCCTCCATCCAGCCCATCTATTTGGTCAATGCTGTCAATCTCAATCTGGCCTGCCTCTTTTACCTGCACTGTGTGGCATAGACACAGAGCCCGCAGGAAAAGCTCTTCCTTTTCCTAGAAGAAAGAAAGAGGATAAAAAGGATGTACCAATGTACTGTACACAGCTTTAAAAATATTGTCCACATGGAGGACACAAATCACAAGGACAAAGCAGATTTACGATAAAAGCTTGCAAAGGATTTCAGAAGTTATGGTGCATGGTATAGAGAAAGAAAAAATTTCAATGGTAGATCTATTTTTCCTTTTTTTTTTTTTTTGATGAAATACCAGGTCAACCAGCTGAAAGGCCATCTATGAACACCTTAATGGTGCAGTTTGTAATTTGTTAAAACGATCCTGTATTTATTGCCATGCAAATAGGGCTAGTTTCTGGTTGTTCCCGGTCTATATTCTAGATTTTCTCCTCCTTGCAATTATCTTTGCCCATCGACCAAATCAGAGCTGTGCAGCATTCCTCCCTTTTTGTAAGAAGCAATTAAAAAGGCACATATTGTGGCCACAAAAAGGTCTGGGGTTGCTTGGGATCAAGACAAAATCTTGTTCCATGCTTTTATTGTGATTATAATTCATCTTGCAAGTTGCAGAGGCCTGCAGAGGCAAACTGTTCCTTATAACGTCAAAATAGGAAATGTACTGGATGAAGACTACAAAACAACTCACATGCCCAGCTTTCTGATGCAGTTTGTTTACTGCCCCATCTGTCACACAGAACCCATCCACCTCACTCATGCTCTCCGTGTTCTTATACTGAAAACCGTCTATACAACACTCAATGAACTCCATGTTGTTCTGGGTCAACGTCCCCGTCTTGTCAGTAAAAATGTACTCCACCTGCAAACAAGAAAGAGATCAACAGGCCAATGTCAAGGCCATAAGAGGTACAGTAGGCATAAGCACACATACACTTTCTCCCAAAAGATCTTTGACCAATCCCTCCTGTCTGTACTATCAGTTGAACTTGCCAAGAAGATTTTCTGAATTATTTTGAATTTCAAATTTTAAATGTCTTATTTATCTACATATAAACAAACCACCAATGTAAAAATGTCCCCAAACCCCAACCAAGATAAATCAATTATGAGTGAAACAGAACCTGTATCATGCAGTACATATTCATGTATATTCATTAACCTGACATTGTACATATCCTTACTTTGAGAGGGGGCATTAAATAAAAAACCCTTATCATGCTATCCTTATTTGCAGGAAATCGCAAGACCGAAAATAAATTACATAATAAATTGTACATTTGATGTTTGAAATTTTTATAAGAAATAATAATTTAAGCAAGAACCAACACAGAATGTAGTTCATAAAAGCATTAACCAGTTTCACTAAACAGTTTTAGCACTATGGAAATTCAGAGATCAGCATTTTAAATCATTTTCGTGTATTCTTTAATTTGTTAATTCATTCATTCAATAAGAAAAAAAGAAAAAAAAAACAGTTACAAGTTACAAGAAACTAACAGTCGTGTTTATAAAGTCATGATATCTGATACTACCAGGGTTGCTAAAATAAGGATATAAATGCATATTTTATCAGTACATCACAGTATCTTAGCATTTGGCCCTAAAGCCCTAGCCCATCTGAAGGCTGGCCAAAAAGACCACCCTATTCGTGCTGGAAATGTAACTGAGAAAAAGACCAATTACTGCTGGAGAATAACGGCCCTTTAGCAAAGACTTCTATTTATCTGAACATACTGGACTGGAGTCCGATAATGTTAAACATATTTATATGGGGGAATATATGTATTGTCATTCTTTCGTGTGCCAATTCATTTATTGCCCCACTGACTCCAAAATAGATGTTTTAAAATAAATTTTACATTTATACATGTTTGCATTTGCGGAGGAAATATGTTGCTGTTCCTCTATAATCCTGCAGGTGGTGCCCTCTAAGCTCTTTACACAGCACAGCAACCTGTGTGGTCGGAGCAAATCATTTACTGAATTTGTCTAGAAATTTTGTTTAGACATTCAGGTAGTCCCTGTTGATTCCCATCCCTATTATAAATCACATTATTCTCCACATTTACAAAATCTTATCAGATTAGCTTTTAAAACAGTGTGCTGACAGACACAGTATTAGATAACGGACACCATGCACTTCTCTACCATAGGCAGGTCATTGAAAGATAGGTCACATATTACTGAGTAAACATGTTGGTTGGTTTTGTTTGTTTGGCCCTTTGAATTCCTCACCTGACCGAGCTCCTCATTGAGGTCAGAGGTATTAACCAGGGCCCCCTCCTTAATCTCAGGGTCAAAGAAATCCTTATCCCAGGTGATAAAGAAGGAACCCAGAAACTTTTGCATCTCCACAGTGACGTACATGGATACAGGGATGATGAAATTGAAGAGCACCATGAAGGAGAGGTAGTCTGTAAACATCTTCAGATACTACAAAAAAAAAACAAAAAAACGGAAGCCTCATTTACTTGTAGTTCTAACAGGAAGGCGATGCAGTGAAAGTGCAGCAACAGCAACAGGAGTTTCAATAATATATATATATATATGGCAGGACAGATGGCACTTACCAAATTAGTATCCTTCTCCTTCTGGGTTTCCTGGTTGTACCAGGCCTTGTCAGGTCCCTCTCGGTTCTGCCAAATGTGCTTAAGTGTGGTGCACACCACTGCTTTACTGATCAGGATGGACAGATAAACCAGCAGGAAAGCATTTATAGACCTGTGAGAAGAAATGCATGCAAAAGTATGAGCGACATCACTGTCAGTACAGTCATGCTGATTTCTTCCATCATCTACTTACTTCTCGACAGCTGAGCGTTTCTGAGACTTGGACTGGTAGTTGAGAGCCACTTTAGTCTCCATGCCTGTGTACACTGCAACACCTGGAAACAGATACAGAATGCATCTTAATCTTCCCATCTGTTAATGTTAATATTCTGTTTCTTTTATTCTCAATTTTAGGCAATATAACTAATAATTGCAGAAATGCATGCCATTAAATTGACTTAAAAGTGTGTGGATGGGTTTGAGGGTCTTAAATTAAAAGATCTAAACATATACACTTACTTAATCTTATTAGAAAAACAAATTTTAGTCATTGTTATCTTGCAGTTCTTTGAGGTTTATACTGTATCTGTGTCTCTTTGCGGCGGGATGGATTTCCTCTGAGGGTAAACGAGTGTGTGCGTGGTGACCTTTGAGAGTGTCATCTCATTCAGGGTGTATTCCCACCTCAAGTTCTGTGATTGGTGTTACTGAAGGTGAATAAATGCATTTGATTTCTTTTTTTCCTTCCTGTTACCAGGAAGCCAAGCACATACTAGACTTCCATTTTGTAAATATCAGTTAATTTTCAATCGCAATAGAAGTTTAAAATGGATTTTTTTTCACCTGGATAGAACATGGGGTTAAAAGAAAACTACACCTACCATAAATCTTCTTAGTGTTTTTCAAGGTTGCACCTTTCAGAAGCAGATTCTCTGGACCCAAAGATCTAAGGACACAATAAAACCAGACCAAACCAACAGATCTAAAATCATGTCTGAGACTAATAATAACACGGCAGATATCTGGATACAGTTAAGCGAGGTTTTACTTGGCGCGGGCTGGTCATTTTAAGAACATGGAGTGTGGGGATTTGCAATTCACTATTCAGTGCTCCAGTGACAAATGACAAGTTTTGTAGCAAGTGCTTGAGCAGCCTTGCCTTGGTCTGACGTAAAGTTTGTTTGGGTCAATGGAATAATGATCAGAAGAGAAAAGTCTCGGAGGTGTTAAGGGACTGAGCGACAGAGGTGGATGATGTGGGATCAAGAGAGTTTAGCAAGGACAACCTCACCTTACTGGTGACTCCTGCTCGGGTTGGTAAATGTGCATCCGTCCCACAAACCTACACACACACACACAAAGTTAAGTAAATAAATAGAAAAATGCACACAGTGACCTTGCCAAGTGATAAATATAACTGATCCCTGCCTCCAGATGGTTTAAATGGACAGCAGAACAACAATATCCACATTAATACAGACAAGATTCTCATTAGTTTTTACCCAACAATAAGGTATATTGGAACTGAGAGCCATGTAACAAAAATATTAAACTAAATAAAATAAAAATAAAAATTGAATTATCATTAGATAAACTTTTAATATTAGTTCATACCAAAAATGAGCAAGGCAAGTGTTTCGAATGTGTAACACATGTTTACCAGAGCTAGTAAGTATGTGGGTTTAATTCGGCATATTTGTAACTTTCATTTGAAATTCCCCCTGATTTCTTGGGAAAAAAAACCCAAACATTTTTGGTGACTTTAATCTGACTTTTTCTGGCTGAACTGCTGCAGTGAGTAACATCTGACAATGGGAGGTGTGTAATCCTTTAAAAACACCTAATGCTTCGTATAGTCTTATTTGCGCTCACTGTGGCTCAACCTTGATGACTAACTTCTGTATATACACAAGAGATCTATAGTTTTAACAAAGAATCAGATCAGCCTTGGATATTACAATGAGATGCTGATTTTATCTAAAATTAACAACTTAAAAAAGGTACTTGATGCACTGGGCTTGTGCCAGCATGTGTTACAGCACACAAGAGTTCATACTTGTAGAGGTCGGGCTGCGGCTGCTCACATTCGATGGTAGCAATGAGAGACTGCAAATCCTTCTCTGTATCTGGCACAGTGTAATGCGTCTGAAAGATAGACAGTAAGAAAAAAGGTATTATAACCACCTCTGTAACTGTATAAAAAATAAACAGATGTGTTTGATGATGGGCTGAAACACAAGTAGGAATATGACAAGTTGGAAAAACGATGAGAGGATGTGGGTCAACTACTATTTCAAGAGCCAGAGCAACTGAGGGGGGGGAATAAGCTATCTGGGCCTCTGTGTTTCATCTGAACTGGAAAAACAGAGCTAATATAGGCACAGAGACGCAATGCCCATTAATAAAACTATGACCTACGTCATGGGATGTGTTAATAGGCTCACTTTATGATTGGACTCCCCGTCCAGACTGGCTGTGGTGACGAAACACGTATCGTCGTCTCGACTGGAATGCAGCAAAATGAGATCACAGGGAAAGGTCTCATCTTCCACAACCTCCACTATATCACCCACCTACAAAGTAAAAAATAAATAAATCAATCAACCAACACTTTATAAATGTAAAAAAGCAAATAGATTCCTGCATGAAAGCCTCTAAACATATAACCACGTAATGAAGACCAACATGAAGAATGAAAGACTGATTTCCTGGCAGAATCTAATACCATATACTTTCTGATCAGTTTATGCAGTAAAGCGTTGTGTGTGGTTCTTTTTAATCCTTTGACAGATGTTTCACATATTTCTGAGCTGCACTGCTTTAACAGCCTGTTCCAGGTCATGTCACAGAACTAAAGTGAGATTAAAAACATTTCCTCCATACGCACCCACTGACACCTTAGTTTTTGTTCATTTTCAAGCCATAAACTCAACTTCATGTTTTTATTTTGGACAACATACAGATTAGCAGGTGTGGTGGTTTAAAGTTTCTTACTACTACTTAAAATCACTGCTGAATTAAATCCTGCTAAGACATCAAGTCCTAGAGCAGTATAAAAAAGATTGCATTTACTTCATTTCTCCATTGAAAAGAGTTTCCTGTTTCATATGCAACGGTCTGTTTCATCCATTTGTTATGTCTTGGGGGAAAAAATACAGTAGTGATCTGGAACAACTACCAAACGCAACTGTACCATTAAAACAAAAAACAAGAGTATTCTTATGAGACAAATTCAGACTCAAATTATCCTCTTTTCATCATTAAGGTTTTTTAATGATCTTAATCTTTTTTTAATTTTTTTATTTGAACAAATAAATGACATGGGGCTGTGAAAATGATTAATCCTTCTGGAGGCTTGCCATTTTCATTAAATTGTAAACAGGTTACAGTTGTGTAAGAGTTGTTTGTTCCATTGAAGTTGGAAACAAAGCAATCCTGTTATGACTCATACTGTGGAAATCTTTTTTTAAAAATGTATGTTATTGACAATATGTTTCTTTAAAATTTACTAAATTGTCCAAAAGTTGTTCTATTATACTTGGATTATGTAAAACATCCAACATTCAAGTCTTGATAAATAAACTGACAAAAACACTAATGTTGTTAAATGGTTCACATTGTTGAGTTGTGATTTAAATAGTGAAATCTTATAATGTTGCTTATAACATAAAAGTCTGTATTTATAAATGTCATAATACATCACTGTAAAGCAGATTTAGACGTAGAGTGGAACCTTGGATTACGAGCATAATTAGTTCCAAAAGTAGGCTTGTATTCCAAAACACTCGTAAACCAAATAGAAATAATGGAAACTCAAATTAATCATCAGCCCAAAAAACTAAAAACATAAAAATAATTAACACAAAATATTAAGTAAAAATAAAACAAACTAACCTACACTTTACCCTTAAAAAAAGCAAAAATTTAATCCCGACAGAAGTATTTCCATTTGTGCGCGCAGGTTCTGTCTGTGTGTGTGTGTGTGTGGGTGTGTGTGTGAAGCTAAAGTAAGGAGCCCCTCCTCTCTCCCCCTTCTTGTCTTACACAGTTACCCTTCCTTCAGTCCACTCACACGCACAACGGAAACACTTTTATCGGAAAAATAAACAAGAAATCTCTCTAATGACACTCGATTGAGCGACACACTAATGGAATCACTGCTGTAAAGTAAAAATAAAACAAATTAACCATGCACTTTACCTTTGAAAATAATCATGACAGAAGGCGAAAGTAGATGGGGTCTGTGTGTATGTGTGTGTGGGGCACGGTGTCCAATGACGTGCGCGCACACAGAAACAAAGAGCAGGCTAAGCCTTAACCAGAATGAAAAAATGGATCTTTAACCTATCTAATGAGACTTGCTTTTGCTTTACATGCGCTGTACACACACGCATACAGACACACAAAATTAAATATGTTTAATGCGCACACACGTAACACGGTCACAATGTTATAGTAAACAGTACACGCGTGCACGGATGTTAATTATACCAGTAAGAGACGTGTACTAAGACCCGGCAGGGGAGATGATTACCCAACAATCCTGCGGCATAAGAAATCTTAAAAAAAAGAGAGAGAAAAACTGTTGGCTCAGCAGTGATCACGTGACGCTCGGATACATGATACTCGGTACTCGTAAACCAAGATTTGTTCGTTTTCCAAGTCAAAATTTATTAAAAATCTTTGCACGTCTTGCGAAACACTCGCAAACTGCTTTACTCGCAATCCGAGATTTCACTGTACAGGTTAAATAATTGGTTTATTCACTCTTGCCCTGATAAAGCAAATGTGTCAAAGTACTACTGATGTAAAAAAGACTGTAAAAATGCCGTAACCAACAACGGAAATGTTCAAGCAGACTATAGCTGCAAATCAAATGTAGATTGTTGACTTGATTGCATTGCCGATATTGATTCTATTCCATTCAACTGCACCAATTTGTCCAAATTAGATAGATTTCTTGCAGTATAAAAAAGTACCAAAAGTATCAAATAAGTAAATAGTGTTGAGGGTTTCAAATGACATTTCTCATACAAAGTGATAATCTTCTAGCTGGTGGTATTGCACCAACTACCCATACATTCAAAAGAAGCAAAAGCTATAACCTTACAAAATGCACTACTTTGCCTTATGCCTTACTAACTGCAGAAGATGAAGCAGTTTTTACTTTATGCAAATGCTGTTGCATATTTTTTAGGAATTTGTCAGTTTGTCAGTTAAAGTAAGAACAAAGTGAAAAATTTATTCTGAATTTAAAAACTGACTCATTGATTCAATTGCTTGAATCAATCAACAAGAGAACGATTCAATTGCATAACCAATTCAATTGCACAGCTCTGTAGTCAAAATTCTATAATGATGTTTTAGTTAAAAAGTAGTGGAAACTGCGTAGTCTGAGAGTGCACCAAAAAACTACAATTATACAGCTGCATAAGTCGCAGCTGCATGCATTTTAGAAATGTAGCACATTTCTGGTTAACACTTGATTTAGTAGGAAGTTGAACACACTCATATACACATGCTCATATCCTTGCAGTGCTGCATTATTTTGATCAATTTGCATTCTGGAATGTAAAGCGTTTTTCCCGGGTGGTGAAAATGCTGAAATCATTTGCTATAGTGACAGGTGAGCTAGAGAGTTCATTTTAGGCGTACAGCTTCATCAATAAAAAAATAAAATAAATAAATAAAATGTACTCCTAAATGTAGTCCTCTCCTTCCTCCTTCTCTCACGCACTATTAAAACAGACAGTGGACAGTTCTGGCATGGGGGCAGAAGATGAAAGTTACCTTAATCTTCTCGCTCTCCTTTCGTGCAGGCTGACCATTCTCCAGCACCCGCACTTGGTACTTATTCACTTCATTGTCTGCTTTGTGCCGCAGCCAGTCCTCATAACCCTACATAGAGAGACAGAGAAGCAGACAGATCATGATAATAAAACAGGGGAGTGTATTAGTGCATACACAAAGCAGTACGTGAAAAGACTGCAGTGAGCTGGACTTTGCCTATATTTGGGCTGCCTAATTAAATGAGTACAGAGAGTGTAAACAAACGCTGCATAATCATAATAATAATAATAATAATAATAATAATAATAATAATAGGGAAACCTTTACAAAAAAAAAATGTGTATTGGTATATAAGTGAGTAACACACATACAGCATTTTGTGTAGTGAATGTGATTTATACTCAGGGTCATAAAAGGTTTGTTGAAGTCATCATTCTGACTCTTAAAAAAATGTAAGCACCCCTGGACACCTAAATAGACACTTTTTAGTTTAGGTATTTTTAGTTGGTGACCAACTGCTAAAGAATTAGCAGAATTGACCGATTGGCATCATAAACTATTCCCATGTCTATCTGAAACCTACTGACCAGCTGACCACACCATGAGGGATACAGATTTGGGACTCTTGATACTACAACATGAAAAGAGATTCTTTACAGTTGTGTGCTTTTAACATTATGGTCCACAGACTGATGATGTGTTAGTTTTGTTTGCATGAATGTTAGAAACCTCTAAAGGATAATTTGTGTCCTAAATAATAATAAAAAAAAAATGACAGCTGGCATCCAACTAAAGTGCATGAGCTTGCCACATGTATTAATGTATTTACACACATTATGCAGTGATTTTTTTTTTTAACACATTCTCTGCTGCAAATACATTTCTCGCTACATCACTGGTATGAACAAACACCTTAGACATTTATTTTATCCGTTGATTTTAAAACAGTCAGACAATTTTTTTTTTAGACAATTTGTATCAGAAATAAAAATAAGCTGGGCAGTGAACCTACCACAACCCAGCAGTGACAGCAGGGCTTACAGCTTGAATGTCTAAAAGACAAACACAGGATATTCGACCCAGAGTACTCCAATGAAGACAACTTATCAGATTACACTTTTTAGCACTTATGCTGGAGGATAACTGGTTTGCTAAACAGTCAGTCATCTAATAAAATTTTGCTGCAGGAAGTGTTTTAGATCCTACAGAAGAGTATGTGCTTTCGTGAAAGACCAGGAAGTTTTAAGGCGTGGGTTGCAGTACTGAGTTTTAGTGACTGCTTGAACAGAAACAAAACCATGCCTCTTATATTGTTAAGGAACCTAGAGATTTAAAGGATGCACTTAATTCAATAAAACTTTAATAAAACGTTTGTAAAGGATGGTACAATCAAAGAAAGCCAGAAAAATTGGCTCATCAACCAATATAAAATATTGCATCAACCAAACATAAAAACAGTCAGTTCAGTCACCAATTTGTTGGTGAAAGTGAGTGCATGAGAAGGAGAGACTGTAGTTAGAGAGGATGTTGTGGTCACCTGTTTAATAGCTGTCACCGTTATCACAAAAAACAGCGGTAAGCCGCTGGTCACAGGGCTGGTCGGGGTGTCCACGATAACCTACATAAAGATACATAAGAGTTTTGTCAGCACCCGAACACACTTAAACATGATCATTTTGTTTCATGATGACACTCAAACAGAATTTAATAAATGTATCTTTAAAATTGTTTAGGAAATGTTAATTTTGTAAAAATATTGTACTTTTTTATGTGGAAGTTAGTATTCACTTCAGAGCCATAAAAGTGTGTGTCAAAAGTTCTACAAATGTGGGTCATTTATGAAAAAAGACATAACATCAACAGACATTTCCAGATGACTTTAAGCACATTACGGTAATTAGACTTTTACAGTAAGTGGCTGGGACGGCTAGCATTATACATGTACAGCCGGCGGGAGGTTGATCAGGACTCCGGTGTACTGAGAATTTATTTTTTTACCTTAATGGTTCCCACTTGCTAGTGAAATGCTGGGATTAGTGCCTTAGTGTAGTACGAGATTATATAGAGAAATAAAGGAAGTTTTTACCCTCAGAACCCGGTTCTGTTATTTGTACAATAAAAATCCCGGATTGACTCGAATGCCCTTGTATATACTGAAAAACAGGGGTGAATAACGCAATATAATAATGTACAAAAAGCTGCTACAGACTAACACAAACATGCTTATGTAAGCACTTCGCTTCTGCCACTGACAAAAAGTCAGCAAGTCAATGAGTAGTTGTTGGACTATGAGATGCGATGTACTTTCCTGTCCTCATATTGGACTTGTAAAGTACACGGTGTCCAAAAATCATCATATAAAGAGAAATGAACATGTTTTCATTTCATTTTTATAAATAAACCTTTAGATGATTGCTTTCTTGTAAACACACACAGAGCGGTCTAACTTGTGCTAACATGCCTCGTGCTGTGTGTGTAATTGTACTTCAGATGTGTTCCTTTAAGTGATCTTTGTACTCAGTGTTTTATTGGTACACCATGGCCTTCACATGCCAGATGCACGTCTCTAAAGTACGGTGGCCCTGAAGTGCAAAACAAATTAACAAAACTGATAACAAAATAACAAAACCCAAAACAAAATAACAAATTCAAAACCAAATTAACAAAACGGAAAACAAAATAACTAATATCTGACTGGCCGAGAAGTGCAATACAAATTAACAAAACGGACAACAAATTAAAAACCAAATAACAAAACCCAAACTACTTTTTTTGGAGGTGTGGAGTTGTTGTTGTTTTGTTTTTGTTGTTTTGTTTTCGGATTTGTTAATTTGGTTTTGAATTTGTTAATTTGTTTTCCGTTTTGTTAATTTGTATTGCACTTCTCCGGCAGTCCGATACAAACCGGAAAAGGTAGGTATAGATTGCGAATAAAATGCTTACCGCTAATTGGACGAGACATCTGTCACTCAAGATATACAGGAAGTACTGTAGTAGCGGTAGATTCGCGTGTGTATGAATGTGCAAACACTATTGTGGTTTTAAATATGGCGAACTTACGGTGGCCCTGAAGTCAGTTTTGTTAATTTTTTTGCACTTCACGGCCATCATAGTTTAAAGTGAAGCAGAACACACAAGAAACAAAGAGAAAGAAACAAGTTCCTACTTCCTGTATATCTTGGGTGACAGATGTCTCGTCAATCAGCGGTAAGCATTTCATTCGCTAACTATACCTACCTTTTCCGGTTTGTATCGGACTGGCCGAGAAGTGCAATACAAATTAACAAAACGGAAAACAAATTAACAAATTCAAAACCAAATTAACAAATCCGAAAACAAAATAACAAAACCAAAAAACAAAACAACAAAACTCCCCCCTCCAAAAAAAATAGTTTTGGGTTTTGTTATTTGGTTTTTAATTTGTTTTCCGTTTTGTTAATTTGTATTGCACCTCTAGGCCAGTCAGATATTAGTTATTTTGTTTTCCGTTTTGTTAATTTGGTTTTTAATTTGTTATTTTGTATTGGGTTTTGTTAATTTGTTTTGCACTTCAGGGCCACCGTACTAAAGTCTATCTACAAGTATTTTGTACAGTTCACTACATGATTCTGTGTGTGTGTTCTTTCAAAGTTTGGATGTCTTCAGTATTTATGTACAGTATTGAAAATAATAAAAATAAAGAAAAAACACTGAAGGAGAATGTGTGTACAAGTATGTACATATAGCTTTCAGATACAGTACTTACTTTTGGGACACTGTGTACAATATACAAGCCGTGCTATGTTTAACCACATGAGGGCAAAGGAATATGTATGTTAAATAATTTTCATAATACAATAACCAAGTCTAAAAATATCATGGTTTCCTGCAATCACGGAGCAAAATACTGGGCATTTAAAGGTAGGAAATTTAAAGGTTGGAAAAGTACATAAAAAAAGTTTAAGTTTCAAATATAACTTTGTGACTTTTGATTAAAAATTCTTACAAAATATTTCATTCTGTACTTAGTTTATAATATTCTGCCTCCAGATATCTTTTGGCGAATGCACAGGGGGCACGTAAAGGTCATGGTGTACCAAGAAAAGACATAGTACAACACATTTAAAGTGTAAGTATAGACTAAAAAAAAAGTAGTGACAGAAGTGTTAACACGTCATCATCGTTAAAGAGGACTGTAAATAATGTAACGAGTTTGCCTGCGTACAATGACTTTTGGGAGACCTGGAAATTCAGGTCAAAACATATACACTAAAACAAATCAACAGAAAAGACCAAAACACACATTTTTATCATCTTATTTCCAAGAACTTTTTCCAACTTTTTCAAAACTACTGACGGCCTCTTACACCGCCAATAAAGCAGCAGGCTGTGGGATTAGAAACGTTCTAGTTACAGCATGGAGGTGTGCTGAATTGTTTAAACAGATGACATGTCAAATAAAAATTGTTATTTTGCAGCAGGTAATAAAGAAGGAAATGTTTTTTTTTTTTTTTTTTTTTTAGGATTGATGTTGAACCACAGCTCAAGATCTAAGGATTAAACTCCAACAGTGTGGGCATGACATGCCTTGAGCAATTTTTCCTCCCTGATATCCCGTCTCCTACAAGCTTTATTTAACCTCCATCATCTTAAAACATCTCAGCATGCTGCCTGAAAAATGAAAAACTCAATCTGTATTCAGAGATGTTGTATTCATGTGTATTCCTGTAAGACGTGTGTAAGGTCAGCTACAGGCTGTGCGACACACAGGAGGTGCAACAGAAGTAGGTAAGCAAAAAGACCAACAAAAAAAAAAGAAAAGAAAAAAAAAAAGAAACTGACTGTAGACTCTCTTGGGTGACAAAAGTCGTCACAGTGGAGTGTGAACATGGACCAGTTACGGAAACTTTTCGATCTCTCTCTCTCACACACACACAGAAACACACTCCAGTTCAAATATCAACAATCCCAAACAAATCACAAAGAAAAAACACACACTCTTACACACACATCGATACAACCAAGTACACACACTCACACATCCAAGCACACGTAAATGCAAATGTCCACGCACGTGCCATTGAGTAAAAAGATTGGGGAAGAAGGAGTAGACATGGTCAAAGCAGCTTCCAGTTTCTGTAGGGAGACCAATTTCATATATCCAACAACTGGGAAAAAAAAGTAAGGAAGAACATGAATGAGGAAGAGTATGAAGGAGATGAAACGAAGAGAGAGAGAGAGAGAGAGAGAGAGAGAGAGAATTGTGGAATCACTGTATTCTAATATAGAAAGCCTCCGCTCTCGCTCGCTCCCTCTCTCCCTGTCTCTTCTTCGCTCTGACGTGGCGAGGCAGGTCCTGTTGCTTAGTGGGTCCCCATCTGCTCGAGGTGTGCTAACAGCTGCTCAGTGACACTGCTGTCAAAAGCATTTGCGCTGAGAGAGAGCTTAACAGGGCAGGAGAGGATGCCTCCAGAAGGTTTACTTTACACTTTTGAGTAAAGTCAGCAAAATAAAACCGAAAAGAAATGCTCCCTCTGTACTAATGTCTACTGCATTCGTCATAGCAAGTGATGTGCATCTCGTTTTCTATGAAAGTGGAGAATGCATAGCCTCTATCCTGGCGCCAGTGGCAAGCCAAATGGACGAGTTCGATTCAAATCGAAACTGATTTCTAACAAGGTCTTTTGTTAAATGTCTATATAAATTACACTGAATTGCACTGCACTGAACTGTACTTTCCTCAACGGTGCATGGAGCTTAGACAGCTAAAAATGGCAGAAATGCCACAGCTGCTTGTGCTCCTGAACCTAAGAAACTGTGAATGTTTAGTGAATAAACATTGTGTGTAGATTTTTGTCTCATTGCCTAAATTCATGAACTCATAATGTACGATTCCTGTATCATTTTTGCCTGAAGAATTTCAAATCCCATTTTCACTGAACTAATTCAAAAGTATTAAACCAAACACCAATTAATCAATCTGTCATTTTCTTCATCTTAAGTAAATGATTTATACTCATCATGTTGTCACTGGAGCTGGGAAAAAATTAACAAATGCCTTGAGAGCATGGCAGGACAAAAAAAAAAAACCCTGTTCACATTTAGTGCTTCATCTAGTGATTTCAGAACAGTCAACTCAACAAAGAGCACTGTTTTGGAAGCTCGAAAGATTATTGCTGAACTAATTTAAGACCAGACGTGCACTTATGCCATACCACATACACCCCTTATCTCCGGCTTTTTTTTGTTTGTTTTTTGTTTTTGGAAAAGAATAAATAAAAAGGTTTACTCTAAAAATCCCAATGTTTTTTTAAAGCCTTGGCAGTTGTTGGTTGTCACTGCAGCGTGCTTCACAAACACTTCGTCCTAGCAGCATGTGTAGTGAACTAGCAACAGTAATGATAACAGCAGGTGCTGACATGTTTAACATGTGAACATATGGGAAGCAGCATTGCTGAAGCGGTCGCCCTGTAACAAGGCTTCATTTTCCAAATACCAGGAAACACAATGAATTTTTTGCTCATGGATTCTGCCTATATACTCAACATGTGGATAAAACTGCACAAGCATACAGTATATTTAGGTTGTAATTCGAACCGGTCCTGGATACTGACCTGAGGACACACTGCTATATGAACCAGCACAACTTATGCTGCACCTTACAGCACCACCCTGTAATCATCCTCACTCCACCCTCTGTGGGTTACGAGTAAATGCAGTCTTAAAAATCAGCAGTGTCTACAAGGCCCCAGCTGGGAGCCAGGCCAACAACGCCGGTCATGTTATGTAAGTGGGAGAAGGATGGTGTTAGGCCGTTTCCCCATTTCAACCACAGTGACACCAGGCAATCATAAGCATCTTTGAGGCATGTATGCGGAAGGGGGTAGATGACACTCAGAACATGTTAAACTGCCCTGAGACGAAGTGTAAGCAGTTATGTCAGCAGTATATCAAAAGATTCATGTTCACAAGCGCATTTTTTGTACATAAGAACAGGATGCATGCATATATAGTACTAGGCAAAATCTTGAGCCATACCTCATATCTTCATATTTTGCTTCTAAAGAGCCAGAATTCCTTGCATTTTATGCAAGAAGTAATTGCAATAATTATTCGCAACACTTAAAATGCAATTATTCTCCATTAGGCCATGATTGGAGTGCCTGCTTTACGTCTAAAACAGGAACTCCTTTAATGGCCTAAACATGTAGAAATGGCTTGGGGTGAGGTCAGGACTGTAAGGGGAATGTGGCAATACCTCTCAACCAAACATGCAAATGGTGCAAGTGATGTATGCACAGTTACCACAGACTAATGTGCTCCTTTTGCAAGTTGGCAAAAAGTGATCCGTCCGTTTTCAAACATGAGGCGTTTCACTCGCAGAATGTTTACAGGAGCGACTGCATTGGGCTCTGAGAAAACTGGGCTGCGATCGTCATTAAAAAAATAATAAATAAATTGTTTATCTATGGCTTTTGACTGGCCTTTCTTCCATTTTTTAACAATCTGAAAATTAAATTCTTTCAATAAGTTTGGAAAGGCGACTTCTATAACGTGGTGTAATTATTAAATTAATAATAATAATAATAATAATAAAAACTGCCGTGGTTTAGGAAAAATTAAACACTTCAGATTGTGCTATTCCATTAACATTCTAACTTTGGAGTAAAATAACTCCGCTTCACATCCGTTCACATTTTATTCCTTACATAATAAATACAGCATAGTGTTTTCATGGTATATTTTAAGCAGAATGCTGTTACGAAAGAATGCAGCCTGGTAGCCATCAGACTAAAACAATAAGCACACAGCTGATGCAAAATCACATTTCTTGGAAGAGTGGACGCAACCTTTTCCTTTCACAAACATCCTGTTCTTTTCTGTGCTTTCTGTAGACTTGAGAGTTCCGTAACTTGTATCAAGAAAGAGTTTTTTTAGACGGGGAGGAAATCCTGGGTCACAAGTGTGATGCAAATGACACTTTGCTTTAGTCAGCACTGAAGAAAACCACAACATCAAAGACAACAATATAGCAAATAATCTAAACAAATTAACACTTGCTGTAGTGTTGCAGAGCATTTCAATACTGGTTTAGAGAATAAAATATTTAAGAGAAATAAGTGGTAGAAAATAATTAAGAAAATAATTATAGAAATAAAAGCATTTAAAATTATATTTGAGAAACAGGAAATAAAAGGATGACTTAATAAGCAGGGGTAACGCTAAGACTTTAATGGCATCTAACACCTTTTGATAGCCCACTAGTAGGCCAAGGTCCAACAGACGCATAACTTCACTTTGTGTCGTCAGTAATTTCTCTTTTTGTCTCTTGCACACACAGTGCATAGTATTTGCTTTCCCATATGCAGTGTTAAGTCAGTTTGAACCAAACTCTGTTGTGTTTATGTAGCACCTCATTCGGCCAAGTGTGTACAATCCACCCAATTGGATGCATACCAAAATCTGATCTGTACAAAAACAAATGTAAGACAAAAAGTAGAGAAAATGCCTCAACATAATAGATTAAATTATTATTTAATCACATTAAAGGTACAGGTTGTGTGTTCCATGGTTGGTTAAGTACTGTGATTTTAACAAGGGCCTGCCTTAAGGTTTATTCACCTTTTTCTGTCAGTGGTGAAAAAATGAGCAAACTAATAGGTGTGAAAATGCCCAAATAAACATTTCTTGGCTTTTAGTGCTACAGTAATAAAAAGTAACAGGCTGAAAAGCAAACATTTAATAACCTAGTACATGCATCACAAAATCAGTTGTTACGGACGAGCAGGGATGCCGCTATAGATTCTGGGCCCCTTGAAATCTAATATACTGGCATCCAACCTATTATGAAACAACAACAAAAAATACTTGAATGCAGCAGGCACAGAATTGATCCATCTCTGAAACTGGATGTACTAAGGGGAACAGACACCATTATTTCAAAATATGATAACACACTGCCTGGCCAAAAAAAGTTATTGCAGCGATTAACTGCCAACAAGTTATTTAAACCTAGCTGATGCAGTGAGTAGCTTCTCATTTCTTAAACAATCATTTCAGATGATGTATCCTGTGGTTGTGGCAAAGATGTTACTCTGGTTGAGGAGAGTCAAATTATTGTCCTGCTTCAAGCTAGGAAAACAACTAAGAAGATTACTAAAACTACTGAAACTGGGTTAAGAACTGAAGAACGCATTATTACACTCTGGAGGGATAGTGGTGAACCATCGTTTTTGGGGATAAAATGGGGTCGTACATTTTTTTTGAAGGACAGTGACTGGAGATCACTTAAACGTTTGGTTAAATCAGATCAGATTCGTAGAACCAACAGCTTCAGTATGTTTAATAACAAAAGTAAAAGCATTTTTACATGATGTGCAGATAACTTATGGGATTATGACTTAACTGCTGTAAAGCTTAAAGAAAACCACTTATCAGTAAGGCTAATAGAAAAAAAAGTTTCAATTTGCTAGCAAGCATAAAGATTGGACTGTGAAGCATTGGAAAAGGTCATGTTGGTCTGAGAAGTCCAGATTTACCCTGTTCCGGAGTGATGGGTGCATCAGGGTAAGAAAAGAGGCGAAATGATGGGTTCTTAATGCCTAGTGCCTACTGTATAAGCCTGTGGAGGCAATGTTATGATCTGCTTTTGTTGGTCAAGAAGTTCAGGACCATTATGTGCATTTTTAAAAGTTTATTTTTATACATAAATAATACCCTGATTTATGTTTTTTTTAATAGTTATAAGCAAAACATCAAATTAAAGAAGCATTTAGGTTTTATCCGATTAATCGAAAAAATAGTTGGCCAACTAATCGATTATCAAAATACTTCTTTAGTTGCAGCCCTAGACATATGCCAAGATGACAATGCCAGGATTCATCTGGGTCAATTTGCAAATAAGTGGTTTAGAAAGCATGAGACATCATTTTCACACATGGATTGGTCTCCACAAAGTCCAGACCATAACATCATTGAGAATCTTTGGAATGTGATGGAGAAGACTTTGAACAGTGGTCCGACTTTCCCTTCACTAGTAAAAAATCTCAAAGAGAAATTCATGTGATTCTAGATTGATATAAATGTTGTGATGTTGCATGAACTTATGAAAACGATGCCACAGCTAAAGCAAACTCTAGTTAAAGGCGGTCCAACAAACTATTAGAGTTCATAATATATGAACATGGTAATATGAAATTTAATTGTTGCATTAGTTTCACCAAAAAAAAAACTACAAAACAGAGGTGTAACAATGTTTCAACAGTTTTCGCTCAAGTTTGAGACATTGTTCATTTGGTAAATTTTTGGAAGAATTCATAAAAGTTCTCACATTTCTTGTAAAAGAAATATTAAGATGGGCCCTAAACGTCCCCCAAAGTTTGTCTATTAACGGTCCCACTAGAGAGCAGAAGACTAAACTAACATGTTTAAACCCTGGCTAACAAAAACACATAAAAAAAAATAAAATTAAAAAAAATGCAGGGAACATATTTTTTCATTCACACAGAAATATTTGAGACGTCGATGTCTAAGAACGCAAAGTGAATTTCGCACAATATGCCCCATTTAATATATTTATTTTTGACAAAACTATGACCCTGTCTTTGTAGAAATATTTTGATTGAACAACTGGCCAAAACTGCATGCTGTTTTGCAATGTTCATCTAAAAAACCTTTTCAGTTTTAATTTTATCTACTTAAATTATGGTAAAAATATTCTGAGCTTTAAACAAAATCAAATCATTCAGGCAGTATTATTACACTGCATAATGCAGAACTAAATGTTGTACATTTGAGCAGAATGCATTACACTAAGGCAAGCGAGCTCTCGCACATATTCCAGAGTCGTGAAGTGCGTATGACTAGGAATTATGCATGTCAAGTTCTGTATAGTAATTTCCATAAATCTGATCTCATTATTTTACTAAGATATTACCGATTTTTATATTTGATTTTACTGCTTCTGTATTAGATTAGTTTCACATTTACAGCAAAAATGGTGCTGACTTATCCTGTTTTTTAGGAACTAAATATACAGCCTAAATACCTTTACCGGAATATGGTGGGTAAATGACGACAATGTGAAATATATTTATATGCATATCTAAAGTAAAATGTGAAATAACTATTTTAATAAATTTAATTCACATTTAATGCTCTTTTAGCTATCTTACACAGTAAATAGCAGTTGAAAATAAAGGCAGATGTCCAGCTTTACTTTGAGGGTTTTTGCATCTAAGGCCTTTTTTAGACTGCAGGGAAATCCAATCTGATCTGACTGTCCACACTATTGTTTGAAATTGATCAGATTGGATATGGCTCTGTTTAGACCAGCAGCTCAAATCCGACACACTGTCACTCTATCTGCATTGGTTGCTGTGGTAACAACGCCAGAGGCTCGCATACAGCACAATATTTCCTCATACATCACCCTGTTTCTGCGCATTCCCTTTAGCTTTGTCTGTACTGATGCATCCCCCCAAAGTGCTCTCAGATATTTCACTTTGTCCCCTGTCCAGGGACTATTGTTCTCTGGTCTCATGCTGCAGATATACCAGCTGCTCTTCCTGAGTTATAGTAACTTTGGCACAATTCAAGAGTGCAGTTTTACATTCACTGCATAAAGAATAATAGCTTAACTTTCTACAAAATGATAATCTTTTATTTCCTTCTGCACTTCTTCCATCATCGTCCCACCTCTTTTTTTAGGTACGTCCCTTACCACCTGATCATGGAGACTCAAACTTCTGCGTCAGGTTTGCTGATTTCAACCCACCTCTGGATGTCGTTTAAATACATTTTTATTTATTTATTTATTTATTTATTTTAGGCTGGCAGACTGAACAAGGCCTTAAAAGCATAAATGTAATACAAAATACAGCACTTTTATTTGGTTGTAAATTTTCAGTCAATGCTTAAAGACTGCAAGTCATAGACATTACCAGATACTGGATTTCTTACCTGGTGATGCTCTGTTGGTGCATCACACCACTGGTGTCTTCAGCTCCTGCTTGTACTTCAGCAAGTGAACCTGATACTCAATTAGCTTCTGGTCAAGTCATTGCAGAACATTTTACTTCTTTGCTTTAAAAACATCTTGGGTTCCATCTGATGTATGCTTTGGGTCCTTCTGTACTTTAAAGTACAGTCCAATAAGATTTGAAGCTTTTGTCTGAATCTGACCAAATATTATAACTTAATATACTTTAGCTATAATCCTGCTGATTTTTCCAGTAGGCACATCACTAAATAAAAGAATCCTTTGCTTTGGCAGCCTTGCATTTCCACACCATAGTATAATACTTTATAAAATCTTTGTCTTATAACTCTTGTACAAATTGATCTTTTTCACAAAAGAATTGTGCAGGAATTAAAAAAAAAAAAAAGTTTCTGGCAAACTCTTATCTGGTCTTGTGTTTAAAGTCTCACCAAGGATTTACAATATTGTGCAGAAGTCTTGAGCCAATTCTCATTTCTTCATATTTTGCTTCTAAAGAGCATGTCCTCCTTGTATTTTTAATTAAGTTCATAAGGGATAGTTCTCCAGGCTTCCTGAAGGACGTTTTTGGCTCTCATTTCTCAGTTCAGTCCCATATCTGACCAGTCTTAGACAAGTCTCTTTTTTTGTAAGTTAAGCCACACTGTGCCTATGAATCATTCGAGCATGACAAGCATCTAACGTAAGGCAGGAACCAGTAAGAAACAGGTGCAGATGATCGGGCCTATAATACTGTAAGTATACTGGTGATGCTGAATGTTCAGCGGTTTTTGCAAACAAGAGGGAAAATAAGGATGCTGCTGAGGATTATACACGACCAATTTTTTTATTGGATCGTTAGGCCCTTTGCAAGCCTTTGAAGTAAAAACATGCCATTTTTATAATTCAATCTTCATTATTTAATTTAGTCGAATGTAATTTAATATAAAGAAATGAGGGTGTCATAAGACTTCACAGTATGATGCATCTTGTGAAAAACCCTCTGTATTTACACTAGTAAAGGCGTCTCTTGATTGTTGACGTTGAAACAAATATACCTACTTTATAGAGGAAACTCTACATCTGGCCAGTGGTTGTGTATGTGTTTTTTTTCCAATCACAGTTGTTTACCGTGATGCCCTGGGACTTATAGTGCTTCTGAGCTCAACACTACACATTTTTTTTTTTGTTTCGTTTTCCATGGATGATCCAAATAATGTATCATTTGATCACATCTAATCTCCCCGATAGCTTTGTTTTGAGTTTTCAGCACAAGAGTGCTTGCTTCACTGGCGCAGCCCCTTGAAGTTCTTTCATACTAAGACTTAAAAGCAATATTAAATGCAGCTCATATTCATTACACATTTTTCATGCTGGTTAGCTGCAGATATACAAAAGCAGCACAATGCTGTGTTACATAAACACTGCGCCAAAACCAGTCCATTAAACCTAATGTGGAAACCTGCAGCTACGCTTTCATTCTAGACATGCAGGAACTCTAACAGGTGCAAGCTGCGTTTAAAAAAAAAAAAAAAAAAAAAAACTCTGTACCCTTTGCAATTGTCCTTTGCTTTCTGGTTATCTCACACACGCACGCACACACACACATATATGCGGGATATTCCAGCTAGACGTGTTACTGCATTTTCAATAAAGACCAAGATCTCCCTCCTCCTCCTCTTTTCCTCCCTCCTATTCCCATCAGGACCGAGCAAACGCATGCATCTCTATTTATAGCCAAGCTCTGCTTTTTTTATCCG
The DNA here is from genome assembly GCF_024256425.1 of Clarias gariepinus. Classification (NCBI taxonomy): domain Eukaryota; kingdom Metazoa; phylum Chordata; class Actinopteri; order Siluriformes; family Clariidae; genus Clarias; species Clarias gariepinus. The sequence continues at coordinate 18,603,282 of NC_071109.1, read as the reverse complement.
CCAGTGACTATTTGTGGCTCTAGAGAACTACGGAGGGCTTCCTGGCTGCTGACGTCAGCAGGGTTGTGCTGCAGTGGCGTAGATACAGAGAGATAGAAGGTAAAAGATGGAGAGCCGGAGAGTGTTGGGGAAAACGGAGGAGGGGACAGAGATATGGGGAGGAAGCGCGAGATGGGAGAATGATTTAGAGAAATATGGGGTTGGTGGTCCGTTACATTCTCATGGAGCCTCGGAACAGTAGCGCGTCCCTGTTTCTGTGATACGGGTGTGGTTTTTGAGTGACAGGGCTCTGCGTGTGTGATTCCATCTCAGCACTCGAGGGCTACGTGGGCAAGCTCGGCAAAGAGGAGCTCCTCCAGAGGGAACCTGGATTAGTGGACAAATGCCAGCCACATGCCAGTATTTGGAAAACACGGGTAGCCCATCGAGCACAAAAACACACATGCCTACACACAATTTTTTTCACAAATGCAAGAATATGAACAAAATAAAGGCACCCATGTGTGACAACAAACATTTGCATTTTTACACAATAGCATGAAGTTTATTGTGCGCGCGCACACGCGTGCGCACCACACAAAGTACTTGGTTAACCATATGGTTAATGATGAGCTGAGCACATGATCCTACAGGATACAACCATTACACACAGAAAGGCAAGTTTTATTCAGTCTGTATGTTAAAGACCCTACGCAGGGTGATTTGAATGAGGACACTCCCACAGCGGCCATTTGTACCTCTAACGTTCCGAACTGCAGTGCTGAAATGCATTAACCTCACTGAGTCCTTCAAAACTGCCATTTCTGGTGGATACTTTATTCCCGGGACTCTTTGTTGTTTTTTTTTATGCTAAAAATAAATTTATGGGCTTTTTATACTGTGAAGACTAAAGTGTATGTAGGCCAAATAAATGCATTTAAATTCATTGTTGTGTTATACAACAAGTCATATTAAATTCCAACTAAAACGTAAGTGACGAAAATGTTTGCAGCAGCAAATAATTACAAGCTCATAGCTTATGCATTGTACTGCAAATTCAATATGTCACACTAAATGATGCTGTTGCATCATGGGAATGTTTTTGTTGCTTATTGTTGGTACTATAATACACTGATGTGTGATGAAGTAATTTGGGGGTATGACACACTGCAGGGTGGAGAGTGTAGTGTGTGCATATTACTACTGTGTAAAAGCCATGTTTGTACATGTGCTTTTAGTACAAATTTTTTTTTAGCGCTTAACTGTGTACAAAAACAATTCTGATTTACAAGCATTACATGAAATTTAAAACATTTAACAGGAAAAGTATACCAGTGTATACCAGAAAAGAAAGCAGTATATTATATAACATTTCAGTGTCCGTATAAATGATCTACTGCTGAACTACACTCCTCCTGAGCACCAAGCAGGGGAGAGGGGTTTTCCTATATGAGGTCACAGTGGGATGGGGGAGGGGTCTAATTGGCTTGTTTAGGCCCTGACCATACATACAAATAAAATAAAATAACGTTCTGTTTTTCCTCACAATTTTGTGTTTTGTAAATAAACCTTACAGATGAATCTGAATTTCCTAAATGACAAAATAAATCTGTAAATAAATAGGTGCCCTTTAACAATAAAGTATGTTTACTACAGTGGTTTTCAAACACTGGGTCGTGACCCACAGGAGATTTTTTATTTGGGTCGCCATCGCCGCAATTAATGTCTGTAGTACACCTTTCAGTTCGTTTTCTACCACTGTCATGGTTTCTGTCATAACTCTACCTGCAGTTAGAGAGCGAGGGTAAAGAAAATAAAAACAGATAAGTCTGTGACCTCTGCCTGCAAATGCATTTACTTGATATCATTTTTAATGTAAAATTTTATTGTTGACTTTTATAAAATGAACATTTTAAATAACACAGGAATATGTAGTTGTAATTTCTCATATGTAGCCTATATCAGAGGTGGCTGGTTTACCGTTCAATGTATTAAAGTGATGTTTAAATGATGATAAAAATAATTGGTAACATTCATTGTCTATTGTGAAAATTGTAACATTCATTGTAAAGGCCATAGCTGATGATGAATACTATATGTATTACTATAAGTAAGTATTTAAATATGGGTTATGACAGGACGATTATGCAAAGACATGTACAAGTTGAGTTTTTTTCTCTTGCGTTCCTTCAGAAACGAAAGAACATTTCAACAGAAAATGAGAACATCATGTTTGGGACCTCCCATCTGTGCTGGTTTCAGTCAGAACGTTCAGATGCAAACACCCAAATTAAATGCATGGGGTGTGTCCCTAGTTTTAATATTAGCTTCCTTGGCAATACTGTGCATTGCAACATCACTGTATATGGTAGCAAATTATCTGTTCTATTATTTAATTATTTATGGACGTGTACTTTTAAGGGCGTGAACACCTGAAGTGGTTTGTCCCTCCATTCTCTCCCTCTCCATCTCTCCCTTTCTCCATCATCAGATAAGCAAGGAGACCAAAGTCACAGCAGGCACCAGGCAGGCAGGAAGCCACAGTATAAACACATCTCTCATACTGCAGGCTTTAACAGACACACATACACCCAAGCTTTCCACTAAACAAGCATACGCACTTACCTGTACCAAAAATATAATAAGGAAGTAAAAATTGGCGATTCTTCTGAACTGCTCAAACAGGTTCTTTGGCAGGAAGTTCCATATTGTGTACTGCAGAGACAAAAAAACAAACAAAAAAAACATGCAATCAATATGATATGGAGAAACAAAGCAAAGAATATGTACAGCCTATATTATATATATATATATATATATATATATATATATATATACACACACAGTATTTACAGTATATGTTCCCTCAAAATGCAACAGAAGCACTGAATTTAAAGTTGAATAAAATTAAAGTTAAATGTTTTATTACAAGTGAACTCAGGATTCTGTGGAAGTCATTGCACTGTTTCTGCAGGTGTTTCACTCATTGAAATTACAGAATTCCTCTTTCTCTGTGTATCTAAGGAGGGCATTATTACAAATTACAGTTAAAGATGATCTGTGAACTAAATGAGTAAACAATGATTTGCTCACCCAGCACATGACACATGGAGCCAATACTGCATCTGGCACCAGATGAAAGAAATGTTTACAAAAAGGTACTGTGGGTGGAGGGAAAGAAAAGCAAAATGTCCTCTGCCACTTCTAGAAAAGCCTGGGACTGTTTTTGAGAAAGTTTTATTCAGCAAGTTTGAGCATGAGGAGAACATTGAAAGGCGTGAGAACGAAAAAGCCATAGAAGGAAGGCCCTGAGTGAGGATGAAAGGAGTGAGGGATGGTGCAGAGGAAAGATGCTGAGAGAAAAGGAGAGGGATGATGAATGCCAGACACATAGCACAGGGTAAACACCGCAGCGTGAGTAATTAAAGTGTGTTTACAACCGTCACACCAGAGCAGGATTGATCACGCGATTCCACAGCAGGATCGTGGCTAACTCTATAAATTCCCCTTTCTCATCTTTTTCCTCTTTCACTCTCTCTCTGGCATATCAACATAGACTCCGCCACTGTCAACTGAGTGAAATTTAGGAAATCCCATCAGATTCAGGAGAGAGATTGAATCCCCAGCTCGACTTACCCATTAATTGTGAGTACGCCTGACACAAAAATAACTACGAGGAGACAGGGAGGGAGGAAGGGAGGGAGGGAGTAGGGGGGGGAGGGGATAGTGGAAGAAACGAGTGAAAAATAAAGATTTATTTGCGCCAAGGTATGACCACGGGGTGTGAACGTGAGGCAAAAGCAGTAATGGAGAGATTGGAAAAAATGTGAAGGAGAAGAGAGTGGGTGGTGGGTGTGGAGCACACTTCTGGAGACGCCTCTTCACGTAAATGAAACAGGTGGTTGAGAAGCAGGGGGGCCTAGTAAATGTATCCTGCTTTCCCTTTTCTCTCTCTCTCTCTCTGTGTCTGTCTGTCCCATGGGTAACCTCACAGTAAATACTTGATAATTACAAAAACAGAGCTTGTAAGAACATAAATTTGTTCTTGTTCTTTCCAAGCCTAAAGGTTAAAATTTAAACCTCATCACACCACACAGGAATATTTTCATTAAAATACCTAATAAATAAATAAGATAAGATAAATAAATAAATCACAAACCTTGGAAGACACTATCCTGTTGTCACAGAACTTAGGAGGGATGAAGCTCTCGGTGGCTGGACAAGTGCGATGTCCTACGTAAATGGTCCTGCTGTCCACTCTTTTCTCATCCCCACCACACTACAGAGAGAAACAGAGAAAGAAACAAGGAGAGGGGGTGAGGTGGAGAAAAAAAAGAAAGCAATTAAAATATACATGGTTGAACAATGCCATGGTGGCCTGTTGAGACAGAGCATTCATAGTTGTCAGGTCTGCTCCGTATCAAGCTCAGGCACTCGACCAAACGCAGGACACTTTTAGAAAAGCTGCACGTTAAACACCATGTAAGGGCTGATTACAGAGTCCCAAAACAAACTCAAGCAAGGAGTCGAGCCTTGTCATAACATGTCTAATATCACTCGCACGGCAAATCTTTACGAGGCTCTGCTTATTTAATTCCATCAGATAACTCATATAAAGGCATGCTGCAGCTTAAAGCGCTTCTAGTGATCTATACAGATTCTTACTGTATGTAGAAGCAGAAAATCCTTACATGTGCAATGTGCTTGGTCAAAAATACTGTAGAAAACTACAGTTCACTCTTTTTAAGACACGTGAAGGACAATATGGTCAAGTACAGAACCGTGTAAAAGTCTTAAAAACAAGCAAAGTAATGCTCTAAAGACCAGACACTTAAAAGTAATGACATCCTTGCATGAAATACTAAAATGGGCTGTGATGACCCTAATTTTCGTTATATCAGTAGTTAAGGTACAATTTGCAGAGTTTTATCAGGAAATTAGCTGATAAGCTTTACTGAGCTTGTTGGCCAAAAAACACAAAGTCTTTCCTTAACGCCATTTGTACAGAAACTATGCTAAAAAGGTGATAAGAAATCATTATTTTATAGCACTCAATATCATATCACCCCTTTGACCTGATTTCTGTAGCACTCAATATTGCGCTCTCCCTCGTGTTTTGTAGTTCACGCAGAACCAACAGATTTGGAGCTGTGCCACCTCGGTATACGCTTTCAAGCAGTGTGCAGCTTTCAACTATCAGAGCTTTTCTGCCATTTACTACAATAGTGTATGCGTCTAGGTTCACAAGTACAACATGCATCAGAGATACTGTGCATATGATTGCTTTCAAAACAATAAGGGGCTGAAGTGGTGGTTGAGGTGCTATCCATGCATATTTACATCATTTATGCCAGTTTCCTGCACGCATGCTTAACTAAACTGCCTTTAAGTGGCACTGCCTTTAAACATCATTACCAAAAAAAGTACTGAAAAACTGGCATGACTAAGAGTACATAGTAATGTATATATGAAGTCACGCAAGAGGGGGGAAAAACGTTTTTAAAAATATCATGTCATTGTATGGTCTACATTAAGAGACATAATAAATTAAGCCATAATATTCAAACATATATTTGCTGGATTAAAAAAATCTAAAAAGATTAGATGGATTAAAAACTGGCTTTAGACCCTGTGATTTCTTTTATGATTATAACTTGTCACCCTGAAAGACACAATCTTAATAAGCATTCTTTCATAACAATTAGCTAGCGACCACACTGGAAGCTGAAAGATGCTGGTACAAGCCATGAGACATTTCTGTACTGCTCTTCTGTTAAGCTTGATCTATTTTGTTGATGTGTAGTCATTGCCTCTAGCCTGTTTTTAGCTGTCCCCTGAGTTTTCTGTAATCAAATTACTTCCTCATATTAGTAGATTTTAGATAAGCGTTATTGCAGCGGTCACACTGAGTCTGCCAGAACTTTGTCTCTGGCTCTGTCTGGCCACAGCTGCTCTAAACTGTCTCCTGATGAGCACATCATATTATGTCTTCTTAGACCACCAATTTCAATTCACCACAGATTATTATCCTTTACAATGCGTGGTCGTGCCTGCATCAGCAAAAACAGTAAATCCAGCCTCGGTGAAGCCCATACTCCTTCCTCTGCAGAAATAACTTCCTCTTTAACTTGAATTAGGAGAAACTATCAGGTTAAAAAAAAAAAACACCTTTTGAGCATGCTGCTTTCTCACAAGCGCTAATAAAGCCATTAACACTCTCTCTCTCTCTCTCTCTCTCTCTCACTGCTTTAATACACTTAAGCCTCTTGGTCAGAGAGCTAATGTTTAATTACCCATGTTAATTTTTAAGACATTTTAAAGTCCCTTACTTTTAATTATTGTACTATTATTATGTACACTGTTTTAATTGACTGAGAAGTAAATGCAAAACACATTCAATGCAGTGATCCTTTCTGCGCTGTAGTAAATAACAACACCACATAGTTGAGAACACAACCATATCATATTGTATTCATACTGACTGAGGCTTTTTTTGAGAATCTGCCTTTTCAGATATTCCCAGTACTCACTCACCTGACTAATTCATAAATGAAAAAATATTGCTTTCCTTTCCACACTCTGCAGTAAAACATCATTTATAAAGCTTGCATATGGTCCTGTGCAATTCCTGCGCAATGTTGTGTTTGTTTTTTTCACTCAAGCATGTCGACGTTATGCATAATTGCAGACCTGGCATCAACAGCTGCAGTACCAGGCCTACGGTAGTAATAAATGCTCACTGCAGCACATGATTCCAACTATTCATTTTTTTCATAATTGCTACTATCAACCTACAACACAACAAGCACCTCAATACTGAGAATAACTTGAAATACAGAGCAAAGCCTCAGTGCTAAACAATGGCCCCATAAATTGCAAAGTGCAAAATCCTACCAGCTTTCATGAGAAAAACTATTACAAGTGTCAAACTGGTAGACAAGTACTTTCATGTTCAGTCACAAGCTCACAGAAAGCATTGAGTACTGTTGGTTGTTTTCAGTTATATAGCAGGAGTCATAATCTCTGTTGTGTCACAACTTGATTCGCTTCATCAACATGCCGCCACATCTGGCTATAAATCATTTGCATTAAGGGCACATTCTTACACGACAACAATCACAGATGCTACATCAGTCACACTCATTGGTCACTTGTGTTAGGTAAATCACGATTAATTCACCAATCAGGCCGGTAATTAGCGAATGATGCGGTCATACAACTCCGTCATGTCAGTCATTTTACTTCCTTGTTTACGGCGTTCTGCTATCTGCTATGCAGCCATAGATGCTATTTATTAATTATTTTTATTTATTACTGTTAATATTATGTTTATGTTCAACAGCATTATTCACTTCAAGGGCTCCAAAGTATCGTTTGCTTTTGGTAAACACCATACAAGTGAAAACAGTGCGAATAGTATACCAGCACTTGAAATAAATTTATACTTTACCTATGTAAATGCCTATTTGATCTATCCAATTAGAATCTGTCCTTGTAAGTATAGCGTTCACAGCAATAGTGTGTGTGAGACATAGCACCGTTTAATAACGTGATGGAGTTGGTTTTATATTGGCACATTCAAGATTATTTCTCTCTTTTATTTCTTATGACATAAACACAAAAAAAGGCATAAAATGTGTAAAAAGATATTGTGTATTCCCTTACTCTGGGGTGGACAGAGAACCAAAAAAATAAGGCAACAGGAGCATACTGTATATGAATATATGGGGGTGTTCAAGTCAAACCAGGACTTGTGAGGAAATATCTCGTTAATGCGCAGTCTGCCTGGGATGCGTGTGGTGACTGGGGATGGTTCCACTTTTCCACGAAGACGGTCCTGTCCTTGACAGTTGTTCTCTGAGGACCTCTCACTTCAGTCGCTCAATAGTTCGGGACTGGAATTTTCCTACAGTCTACCTGAGCCTCCATGAACAAACTGGACTCCATTAAATTTAACACATCTCCTGTTATACTTAACTTCCAGTCTCACACAGTATGATGAAGATTAATCCCTGCTATCTGTTTTCACCCAGATGAGGATGGGTTCCCTGTTGTGTCTGGTTTCTCTCAAAATTTCTTTCTATTACCATCTCAGGTTTTTTTTTTTCTTGCCACTGTCACCGTCATCCTCTGGTTGCTCATCAGGGACAATCATATCATTGTGATTCATACAAAGCTTCTTTGCGACAATGTCAATTGTTAAAAGCGCTACAAATAAAATTGAATTGAATTAAATGAGACTCTAGTATTTTATATTATATGTATGTGTATAGTTTAATAAGATTGTTAACAATGAACATTTTACAACGAATGATTATACATCTAAACTTATTGCGCCTCAAACACCCAGCAACCAGAGCAAAAAAGAGAAGTGTTATTTTTTTTATTGGCATGTTTTCGCTGCAACCAAATAAAAAACAAAACACAACTAACATATTATTTTATTAAGCGCTGTTAGCCCATAGTCTGTGATAAATCTGATCAGTCTCATTAAAATGTTTTCTAGGTACAGATTAATTAACTGAACTAATTAAATCATCTTTTAGAACAAATTCTTCACCTGTTTTTTTTTTTTCCCTCCAACAACAGACGCCTACTGTGACTGGCTCAGAAACTAATTAAGTATTGAAATTTTTAGCACTGTTAGTATTAAAAAAAACAGTCACAACTTACAAATGTAGATCATTTGGACGGGTAATATTCAACCAATCATGATGAGCCTATGCTAGAGAAGTATGGCTTGTGCAGTGAACGATGACGTGACCGGTTGCAGCTGAACAGCCGTGGTTTTACATTCTTCCTTCGTTATAATAGGACACATGCTATAAATTATACATGCTCAGGAGAAACATTTTCATTTTAAATCATTAGGCAACTTAGTGTTATACTGTGAAATAAATGACCACTAAGCTAACAGTATTGTACAATAACCAGAACGTGAAGCAACTTTCATGTAACACCTCTGTAAGCCGTCACTGTGTGTTAGCAGGCTTTTGTCAGTGTGTGTTAGCAGCTTTGCTCTCCCTTGAGCTTGACTTGCTCGGCCCCATTCTTCAGCCTGCTTGGTAAAAGCGCAAGTGCCGGCACTATTACTCGCAGCTTGAATTATTTAGCCGTCCGAAGGGATCCGAGTGTCTAATGCGCAGTATTGGCACCTTCTGTTGTGCGGCCATCGGGAAAGCTTTCTCCGTCACCATCCGTCTGGACACGTTTATCTCGAGAATGTTATTGACGGAGGTGCCCTAGGGGGCACTGAATACATACATCGTCACACAGCGTGAAATCTTCAGAGATCTTCAGCAGAACATATTAGAACGCATGGTCCTGTGGAAATCTTTCCACCAGGAAGATATTCGCCTGTTCATCCATGTTCATCAAATCCTGACTGATGGAAGCCACCGCACCAGTTGTTTTCATCACCAATACACTCAAACACATGTGTAAACTAAGGTACCATCTTCTCCTGGCCCATGGGAGCTGCTCCAGATTCAGTCTGTCCGGTAAATGTTCAACGTCAGGGTCATTTGGATGATCTGGCTCTCCTGTCGGGAAGAGCTTGAAATTACGTAAGGCTCGGCAGAGCGTGACTGTACTTGTGAGTTCTGTTCACTTATCGTTTGTTTGTGTGTGTGTGTGTGTGTGTGTGTGTGTGTGTGTGTGTGTTTTCTGGCCGGATGGAGCACACTATGTCAGGAAATGGTAGCAGGTGCCAGAGCTTAAGGGCAGAGTCCAGCTCCACCTCCAAATCCTCTAGTATGGGGGACAGAAAGCAGCAACACAACGAGGCTTCCATCAGCATTAACAACAATTCGTAAGAACAGGACAAAATGGACTTGAGGGCAAAATTTCATTAATCATACTGCTATTACAGTGCAGACTACAGAAATCCAAGCGAACTCATATTATCACCACATACACAATACTGTTCTGTATATCCTCCTTGTCTTAACTGCACTGACTTTAAAGTTTTAGTTTCTGAGTTATGCAAAGCATTCAGTGGAAAGTGAAAGCTGCATCATGTCTTTTTTTGTTTTTACCAACCATTTATAACTCTGTCTTGTTTTTTTGTTTTTGTGCTTCCATTATTTATTAAATATTACAACATTTCCGCAGCTCTCGCAGTTATGGCACATCTATTCTGATCAATTTCACAAACTTCTTTTCAGATAATAAGAAAATAATGGGATGGGAATTTTGTTAAAACAGAGCCAAGGCTTTCACAATGAAACACTAAAAGTGAAAGTGAAAGACTAAGGAAAAGGTCAGCAGCACGCCTTTCAAGTCAGATCAGATATGTTTGACATCTAATATCTAGTTCACGTTTAATCAAGGTTCAATAAACAAACAATAAATCAGAAAGGCTGGGGCTTTCTCATGTAATCCATCCAGCAAAGCACCTTTCTGTGTAGCTACTTCACCTCTCTAAATCTTCAGATTTCAGCACCCATACACACCAGCAACAGCAACTACGATAAGAGTCGCATCGTCATCAGCATCATCAGCAACTCAACTGCAACAGCGACAAAAACAGCAGCAGCAGCAACCTCGGTCTACTTAACTGTTAGATCCAAATACAACACAAATTAGTGGTAAAAGCTCTGAAGCTCTGTTCAGACTTGGCAATAAAGGTACTGCACCAGCCAACCTTGTGCTGTCTTGATAAATTATTTCTCACCTTGATAAAACTTTGACACTGTCCGAACAACCACTTCTTGAAAATGATCCATTATTACAGAGAGCTTTATAAGACCAACTGGCATTATTGTGTGCTAGGAGGGTAAATGTGTTTGTTTATTTATTTATTTATGGCCACACTTCCTCAGGAGCACACAGAAGGTCTCTGTCAAAACAGGCAGCATCCCGATACCTTAGTTCAGCTGAATGAGAATGCACGATGAGCACCACACCGCTTGTTCTGAGCTGTTAGGGCTGTGCTTTTAAATCATCCAAGAATAAACTTCTTGGGAAAGAGTGAAATTATGCTGATGGTATCTAAGCCCCAACATGATCCCCTATAAAGTACCCTTAACAAAGGGAAGCGGTCTTCACACTCCCACTGGTCTGATGTATTCGTTGAGGAATTAGCTTGCAATAATGTGTTCAAGGCCAAACAGCTGTGTTACAATGTAGCTCTGAAATGAGCTCAAACACTGACGAGAAATGTTGAGCTAGAAGCCAAGAAAATCATAAACTCTTCATTATTTTTGTTAGTTTATATTTATATATATATATATATATATATATATATATATTTTTTTTTTTTTTTTTTAATAGCCACTATCTCTTACCACCTCCTGATCTTTCATGCTGTTCTTCAAGAGTCCACAAGACTGTCTCAAGGTTACAGCTTTCCCTGGTTAACGGACAAACTGCACTCAGAAAAAGCCACTAAACCCGAGAGGTTTTATAGTGCGAAATCTAAGCCAATATTAACTGTAAAAAAAAGAAGGCAGAAAAAAACTGTAGACCTGCTTATTCCTCAGCACAAATGTAATCATCTGCACAAATGTAATCATCTGCACCAGGAGAAGTTTAACATAAACAAGGAAACTACAAAAATCCAGACTATTCAGGCCACCATGCACATTCAAATTTCATTAGGACAAGAGGAGTGGTTTGTTGTACTGACCAAGTCAGCTAGTGCAGAACATCCTGGAAATGATGTTACAAACACTATGAAGACTGCTAGTATAAAGTCTAATATCACGTCCCTTTATGTTTAAGTTACTGTAATATTATAATGATGAAGGAAAAACTATTTTTGTAAAGAATCTAACAAAACACAAATTATAGTCAATTATGGTGAAGAAAAAAGAAGCATTTGTTATCCAGTGTACCAGAAAAAATCCTGAGCAAACTGCACGCTTATCTCATCTGTTAACTAACATAGCTGCACATGTCTTATGTGAACACATTAGAACACATTCCCACCCTGCCCTTATGATTGACTAATATATTTGAGGTCCTGTTGCTTTAAGACCTGAAACACAATTTCACACTTGAATCTTTTTCTGCTGTCTGCCAAACACGGCATGCTGCAACAGGCATGTGTAAATTACACTCCCATGTGGGTTCGACTTGAGACAAATGTCATGCAAAAAGACAAAAAACAGACGTTTGTACAAAAGGTCTTTAAAAAAATTGTGCGCATCTGCGTTTCAACAGAGAGAATACGTTGGTATGACAAAAAAAAAACAAAAAAAAACACGGCCTTCTTATTGAGCCAGACTTGGCGTGTGGTCAAAGGCATGGAACGAAGCCGAGGCTCAGTGTTTGGAGCGCTATTTGGCAGGGGATTGAAGGACTGCCTGTCACTAGAGTCCTGCTGGATGGGAATACATTTAGCATCTATGGGAGAGCAGGATCAATTATGCAAACACAGCGTACTCAATCGGGACACGATCCAATGGCTCAGCATTAGGGAAAACTCAAGCATTAGTGTATTGAGTAAACAGCAGCATTACAATATTAGATTAGACTCTAAAGAATTTATGCCTAGCTAAAAAAAAAAAAGGCAGAAATGTGATTTAGTTTGCACAGTGCACAACCCTCAATGCCAAAGTCGTTACATCTTGGAATTTTGCTTTTACTCTTCCAGGGTGACTCCAGTCTTGATATGTTTTTACTAAAACTGTATTTTTAAATACTGCTTTTTTAAAAGTGGCTTACCAACACTGAACAGCACCTTACAATTTTATAAACACATGATACACCATAACTGATTATGCCAGCTAGTGTGAACAAGACTAAATGTACCCGTCACGACCTGTCAAATGAGCCTACAGTTGGGCCCAAGTGTAAGGAGGGGACGTGGTTAATGAATCCTTCGAGACTACCCTCTCTGCGAACTAGGAACCTCAGTGCTGCATCCTACAGAAGAACAGAAATTGCCATTTTATTTATTTTTAAAGGCAAAAATACTCCATAACATAAAACTGGCTGTGTTTTTAAAAGCTTGGCTTTTTAACTGCACAATGGCTTTATTGGGGGATTTTCATGATGCTTTTGGGTGGAAAAGCACAAGCAGACAAAAGAAAACTTTAACTTTTACTAGCTATCTATTACATGCTTGCTCACCCCTGTAACCCTGCCACACTGCCTACCTTCTGTGTCAACTTTCACCTAAAGGCGCTAAATATTTGTAGACAAAAGGGTAAGACATAAGCAACAGTCATGAGCGCTTGTGAGCTCAGCTGCTCGAGCATTAAATATAAATTGTACAGAAAAGAGCGAACACTCAGTTTTACATATGCATGTATTGTTCGCACACCTTTCTTAGAGACTCGATGATGAGAAGGAATAGAGGAGAGGAAACTGGTTAGTGATTGGAAGGAGACTCCCCAGGACTTTTCTCTTTTTTTTTGGCCTCTGGTTTAGAATAAGACACCACATTACACGGCGTAGCACTAAAACACAGTATTGTTCAGATGATATGCAACTGGATAGTGGCAGCTTGGGATGGTGGTTTCCAAAGAAGAGTTCTTGAAAAGAAAATGTTTTCCCCCCAATTTTGTCCCTAATTTAGTCGTATCCAGTTCCTCCCAGTCACTAGGGGGCTCCCACATTAAGGCTACTACTGCAACTCCTTCGAGACGGCCAAAGCCTTTCTTCAAACCACGTGACGCCAGCCGACCACAACTTTTTGAACTGGTCGTTCATGCACCAGTGTGTAACACACTCAGAGGACAACGCTATCCGCTCCTTCCGCTTGTGTGAGCTCACAGATGCCCCTGATTGGCTGTAAAGCCTTGATTAATGTGAGAGCACTAAGTACCTCTCATCCCTCCCCTCTGAGAGAGCTCGGCCAATCAGCTCTCTCTAGACCTCCGGCTGCGAGAGGTTACAGCATCACCCAAGAATCGAACTCTCGATCTCCGGATTATAGGGCGAGCACTTTACCACTAGAGCTGCACCGAAATTTCGGCCGCCGAAACGTAAGAAAGCCCCGAAAATAAAAGCCGAAATTGTCGCCACGCCTCTCCCATCCTCCCATCTCGTTCGCGCTGTCAGTATGTCGGCGGTTTGGAAGCACTTGGAGGGAAGTTTTGTTATTGTTAAACAGCCTTATTACTGTTATTTATTATCAATAAAAGTTTGATTGCTTAATTAATTTGTAGTTTTTTTAATACAAACAAAAAGAAAATATTTTAAACATGTTTTTTAATGAAGCCATTTTCGGTTTCGGTATCGGTTTTCAGCCAAGTGCATCCAAAAATTTCGGTTTCGTTTTCGGCCCAGAATTTTTATTTCGGTGCATCCCTATTTACCACTACTCCACTACTGTACATAATACATCCATATTATGGATAACATTTAGTTAGATAAAGATTAAAAAAAAACTTCACTTAATGATTACTTCATTAAAAATTACTTTAAGAAATAAAGATCACCCAATACAAAAAACAAATAATAATCTCAAGACCACTGAATCTATGCAGTGTAGTCACCAAAACCATCAACCGCTATGATGAAACTGGCTCTCATAAAGACCGTCCCAGGAAAGAAAGTCCAAGAGCTTTCTCTGCAGCAGAGGACAGGTTTATCAGAATGGGAGACAGCAAAAACTGCTGGTTTACATTACCACAGATTAGAGACCACATAAATGTTTGAGTTCAAGCTGCAGATATATTTTAAAATCCACTGTTCAGAGAAGATTGCGTGAGTCAGGCCTTCATGGTCAAATTGCAGCAAAGAAACCATTACTTTAAAAGAACAAGCAGAAGAGACTTGCTTGGGCCAAAAAACACAGGAAATTGATGTTAGATCAATGGAAAACTGTCCTTTGTTCAGATGAGCCAAAAGGTGAGATTTTTAGCTCTAACTGCCATGTCTTAATTAGACGTAAAGAGGGTGAACAGGGTAAAGAGGGTTAACCAGCATGGCTACCAAAGCATTTTTGCGGTGACATGCCATCCTGCCTGGTTTGTACTTAGTGGGACCATCATTTGCTTTCCATCAAGACAATGACCCTAAACACACCTGTAGGTTACATAAGAGCTGTTAGGGGAGTGATAAAGCGCTGTATCAGATGACCTGCCCTCCACAATCACCCAAATTAATCCAACTGAGATGGTTTGAGATGAGTATTTCATGAGATGAGTTGGACCAGAGCAGTCGACAAGTAAGGTAATAAAATAATCCTGTAGTGAAACCATTTAAAACAAACGAGCCAGATCATTTAAACATACAAAAGTACCAAGGTCATTTATGAACAATAAACTAGTAATCAATGTACCAATCACATGTAAACTGTACTATTCTTTATATGCTATTTAAAAACAGACCAAGTATATTAAAGGACCAGGTGCAGGAATTTTCATTCTACTGACATTCTCTTTCCAACCTCACTTTTTGATTTGCATGCCAAATGAGCAGACGTGGACAAGGAGGTCAAGGCTCACAAATCCACCTCTACATTTTTGCATCACAGCCACAGACATGCAAAAAAAAGAAAAGAAAATTCTAACCCTCACAAATCTGAAACACTGGATCGGTTGATATTACTTACGCACCTACTGATAACCAGCAAATCCAGCTTATTTCTTTTTGTTCAAAAACCATTTCTACTGACTGAGAATGGCGAGCAGCAAAATGGCGTGTGATGATGTGTGAAAGCACGATTTAATTTTGCATTTTCAAATAAAGTGGTGGGACTTTGAGAGGAGGATGCGGCTGATTTTACTACGCCCGCATTGAAGAATGTTCATTTGAAATTATGGAAGGAAAAAAATGCAGCCAAATCCTTTTTTTAATGCACCCACTGGTACAAACAGTGCTCATAAAATAGAAAATTCTGTTGTTAATCTAATGATTCCACATGTTAGGTTTACCTTGACTGACAAAATTATGCGGCTTCAACCAACAAGCTTTCAAACAGCAGAGATAAACACTGCATCATTGTACACTCATCCATAAGTTTCAAATTAGTTTTAACAAATTAATTGTAACAATGTGTCATTTTTTCTCTTTTGTTCAATTGATGAAATAGTTCCCACGAGAAATGCAGTTAAACACATTCACTTCAACACGTAGCGCATGTAGCTAAATCCCCGTATGCTTGTCACCCAGCGTTTTTAGATAACTTTTAATCTCCATACAACAGGTCTAGGTTTAATGCTACACTCACATTTCGCTTATGTTGGTGTCCAGTCATCTTTACACAAGTGGACATCTTCCGCCGCTTGACGTAGATATGTGTACTGCATACGGATTAACTGAGCAGGAAAACAAGCCAAGTTAGACTCTGCGTGTAGACCATGAGCTCCTGAGCATCTTCAAGTGATGATATCCTCCCATCGTGCCACTCAGGCCACATAATGAAGTATGCCCAACTGGCTGAACTCCAGATTCATCCTTTGCAACGTGAAGCACTGTTGCAAATTGCAATCCCCCAAAAATGGCACTCTGCAGGCTTTGCATGTTCATTTGCTTACTCAGGATAGTAGCCTGAGGCATCGACTGCCAGGGTTCATAGGACTCTCTCTGAACTAAAAAGGCACCTTGTAATTAAGAGCAGTAGAAAGAAAAAGAGAGATCAATGCAGGTTTAAAAATAGCGAGCGAGGGCCTTTATTTAGCTTCTGACTTGAAGTGTAGAGCAGACTGACCCTGCACAAACAGAAATAGCAAAGGATAATGAGCTCAAAGTGCAGGTTGAATGGGGTAAGGAAGGTGATCGCTGGGTTCAGCACAGGCTAAATACCACAATTAAATTTACATTTAGATCCACAGAGCAAACGTAAGCACTAGTAGTTGTGCCCTGAATAATTTATACTGACATTTATTGGTGTTCGCCTCAACCTGCCAAAATAAAACTCTCCTAAACCAGAGATGCACAGGTCTGTTCACTTATTAAAGAGCATCTATGGGTTAATTCATGTCTCTTCTCCTTGTCCATGCAAGAGGTTGAACTGGACAGACAGGACTCAGCCAGAGATTCCAACTCAACCTAGATCTTTCCAAGCCATTGGTGAGATATATTCTGTCTGGTGGGTCCTCACATGGTGCCTGTATCACCTTTCAATAAAGTTAAAAGAATAATAAGTTGCTTCATGTTTCTACATAATCCCCTGCTACACAATTACACTTATCCCAGCATTTTACTAGTTTTTGGAAACCATCCCAAACTTTTCCCAATATTCTCAGGACTGTACGGGGGACGTGCAATAGAACCCAGCTAAGTTCCTGTGATGTTATGTGATGTTCAAGGTGAGTTTGTAAACGATTGTTTGTACAGTTAAAACAGACAGATGAGTTTCTTACGTAAGCTGGCAACAAGTTATCCATCAATTTTTAAGGGTCAGGCATTTCAATGGCTGAAAGTTCACAGGAAATACTGCAGTGGGCTCCGAGCCACCTTGGCTGGGATCGTTGTTCACAGAAATACAGCCTTCTCTAAAACATTTTCGCCATTTAAATGCTTTACTGCAGCAAAAGAGTCTCATCACCGAACTGTGCTTAAAGTCTACTGTGAATGTCCGTCGGTTTTACACCTTCGTTCACAAGAGAAATCACTAATCCCGGTTTGACTTGAACACCCTTCGAATATACTGTATATTATTTAAAATCACATAATTTATACTTTTTAGAAAGACAAAATGACTTATCAGCAGAAATTTGCAGTGCCAGGGGCAAAGAAAGAGACGTATATTAAAAGCACTCTCACTGTCTGTGCTGTAACCCGTCACAACGTGAACGTCCTTATCTGCAGCAGTAAATGTGCCACAGGGATGCTGGCTGTGGAGCAGCTTGCTGGGGAGATTCGGAAGAGCCGCATGTAGCCACAGGGGGTTTGATTTCTCCCCTCAATCTATTATTTATCTCCGCTCTGAGCTGTAAAGGCATGACATTTAGCACTATAAAGATTACCAGCGATAAACACCAGCTTTCAGCTGTCACTGTGTCGAGCAGTTCCTCTGCCGTGTTACAAGCCAGTATGAAGTGCTTTCTTTTGCATCCATTGAAGGCAGCTTCACAGTAGAGTGTTTAAATAGCACCAGCGTGTCGTGTATTGAGAAGCAGCTGAGGGTGTTTGAGCAACAGGGGCAACAACAGCAGGCATGTTGCTCCGTGGCCTGGTCTTGATTAATGCAGTGTCCTCTCTGCAGAAACGAAGTGAGAAATGGCCAGAGTGTTGCACAGCCTTTCCTGTGCTGTAATGCTCTGTGTAATCCTTTTCGACAGAGTGACACAAGCAGCATCAGTTCAGAACAGAGTTATAATGTAAGAGAGAATTTGTCACATCGTAAAAAAGCTTTTAATACCATCCTTTATTAAACTGAGCTGCAGGGCTGAAACATGCTGTTTTTGGTCACTGAGAAGATCTCAGTCAGACTGCGCTGGAATGCGAGAATGCTGAAGGCATAAGGAAAATCATGAAGTAGGCAAGAAAAACCACAGGAAGCCTTAGTGCTGGGATGGCACACTCCTTGCAGCTGAACACAAACCACCTGACCATGGTTGAAGTAAGAGTCTGCAAGCAGCAGCCAAAAGAGACAAGAATTTAGTGTCCTTAGTTTATCATCTAATCCTGTCTTAACTGTGCTTGCCAGAAATTATTTTTTGGGGAAATATTTTACGTTCCGTTTGCTTAGCAAATCTGTGTTCAGTTTCAACCGCAGCGATCCTCCTATCACTGCGACACTTATCTCCAGCACAAACATTTTGCAGCAGACATCATGCTTTTCGGCTGTTGAATCACAGCATAAATGAATCACGCTTGTCAAAGCACTTCTTGCCTCAGACCGGTTGGAGTAAATATTCAAAGAACATGAGGCATTTTCGGGAAGAAAAATTATGTCTCATTTTCTCATACAAATGGGGGTGTGGGGTCCCGCAGAGATGCTTATACATGTAATGGGTGAATGATTTCTTGACTGTCAAAATAATTATGTTCATTCTTAGCATATATGCGTGATGTTTGTAATATTAACTGACGAGTTCCCTGGAAAGAAATATTGTGTCGATTCCCAATCATTAAATTCCATCAGAACAACTCTCTCCCACCTTTGCCTGTACTTTCCTCCACTGGCTGCACAAGCTGAGAAATGAGCACTGATTGGCTCTCCATTCCATACGTAGAAAAGCATCTACCCACCAAATCATGAAGGTCTTGTAACTAATCATAACACAGAAGAAGGGATTTGCTGATAAAGATGGGAAGCTTAACCTAACCTTAAAGTTTGGGTAAGACAAATACTTTCGCTCTCTATATTATATTTCTAGCACATTAAACCTTTCACAGCAGGGAGAACCACTTGGCACATGACAAAAAAAAGCTATATTATGATTAAAGTGCGTGGAGCATGTAAACACACATCATCTTAGATCAGCGTCCATGTAAACAGTCATGCTTGAATCTTTAATCTGTATGATTTCAGTTGAAATAAAACATTGTCCATGATACTGTAGCTCATGCGTGTCAGATGAGCATCGCAGCTGGATCATGATATCAGATCGCACATGTCCTGTACACATCATTCTTTATTTTAATCAGGAAAACAGGAGTAATTTACTGGTGCCTCGATGGTAGCTGTGTGATGATCTGTGGGGTTTATGTGTGGATTGTAATCTTATTTGGCAGATAAAAAATTTTAAAAAACTGACACTTGTTGACACTCTGTCCCTTGCTGACCACATTGTTAACTTATCAGGAACAAAATGTTCTTCCACACCCGACCTTAAGGAATTGGGGAAATATTCCACTTCCTGCTTGCTGCTGACCATAACTGTTGTTCTGCACAGCCTATCCTCATTCATGATTAACTTACTCAGAGGAATGAGGATGTGTTTTTTTTTTGTGTTTGTTTGTTTTTACCTCCCATTAAGTCGAGAACATTGGGGGATGGGCACCATCATTTCAATAGTTCATTTATTAGTATTTTTTTAACGAAGTCAGGTTGCTAACCTGACACCCAACCCTTCTCCTTTCTCATCCATGCTTTGGGACCAGGTACGGTCATAAACTATTGCTTATGTTATGGAAGGCGAAATAAATGGCTCAGGCAGTTGAGACTATGTGAACTCAGATCTTGTTGGATACAGACATTTGGAATTGTAGAGATTGTAAGGATTTGATTGGTCTGTCGTAACCAATCAAATCTTAAACATCTTTACCAAACCATTAATAAAATGTTCATGACTAGATGTACAACACAGTGATTATAGTAGAAGTCAGCACAATTAATTCCATGTTACAATGCAAGAAAGTTTTTTAATATTAAGATAAATATCTTACAATTAAAGCTTTAAAATCATAGGAAACTCTCAGTCTGATTCAATTTGATTTAAATCAATTTTCAAACATTTTTTTTTTTTATTTTATTCAAGAGCACTAAAATTTACTGTCTGATTTGACTCCAGCCGGTAAATTTTATACCTTAGATTTTGGAGCATTAAAATGACTGAAAGTATCTAGTGTAACTTGTGTTGTTCATAGTTTAAATGTCATGTCGCAATGTTTTTCTGCCAAGCATCTCCACACTCCAGTCCAGTAGGTGGCAGTATTGCGCCAACCAGCCATAACAACAAGAAAAAAAAAAAAAAGACATGGCACGCTTACTAGTTGAGGAAAATGGAAGCAGTTTGTATTTTCTGCTGAGGTGTATTTCTAAGGAATTTGACCATTTAACTTTTAAAGGTTAACCTGAATAACTTAAAACTGTGAATTGATACTGATCCAATGAACTGAAATCAGACAGGAAATTTTTATTAGATCACACGTTTTTTTTTTTTATTCTCAGGAAGTTAGTCTTATTGCATTAAACGTAAAAGCGTTCATAATGCTGGATATCAATTATGACTCAAATATACTAAAAGTAAAATAAAAGAAATCATGATGAGCCGTAAGGCGGCAAGGTGGTTAGCATTGTGACCTCACACCTTCAGGGTCGAGGGTTCAATTCCCGTATCAGGTCTGTGTATATGCAGTTTGCATGTTTTCCCTGTGCCTGGTGGGCTTCCTCAGGGTTCTCCATTTTCTCCCGCAGTCCAAAGACAAGCAGATTAGGTTATTTGGCATTCCCAAATCGCTCAGTTTGTGTGTGTGTGTCTCTCCTAGAATAGACTTTAAGTCAATAGACATAAAACTTGTGTTTTGAAGTGGCAAACTCATCTTTTATTTTAAGAGAATAGAAAATCAAGTGTGCAAGTTGAACAAAGCAAGTTGCACTGTAGTTAGACCTGATTCACTTTAACTGAAAATTAATTAACATTATGACGATACTTTAGATTGTGGTATAATAAATAATATTTTGTTTTTATTTAACAGTAACAGCATATTTTGTTTATATTCCCCATCCTGGTAGAACCAAAGAGCAAGTCCTCATGCTACACTCTCTCCTTACTACACTGTGTCGATGACTAACAATCTTTTTGACTCCATTGTGGCTTTTATCCCATGTAACGGGAAAGGAAGAAACAACTTTGGCTCTTTTGGCTGGAGTTGCACTCGCTTCCTGATGTGCTGTTTAAAAAGAAAATGCTGACAGGCCTAAAAAAAAAAAAAAAAAAAAAGCTGCATTTCAGCACGCAGACTTCTGATGTCATTATCTTTTATTATTCAACTGGCAATCCTGGTTGTAATTACTGTTCAGTTAATTATCCCATGTTGCATAGGGAGAGTCATAAAAATATACAGCATTTGAAATCTACAGCCGTCCATACAGCATCGTCTGCAATTAACCCACCAGCCTCTCTATGTGCGTGTTGTCCTGATGCCGTGAGCAGCAGTTTTTAGATGAAGCTCTAAAAGTAATATTGGCTTTCACCATTACAAAATACCTCACTCGGTCTCCTTACTATTTGTCTTTCTCTCCCTCACACACACACACAAACCTTTCATCATCCTCTTCACATGTCTACGCGAGCACTCTCAGAGTACTGCTGAGAGCTGAAGCATGGCAAAGGGAATCTTCGGATGAGGCTTTATGTAAACAGAGCAGAAATGCATCTTGGGCAGAGCGAGTTTGGAAAGGAGAAGCACTGAGAGGAGTATTTTAAAATAAATGAGCCCACTGAATTATTTAACACTACAAACTGAGAATTCAGCTTTCAATTTTAGCTGGAGATTGACAAAAGGCCAGGTAATATTATGATCCACCAAACACTCCACCAGCCCCTGTCCTATTTCACTGTCGCAGTGTCTGGAAGAATCTGAAGGATACAGCAGTTGACGCGGTACGTGTTGCTGGTTTTACGTGTATGCTTTCGGTTCGGTCTTTTCCCTTATTCCGACCCCTCTGCGGCGCGAAGGAAAGAGGCGGACTACTCTTTCAATCCGTAAAGGAAGACAGAGGGAGCGAAAGTGAGTGTAAGCATTTCTGTCTTTCTGCCAGTTAAGGTAAGATTGTTGGGGATGGAGGGGAGACTGAGCACAAGACAAATGGCGGGAAAGCAGAGTGCGTCTCTAATCGATATGCAGCTCTCTGGATGAAACAGGACTGATAAATCACAGCGCCCGGGGAGGCCTTTGCTTATCCCCTTTTATCCCAACTCACCTCCGAGCCCTGCTGCTCTTTCACTCTCTCTCTCTCTCTCAACACTGTCATCGGTTTAACTTTTGGCCCCAACAGGTGGACTGGGGCTATTATGGGACCAAGAATATTCCCAAAGTCCTAATACAAGGGAGCAATCTGATACAGAACAGTGCTGCTGATTTCCACTTGCTTAACAGCCTGCGAAACAAGCAAACACAGGAGTGCTCAGTAGAACCCAATTTAAGTGGACAGACTAGTGGGACACTAGAGGCCATAAACGGCGCTGACGCCGTCAGTTTTCCTCGGTCACTTCTCACTGGGCGACTCGTATACAGAAATGGGCAGTGATGATGCAAAATCATAACTGCAGGCCAGATGGCAACGGTGGTGGTATTACTGCAGCATTGCAGGGAAGATATGGAGCGCTCCATGATGTACACGCAACTCAAAGTCACTCCGAGTAGAGGACACAGGGAAGGCTGTAGTGGTGGTGTTAGTGTATTTGTGTGTATGTTTATGATGTTCTATGTGGGTTTACTCAAATAACCCGAACAACAGGTTTTGTGACCAGCAGAACATGTAGTAATGCACTGAAAAACTCTAAACAAGCCATCAAAAAGAAAAGAAGAAAGAGCAAGGCGGCAGGGAAAACAAAAACATTGTGGAAATAATACAAAGGGAGGAATCTCCAAAAAAAGAGCAAAGAACTTGCTTGTGTAAACATCAAAAGTATGCAATCTTTGGGGGGGTTTAGGCTACTGTTAACACAATCACCTCCGTCTTCAGATCTCTTCAGGGGTTCGCTTCAAAAACATGTGTTCAATGCGGCTATCAGAACTTTGGCTTTGCAGACTCCACCCTAACCTGAGGCAGAAGGATGTGTACCAAGTGTCAAGGATGTGGGAAAGGAACGAGTCGACAGTCTAAACAACTTGGCTGACCGTCTCTAACAAGTGAAATGCTTTGGTCTGTTTGGAAGACTTTCTCTTGTGCTTCTCTTGTCAAAAAAACTAAACAGTGAATGCCATCATACTACTATCAGGCCTCCACCCTGTTCACAAGATAGCACTGGCTATACCAGATAACACACATGTAAGCAGTTATGTGATCTGTCCTACTCTAATAGGTTTATCAAAACTTTTTAAGATCGCTGTAATGGCATCATGTTACTGAGAATTAATGCAAACTGCATTTCTGCTTTTCTGTTCAGCTTTGTTTGGTGGTATTAAGGGTGGAAATGAAATACATACGTTCGTGCGACTGTTTAAATAAAAATTTTAACGCTTCGTGCGATTCCTCTGTAACCTCTCTGATTACAATTCAAGATACTTCATGCTTCTTCGAACATACAGTATATACTGTCTTGTTACTTTCCTTAGCAGTCAGTTGGTAAGGAATTAAACACAATAGTGCAGAAGGGGATGATTATTTTCCAATAACAGCACATACAGTTTTATTGTGCTTTATTATTATTATTAGTGTATTATTCAATTTATATCAATTCCAGCTTGTGTGCAGACACTTTTTTTTTATCTAAAGATACAGAAGACTTTGTCACTCACTGACACACATGATAGTAACGCAAAATTTCCACACAACACACACACACACACACACACACACATTATTCCTTGAGAGCTGGGCTCAGAGCACATGGTCAACCATGACACAGCAACCCTGCAGAAGGTAGGGTAAAAGGCTTTACTCAAGAGTCCCACAATGTCAACATAAAACGAGGTCATCAGGTCCAACTCTAACTTGAGAGATGAGAGAAAAGATTCAGCTCTACTGCACTGTATGTGCTTCAAATAAAAAGTTTATTTTAGTAGTCTTCCTTTTTATCAAGCATAGTTATAAACAGTGGTTCTGGTCATGTTACTGAGAAGCACAAAGTTCTCTGTTGTGGAAACCCTGGCATGCTGGAAATGTTAAAGTTATAGCATGACCTTTGACTGATACAAAAACATCGACACTAGAGAACCCTTCCAAAAATGTTTTTAACTAAACATTGTCCTACAGAAATCCTTGCTGTATTAGCAAAAAATAAATTTATAAAATGTTGTTTATATGGCATGTTTGCAATACAAGCCTAAACTAGTGATAGAATTATCTGAGGCGGGCATTACTGTTATTGCTGCAAACAAGAAGAGGAAAATATCTAAAAAAAAATTCAATTTTGCTCACATCTAACGCAGATTCAATGTGATGTGCAAATCAACACAGTCACCTAAAACCATGGCAACAAACCAGCATTTAATTCAAGAAGCTTAATTTCTGATCACACCTAAAATTCAAATCCCCATTAGGTTTGTTTATTACCTCCTTGAAAGAACATTTGAGAAGGTATTACTGCCACTTCAGGTACAGACTTTAAGTACAAATGTAAGTAAGCTGTTTCCATAATAGCTAATACTTTATTCTCTGTATACAATGGTCATTATTAATCCCTAATTCCTGATTAATTACAGTTAAGAATTTAACCAATTAAAAATCTTAAACTGAATGTTAAACTAAGTGTATTTTGCATGTAGTGGTAACCACAGTACCCGAACTCTAATCCAGGGGTGTTTTCACATTAGGGCCCTGGGATCGTTTCCAAGAACATTTAACCCCAAAGTCTGGTTTTAATCACTGAGAACAATTGTTCTAGGCTCAGGAACAGCACCCGATTCCGCTGACGAGAGAGATATAGCGTACTCGGGCATTGTTGGAATAAGACATTAAAGCAATGGTACACAAGAACAGAAGTAGATCGCGGATTAGATGTGACATCATCAGTGACATCAGTCTCCTCCGAAACCTATGTGTACACGTAGCACACGCCAATCTTTTCCTCTGACCTACAGGTATGTAGAAAATCGTTCTTGCAAAAACATCGTTCGACATTATTTTCAAAATATCAATAATATTAGGCATAGCACGAAAGTTAACTTCCTCATTCTTTTCTTTTCTTATATTTAATAGTGGCTCAAAAACCTGCTGTTTCGAAAAGTATACACACACGCGGAAAGCAAAAACAATGTGAACACTGGGTATCGATTGTGTAAAAATGGCTTAACACTACCCCACTAGCCAGGCTCCTTACCTTATGGTTGCTAATAACTTAGGGTCGCTGCAATTTCTTTCGCGAACACCAGATTGACTTGGTCTGCTTAACGATCGACTTCTTTTTTCACCATCTCCATCACAAGATGATCACTGACCATTCATCGTTATTTAACTTGTTTATCCCTTCACAAGTGATTTACATGAACAAACAATCTATGCACACTGAATCTAAGTAAATCAATGTTCTGTGCACATTTAAATACCTTTTAAATAACACAGAAAGGAAAATTAATATATGTGGTCGGTCAATGTCGATGCTGTGGAGGGCTGCCACAACGTGTGGGAAACTTAGAGAGACATGTGCTTCTGATTATCATAAATTATTAATAACAAGTGGGTACCTACGGCTCGCCCGCATGCTGATCCTGACACCCGTGTGCTACCGTTAACCTGTGAACTGAGAGTGCGGTCAATTCGCTGCTGCTTCTCACGCTGCTCTAATGTTTCAACAGATATATCATTACCTCTTAGGACTACATAAAAGTTGATGATGACACTGTCTGCTGTTACATTTAATGACACCCCATAGAGTAACATGGTAAGGGACGCCCGCTACACCGTCCACTGGCAGCAGGCCAAACAGAATTTCTGTTTTATACGTATACAGATGAGATTATTTTTTCTTCTTCTTTTTTTTTTTTTACCAATTGTTAAGGTGTTCATTTATCAGGTAAGAAAAATGTGCAACCCTAGCTGTTATGTCTGAGCATGTTATAATAAAATAATAGAACAGGTATATTGTACATTTATGGTAATTTTTGTAAATGGGGATGAATTATTTTGCAGCACTAAAAGCAAGTTATAATTACATAATTTTCAATTCTCAACCTCCAAACAAAACCCTCACTCAACCAGGAACTCCTATTTGTCAAACAGAAAAAGTCTAAATCAACACACCTGCGCCAAGCAGCAACAGCACACAGAGTGGCACCTTTTACCTTTTCAACTGGTTATGCTGTATATACACAAGTATTTGCTTTAGACAAATCAACACACATTACACACATAAGCTTGTTAATACTGTATCTATGTCACAGACTATACAGTCTGTGGCTTTGTGGAGGACAATACGCATCACTTATTACAATTAGCTTGATCCAGAAATCCATCATGCATAACAATAACATCAGAAAGCCTGTCTGGATGTCTACACTACA
This sequence comes from Clarias gariepinus, assembly GCF_024256425.1. Classification (NCBI taxonomy): domain Eukaryota; kingdom Metazoa; phylum Chordata; class Actinopteri; order Siluriformes; family Clariidae; genus Clarias; species Clarias gariepinus. The sequence goes on along the minus strand of NC_071109.1, from coordinate 18,576,564 downwards.
AAATAGCAGCGAATGTAGAGCAAATATGCTGAGCCATGCAAAGAAATGCTGAAGAAAGGGTCAGAGCGAATAGCCTCATCATTATACAGCACTTAGTCTATTATAGGTAGTATCTATATGGCTCACGTCGCCTGACTCATACTGTAAGTCAAAGTCTCAACAGGTGATTACACAGGCAGTACACTTGCTCAGTGCAGAAATGAAGCCTTTGTAAAAGAGCCATGAGCAATGCAACGGGTCAAACCTGAGTGTATCGAAAATGCAATAAAATGCACAAAGGTCAAGATGTAACCTCCTTAATGTCTGGCAGTGCAAGTAAAAGAGCAGAAGAACAATACAGAGAAGTGAATGTGAATATATACGACACTTGTGGTTTTCACTTGTCCCCACTTGGCAGGAAAAACAAGCAAGTCAGCAAGACACGGTTTGCTGAGGGCCATCGCTATAGTTTTGTAATTTGCAGCTACCTGCAAAATAGCTGGCCGGTTTACTAAAAACAAAATGATAAAGTATTTTAGTCACTTAAAACAATGGAGTCATGCGTCCGAGTCAGGTGTAATTTATTGCTTTTGTCATCATATGCTCAGGTTTGGCTGACTGCCTTACCTGAGGCCATGTTTCACTACTGCACCAAGACTAGGAGTGACTACAAACACTGAAGTGGAAAACTTTATCTCATCTAGGATACCCCAGATTTACCCACATACCCAGTACCCTCAATTAAATTGGCACATTAAAAAGCAGACAAATTGCAAATTCAAATTCCAATGGTGCCAGGAGCCAAGGGAGTGAAACTCTCTCTCACTCCTCTGTCATGTCACAGCACCACTAAGCGATCAAGGGCATCTGTATGTTTGTGCATGTGAAAGAGGCCATATAGTGATTTCTTCCCCCTATGATGCAGCAGGAGCATTATGTGCTTGGCCGGTTTCATATGTACCTGAGGATGCATGGGCTATCAGGTAGTAGTTGTCGTATGATGGGGAGAGCTGGCTGGTGCGTGGGTGGAAACTAGCAGGTGAATAAACTGAGAAGGAAACAGGATAAACATGCGTTTCACAAAATGGCCAGGTATCCCACTGTGGGTGTATTTCCACCTTGCGCCCAGTGTTTCTAAGATGAAAGAAGTTTTTCACATTGTATGACCTTCTTTATGTCGTCCTGCAGAAAAAAACGATTTCTGACTTCACAAATTCATCAGCAAAACAACAAAACAGTTATTGCTGTTTAAACATATTATTAGCTGGAAGCAAATTTGCCAAGTCGTACAACAACTCGGGCACAAATGACTTGTGCTTCATATGCACGAAGATGATTTCGGGCATGTCAGCAGCACAAGAAAACAGTCGAGTCGAGCTTCCAGCAGTGCCATGTGCTGACAACCAGCTAAACAGAATCATTAGATATAATGCATGCTGTCTGAGCTGCATGATTTAGCCAAGCACTTCCCATCTAATGAGAGTCATTAGGGAATTAATTCTCGGATTCAAAGGAGAATGACTGCAACACTGGAGTAGTATTAGATTAAAGTTGCAGCTCTTCGAAAACTAATCTGATTTGGCTGAATGGATTTCAGTCTTGCTGGATCTCCTGCTCTCGGTAAGAGCTGTGCAGGAACAGAGCTCTCATAAAAATTGTCAGTGTGTGTTCATTCATTCAGCCCCTGGGGATGTGGCACAGTGTTGTGGAGAAGTCATGGAGAAGTCATGGAGTTTTTCTCCCCGAGCAGGAGGAAGTGGATGTTGTTATCAGGAGCAGTGATCTCTCACAGCAGTCGCCTCTTCCTGACTTTGTGTTTAGCCACGCGCTACGTTTAAAAACACATACTATTGTACCAGGAAACAAATTGTCCAACAAGTCGACACTGAACACGCTGTTAGCAGCGTTAGCGGGAAGGGGGGGAAAACAGCGTTACTTCGAGCTCGCGCGAGGAAGTGGAATAAGGCGCTAACAGAGGAGAAGCCGCTGCCTCCCCCTGTCACGCTTTTACTAACCGCCACTCCAGTAGCGGCGAGGAACGCAGCTGTGTGTGTGTGTGTGTGTGTGTGTTTGAAGCAGTAACGTGACTTACCAGCAAATTCAGCCCTCTCCGTAACATTCTCAACTCTTCGGTCTTCTTTGGCGCGCGCTCTAAGACTCTGCAGTTCCTTTTGTCTCGCGCTACTTTTGCTCTGAGCACGAGTAACTTCGCATGTATGACGCCAATTAAAGCCGGTTAGCCTAGCTAGCTCTGTCTTTTCTGCTCGGCTTCACTGAAGCTCCATGGTCTGTATTCTCTTCCACTTGTTCCTCCTCCTTCACCTCCTCGCATGTCGCTTTATTCCGCAGTAGCGGCGAGGCGCCGGTGCTAGTGGCGCGAGCTCCCCGTGTTGCTCAGCGGCATCGCGTGCACCGTGCACTGCGCCCTGTTGCTGTACTTCACCTCAAAGATCCCTCTCCCTCTCACGGAAGTGCACACGGTTACAGATAAGGAGATTTTTTTATTATTATTATTAAAGAAGAAGAATAAAAAAAACAAAGTGACAGCGGTTCACTCGGCGAGGATGCACGTCTCTCTAGCTCGCACGCCGCCCACCGCCTGCCTGCCTCCTGACGCCCTGTCAAACAATTTTTTACTCCAGACAACGCAAGAGCTGTTACGCCACGCTAAGCCCCGCCCACCAAAACGCGGCCGCGCGCAATGCTTCATGGGAAATGTGGTTTTCAAGAGTTCACTCAAGTTTTATGTAGTACACATAGCCAAACCTGTTAATTATTGAATTCACGTGTTTCATTATCTTAATACTTAAGCATACATCTTGGACAATGCTATGCTTTCAACTTTGTAGAAACAGTTTGGGAAAGGCCCACTTCTGTTCCAACATGACTGTGCCCCAGTGCACAAAGCAATGACTACAAAGACGTGGTTTGATGAGTTTGGTGTGGAAGAATTGACTGGCCTGCACAAAGCCCAGTGACCTCAACCCACTGAGCACCTTTGGGGTGAACTGGAACGGAGATTGCAAGCCAGGCCTTCTCGTCCAACATTAGTGCCTGACTTCATAAATGCTCTACAGAATGAATAAGCATGAATTCTCACTGAAACACAAAAGTTTTATGGACTGCCTCCCAAGAAGAGTGAAAGCTGGTATAAAGGCAAAACGTGGACCAACTCTATATTGAAGTACATGGACAGTATTTCAATGCAATGTCATTGCAGGTTTGGACAAATACTTTGTTCATATAGTGTATATTATGACAAATAAGATATGTCCTAATAGGTTTCAACAGTTTAATTATAATTCTTGTAAAATTTATCCATTTGTTTTATACATCCTTGTTTTATTTTATGGTCTTCAAGGTTTGTGTATTCAAAGTCCAATAGATAAGAAGCAATGGTAGAACTGGTTTGTTTAAAAGACAATGACAGCACTGTTTAGCTTAACAAAGACATGTTTTTTTAACAGAATGTAATTGGTTAGAATAAAATAACTTTATTTTTATGGTATAATGAAGCTGCTCCATAAATAGAGAGTGTGTAATGTGTAAATAGAGAGCCTGACAAAGAAAAAGACAAACACTCTAGGATTTTGTTAGACCGCCCTAAGCTTTGAATACGATGTACAATTTGGTAAGAAATTGACCAACCTGGTCATTTTCTCATCCCTGATTGCATAGACATATTCCAAGACTTAAAATGTGAAACTTAAACACGGAGCATGAGGACTCATTAACATGCATGAATTTCTTACCAAATTGTACATCGTATTCAAAGCTTAGGGCGGTCTAACAAAATCCTAGAGTGTTTGCCTTTTTCTTTGTCAGGCTCTCTATTTATTTAATTAACCAGCTGACTTAATTTTATTGCCATACTGGAGTTGCCAAACTGGACACTATGAGGCAAGCCTAACCTAACCCATTAAGTTTGTCTGCTGGTGTTTCTCTTGCAATAACGGGTAAAGTATGACGAAATTCAGAACAGCATTATTCTGTCTTGACTTCCATTGTTTATTGGCATTCACGCATCAGGGTCAGAATTGGATTTTATTTGTGAAGTATATTGGCACACACCACTAAAGTACAGACTAATATAAAACAGTGTATACAATTGTTACAGACAACAGACTAAAATAAGTACAATAAGTACACAACATTTAACCACTGTACAGATTAAATAAGGACTTGGGATTGTTGTGTGCATCACATATAATAAGTAGTGCAAAAATAGGAAATGTGCAGTAGCATCTAAGAAGTTTGTAAGAAACATGTTGGTGCTTTTGCACAATATACAGTACAAGATGTACAAGATGTTTGGAACCTCTGAGCCTGTCTTCACCTGAATAGTCCTTTCGCCTAAAAAGTATTTAACCCAATTAAACAGATTTCCTCCATCTGTGCATTTAAATTAGCAATCCGTCTTTCCACCCAATGTTCTGGAATGAAGATATACTTGTATTATTACATTATAGTATGACGTTAATGATGACACTGCCTACTGTTGCATTTAGTGAGACACCTGTGACGCACCTCTTATGGAACTATCTGTGCAAACACCCAAACACCGGCTAGACAGACTTTCTGTTTAGATATAAATCCTGGTGCATTAGTCATTTTAGTATAGGGTCAATCTGGACTCCAATCTCTAACTACATTATTAAACACTGCTGTAATTTTTACTGTTGTTAGTATTAAATGCTTTTCAGCAATATTCTCTTAGGTTACAACAAAGTCCTAAAACGTCTTTACTTTCCAAACCTCCCTTGTCATTTTTTTTTTTTTTTCCGCTTTGCAGCCCAATAGTTTGACCTTCTGAAACAGTGACATGTTTTTGGCCATGATGGTGTGATATAATACTGCATTTAATAGAAATAATGTGCAATATACTGTATAACTAAGTTATAAAGGCAGCACAGACAAATAGGGCAAATAAAACTAGTGTTAATTTAGTCTGTTTGGGACTCTTTATGTGTGTTTGTGTGCGTGAGACTAGGGTGGAGAGTAGTAAAACCACAATGTAATATTCTCATATCTAGCATGCTGACCAGAAATTACATTATGTTTAAATAAACCTTTTATTTTTAAATAGATGTGGGTTGGGAATTCAATAAGAGAGACTCTAGGCTCGATCATAAAACTGATCTCATCAATACTTGGCATGGAGATATTAGAAGTAGTTCAAGTACTTGAGTCAACAATAATCTTTTTTAATCTGGTGATAATAGTAAATGGAAAAAGATATTTTATTTACCTGGTTTAGGGTCTAAAAATTTAGGAATCAAGGAGAGTAAAATATTTTATATTCACTTTTATCCCTTAAACATATATTTAACATTTCATGCTCATTGCGGATTTGGATGAACACACCCCTGCAGAAGTAGTGTTTAACCCAGTTTAAGGCTGTCGGTACAGATCTGTTTTCTTGTTGAGATAACAATCAGGCCAAAGACAAACACCGCTTCAGGAGAAAGACAAAACCTTTTGTAAGTAATCTTTCTATTGCTGATAAAGCAAAGAGAAGCATAGTTCAGAAATAGAAGCTCTGAGAAAATTCACATGGTTAAGCTTAAGTTAGTATATGTGTTTGGGTCTACCGCCCTCTAGTGGTTACTCTACTTGTTGCATTCCTTATTTCAGACTACGTTTTAAAAGAAATCTTGGTAATTTGAAACAAATCTAAATATTTGGGCGACAAATTTTTAGACAGAAAAAAAATCTTGCCCACAAATCAGTCTGTTAAAGCTATGCTACAGTTAACACATGAACCTTAAACTACTATTAGGGGTGTAACAGTTTCGATGAGTTCGATGATCCATCCATTTAAATGGAAATAATTACAGCTCAATTAGTATCCAAAATATGAAAAATAATATTGTGCATGTATTTATATTTGTAACTAATATATAAATTTAACAAAGTCAACAAAGTGATTTTTCCATATATATAAATTAAATAGACATCATCTGTAACTTTTATATACATTCCAACATTCATAGTGCCTTCCAAAACATGCAAGCTGCACCAACCCTATGAACTTACACACCCCCATACCATCAGAGCTGCTGGATTTTGAACTGAACACTGATAACACGCTGGAAGCTCTACCTCTTCTTTAGCCTGTATGACATGGAATCCGTCATTTCCAGCAAGAATGTCAAATTTGGACTCGCCTGACTACAAATCATTATAGGACACTTATTTTGCTTTTAAAGTGTTTTCTTTTGCTTTAAAACAGTCCATTTTAAATGAGCCTTGGCCCACAGGATACAATGGTGCTTCTGGACCAGGATCACATATGGCTTCCTTTTCTCATGATAGAGCTTTAGTTGGCACCTGCAGATGGCATGGCAGATTGTGTTTACAGACAGTGGCTTCTTGAAGTATTCCTGGGCTTATTTAGTAATGCCAATGACAGAATCATGCTGATGGGTGATGCAGTGTTGTTTGAGGGCCCGAAGGATGCCACAAGCACCCAAAAAGGGCTTCAGCCTTGTCCCTTATGCACAGAGATTTCTCCAGTTTTTCTAAATCCTTTGACGATATTATGGACCGAAGATGATGAGATTTGCAAAGCCTTTGCAATTTGACACTGAGAAATGCTGTTGTTAAAGAATTCAACAACCTTTTACACACTCTTTCACAGATTGGAGAGTCTCTGCCTATCTTTACTTCTGAGAGACTCTTTCTAAAACATCCCTTTTATAGCTAATCATGTTACAGACCTGGTGCTAGATGTTCTCCCAGATGAATCTTTCAAAATTTCTTGCTTTTCCAGCACTTTGCTGGTTGAAAAGTCTTTTAGTTTTCATTTTATTCAAATTTAAAATGCGTCCCAACTTTTCCAGAATTTGGATTGTGTCAACCCAAATTCCTTACCTCTGCTCCAATACAAGACAATATACAATACAATACAATACAAAACAAAACATCACAGTATATTATAGTATAATATAGCATAGCATAGCGCATATGTATATTTCTTATCCATTCTGTCCTGCCTTGTCCTGTTTAGATTTGTTCTGTTCTGTTTTATTCTCTTCTATTCACTGAGGTTTTGCAGTGTAATTAGTGCACGGTGGCACGGTGGTGTAGTGGTTAGCACTGTTGCCTTGCACCTCCAGGGTCCGGGTTCCGGCCAGGCTCGATTCCAAACATTTCTGTGTGCATGGAGTTTGCATGTTCTCCCCGTGCTTGGTGGGTTTCCTCCGGGTACTCCGGTTTCCTCCCACAATCCAAAGACATGTTGGTTAGGTTAATTGACATTCCCAAATTGCCCATAGTGTATGAATGGGTGTGTGAGTGTGTGTATGTGTGTGTGCCCTGCGATGGATTGGCACCCTGTTCAGGGTGTACCCTGCCTCGTGCTCTAAGCCTCCTGGGATAGGCTTCAGGTCCCTGCGACCCTGAATACAGAATAAAGCGTTATAGAAGATAAGTGAGATGAAGATGAGATACTAAAGATACTAAAGATAAAGATGAGATTCCACCCGAGCAACAAGGAAAATACCTGTATTTCTGATTGTACGTTTGAAAATAAGAAAACAAACTGTTTTTGTTTGAATTTCTTAGTTTTATAATGAAAACTAGTTGTTTAAATACATTAATCATGGAGCTTATAGGGCACTGGTGGCTCAGTGGTAGGTGTTTCGCCTGCCATGCAGAAGGCCTGGGTTCGATTCCCAGCCAGTGCCCAAACCCCAGCCACTGGATGCAGTGCCGGTCCTAAGCCCAGATAAAATGGGAGGGTTGCGCCAGGGAGGGCATTTGGCGTAAAACCTGTGTCAAGTTGTAGTGCGGACTGGATATTCCGCTGTGGCGACCCCTTGCCAGGAGCAGCCAAAAGACCAACATTAATCATGTGAACTTGCAAACAAATGTAAATATTTTAAGAATAAGGAATAGACCAGATTGTGTACAAAACGTTCACAGGACAGATTACATTTAAGTGCATACCTGTATGTGGTGAAAGGTGTATTAGATGCTTTTGCATCTCAAAATGCTTTCGTGAATTTGTCACGGGTATCAAATTGCAGTTCATTTTAAGTGGCTATTTCAAATTGGTGAACAGTTATTTGCACCAACAGTGAGGTCCAGCTGTGCTTCGCTAAACCTTTTCTGGATCTTATTTACCACTTCTGGGTTCAGACTTTGTAATCTCTCATGTGTCTTGACAGTAAGGCATTCTAATTATTTCATTTATTCTTATTCATTATACATTCACAGTTGATTGATTGCCCTCAGTTGTCTGTAAAAATGGACATTTTTAAAAAGCTTCCATTCAAGGTGAAGCAAGTCTGCTAAATTTGTGTTGCAACTAGGTGATGTTTTACAATCTCAGGGTGGTCACCTCCATGTCCGGCTGTGGCGGTGTACATGTAACTCAGCATGTAAGAAGTCATTCAAGGTGACTATCTGTCTTCACTGTGGTAAGTCTCCCCAAAGAGCTCTCTTTGTTAAATCTACAGATGTCTATTAATTTGGTGGTTTTAATCTTAATGAGCTCTTTTCCGAGTTCACAGAAAGAACTAACATCAAGGTGTGTGCAAGGTAGTTGGACATTTTCTGACTGGCCTACTTCTGGATGAGGGTACACAGAAGCCAGTTTCTAACTATAGAAAGGTGACCCCCTTATCATCAGAAGCCACATTTATCAGAAATTCAGTGAAACATCTGAATTAAGCCAGATTTTGCATAAAAGCATATTCCACTTAAGTACAGATAAAAAATATTATTTTTTAACAAAATCATGTCCCCAAGGTGTTTGTTCTTCGAGTCAACATTATAATATTAACAGTCATGGCAAAATATTTCTTTAGGCAAACTTACAAGTCTGTAGTTGTCCACATGCAATAGACACATGTCTAATGAAAATGCAATGGTCAATAAAAACAGATAAAAAATAGACTGTACAGTAGGTTGTATGATGAGTTATTCTATACACAGCACTCAATTTGCTTACACAGATAGGAAAATATTGCCATAAATTGCCTTTTCTTCTGTACAGCATTTGTGTAGCTAAACACAATATCTTGAAATCAGCCACAATGTGTTTACTCATGTTAGATATAATATATAATTGGTAGAAATGAAAGGAGAAAAAGAGCAAGACTCAGTGATCCAAAGTCATCTTTTTAGATACAAGTTCGAAGTTTTTATTCAAAATCAAATCTAAATCTAATTTTATTTATCACATACACAGTCATACAGTCATTCAGTATGATGTGAAGTGAAATGCTTATACGACTGCTGATTACCTTCAAATTTCATTATAAAATCAAGGTCCCAGAGTCTGTAGGAGCATAGAATCCAAGTTGATTGAAGTCCAGTGTGAAGTTTCCACAGTCAGTGATGATTTGAAGTGCCATGTCGTCTGCTGGTGTTGGTCCACTGTGTTTTATCAAGACCAAAGCGCAGCCATCTACCAGTAGATTTTAGAACACTTCATGCTTATATATAAAGACATGAAGGTTTTAAAACATCTAAGACATCACCTGTTCTGGAATAGTTTTTGCAAGAACAATATTGTCAACTGTATTTGGAGAACTCACAATGAAACTGGCTCTCATGAAGTCCATCCTAGGAAGGCAAGACCAAAACTTACAGTACATCTGCTGATGAGGAATTTATTTAGAGTTACCAACCTCAAAAATCACCAATTCACAGCACCTCAGATTAGAGCTGTTATAAAGGCTTTTCATATATATAAGATATTAAATCAAAAATATTAAATCAAATAATCTGATAATTTTCGAAAAAATATATGTTTTTTTTTTGAGAAAGTGATCATGGCTATGATAAGTATATATTGTAATATAACTTTATAAAATATTATAATGATTAATCAGATATATAAAGTGCAGCTACTAAACTGGTGATTTTTATGTCAAGGTAATCCAAATGAAAAGATGCACATTTACACCTTGATACACTAAAAAAAAAAAAAGCACAAACTAATATTTCAGTATTCTGAAGCAGCCAGAGCCCAAATCTCATGTGCAATGTTTAGGTTTTAATTTACTTTGAAAGAGAGGGAAGAAAAAAAAACTACTGGAATATAGGCTATTTAAAATAATTCAACAACTAACAAATTTTAATCATCATGTTCACGTTGTATGATGGCACCTCATGTATCTCCAATTGTAATTAAACTGCAAAGCTCCATAAGGGGAACATTTGGTCAAACAGACCAGAGCTAAGAAAATGGTACAGAAAAATAATGTATGAAAAGAGACATGTGAAGATTTTTAACAGATTTTTACAGGCTCTGATAGTTAGAGTTCAGATAAAAGTCTGAACAAAGATATTCCCTCAGTTCGAGTTTTGATGATGGTGGCAAAGAGCACTGTTTAACACAACAGTCCAAAATCTCCCATAGGAGATTAGATGTGGTGACTGCCAATGCTGGAGCATATAATTAACGTTATTTTCATCCTCATCAGACACTCAGTGTGCCCTTGTATCCTGTGGAAGGGGCTGTTGTTATTCTGGAGGGTAAATAATGTGAATAATGTCCTCTTGTGTGGAGTTGTTAAAAAGTGAATTTGTGTACAGCACTTCATGGTGAAACATGACTGATTTGAGCATCACAGTGCAAAACATTTGAAATGATTTGTGTGAATGTGCATGTCATCACAGAAATGACTTGTCATAGCACAGTTATATGTATGTCAGCTGCTACTTACTGTGTGTATAAAAGCTGGAGGTAATCACTTACTCACTATACAGTGTGAATATGCCTTGGATGTTTTTTTAAATCTTCTTCTATTTAAATTTGGAATTTAAATACTTTTCCTCTAAATCAAAATAAACCTTTCCTTATTATGTACTGCATGTGCGTCTTTATGTGTGCTCCATTTAGGCAATCTGCATATGAAATTACCAAATGCTGGCAAAAAAACACTTCAAGTTTTTATAGTATTTTTTTCGTTTTTTTGAAAAAATAAAAATTAAAAAAGCACAAAATTAAACCCGGTTATGTTCAATTTAGTTCAATTTGCACCTTTTCAGCTGAAATTGATAACTGATTGGATTTACCATACTGCAATAAATATGTGGTACATGTATGGTCGTTTTTAATACTGTTTTGCAAATTATTACTCTTTAAATAATAGAATATTTCATGTACTTTGGTTTGTCAATAACATAAAGGATGATAAAGCTAATTGTCATTTCCAAATAGCTCATAGTGTGTGAATGAATGTGTGAGTGTGTGTACTGTATGTGTGTATGTGCCCTGCGATGGATTGGCATCGTTTCTATGGTGTACCCCGACTTGTGCCCTAAGGTGAGACGACGACGATAAGAATAATAAAGGGGAAATTAGCATCATACATATGTATATACATACTGTATATATGGTGCATATATACTGTATATATAATTTTCCCTCTATTATCCATTATGTTATTAACAAAGAAAATTAGCATCACATATATGTAAATGTATATACAATATATGCTTTTCCTTTCCTGAAGTATGTATAGATTATATAATTCTAGTTGTATGTATACACTTTATACACACTTCACACACACTTCACACACACACACACACACACACACACACACACACACACACACACACACATCTATACTGTACAGTACTGTATAAAATGTAGGAGTGTTTGTGTCATTTTGACATAAGGTCGCATGGGGGCGCTATAAGGCAGGAAAGTACTAGCAAGAGTCCTCAAACATTTATATGAAACACATTATCCTCAATCAGTTACAAGGAGTTCATTCACAGTCAATGTACTAGAGTATAAATATTGAACTTATTTCAGTTTTCAATGACTCGAGGTATGTGAGTTCCTTCAATATTAAAAAGGTCAGACTTGTTCACTGTCTCAGTTAGAGGCACTTTTAGGGGACAAGTGTTTCTGATAAGCGTACTAACACTTTCAGGCAAATTACATGATGTAAAATAGTTATTTCACATTATTCAGTCATCAGTCCCAGCTACACTTTGCCTCCTTTCCTTGTAGCCTGGCCTAATGCTGCCATTTCGTCTTTTAAATCCATGAATCGTTTCATGCACATTTTTTTAGTTCCATTCGTAAATTTGTCAACTTTTTTACTCAAGAGCAGGATTCTACACTTCACATTATGTCTTTTTGATGTAAGAACTGCATTCATGCCTTGGTCTAAGAGTGTAAATATGTGCACTGCAAAAAATTACATCTTAGCAAGTGAAAATATCTTACATCTAGTAAAATTTAACTACTTTTTCTAATTATAAGATCAAATTTAAGATAACGTTTATTTTTCTATTTTATTATTTGAAGGATTTTAATTTTCTTATTCTATTGGCATATAATTTTGCTTCTTTTTAGAAATTGACACTTGCAATGAGCCAGGAAAAAAAAAACATTGAACATCTTTAAAGCTTAAAAATAGTAAAATATGTCTATGCTATTTTTCCGGATTGTGTTAGAAGAGGTGGTAACAGTAATGAAGTTTGGTGTATGTGGGAAAAAAGCATATTTGATGTAAAAGTAAATTGTTCAAACATAAAGGTAGACAGTTTACTTATAGAGACATTTAATTCTAGTGAACCTGAATGCTGTCAGCTAACATAAAATGAGGCAGCCTTCTCGTTTACTTCCTTACTTGGTTAATCAAGACCTTATCGGTCAGGACCAAAGCATCTCTAACAATCTCTGCTAAGATTTCACACTCCAGCTACTTTATCTTAGCTTTTAGATGACGGCCTTACCAAAGTAGCAATCAGCAATCAGATAATTTTTCTGACGCTAAGGTCGAAGATGAGTTTGAAATTACGATAGGGTGAATTGAAATGCCAGCAGTCATTGATCTCTGAGCATTATGCCTACTTTGAGCACCTGCTAATGCTGAACTTTCACGGACATTTAAAATGTAATTAGTTTATTTTGAAAGAAGTTAGCCCGCTCAATTAACATTAGCATCACATAGACCTGTAATAGAATAAATCAGCTGTGCACACTAGGGAAAATCCATTTGAGAAGTAAGACTTAAGTTGTCAGATTCCTTTTATTATTTTATTCATTTAATGTTCTTTTTTTTTTTAAAGAAAATGAATGAAACAAACAAATAATTTGCCTTTTTTTTAAAAAAATAAATACTGTTTTGTATAGACATTTGTATAGACAATCTCTAAAACATTCCCCAAAATGAGCTTTATATGTGACATATTCAAACAATACAAAAAAGGAAGAGTTTTAGGCATCTTGTCTAATTTGTATACAAAATATTTACTTTAGTTCTTCTGCAATAGTAATTGTAATTGTAATTAGAAAAAAAATAGATTCCCAAACATTTATTTAAACAGGTAAAATTTACATTGTGAAATTCATATATATGTTATATAAGTACATAACGTCTTAACAAACAGATGACTTTATAAGGGGAAAAAAACACAATGGATGTTGTCTTGTATTAGCTGCACAAACACATTCAAGGCTTTACATGAACTGTAGCATCATCTGTAGGTTTTTTTTTCTAAAATAATGCCTGACAGTAAACTGGTGTAATAGTCATTGCAAACTGAGGTTTAATATAATGCTCTTTCTTCCTCTTTATGTTGCATGTTATTATTTTAAAGACATTTTTGTTTTAGATTATAACTGTAGTTATAACAAATAAGGCTGTGTAAGGAAATTATACTGTACAGCTTATTTCTATCAGAATCATTACTAAAAACAATGGCATTATACACAAATTGTCATATAAAGAAAGATAAATAATAAATGAAAACAGGACTGTGCTCTAGCCCATTAGTGATAGGGTTAAACCAGTGACCCCTTGCATCTAACTAAGCATTCCATCAGTGGCTCTTCCTGTGGTGACTCTCTTCTACAGCACCCAGTCCTGCAGAACCGTCTCCATGGAGGAGGCCTAGCCTGCAAAAAGTTGGGAAACTTCCCCAACCATCTGTCCTAAAAGCACCCCCCTTTTCTCATCCCCCCCACCATCACCCACCGCCTCCTTCGACGCATCCCTCATTCCCACATGGAGTCTTTGTCAGCAGTTCCTGTGCTGGGACGAGGCGTGGCGTGCTCAGGGCAGCCGTGGTGCTTTCATAGGCACCTGCAGATGAGACAAAAGGTTGAGGGTGCCAGCTCTGAAGACAGATTGATGCTTTGTGCACCGAGGGAGAGAGAAGGAGCAACAGAGTTAGAGAGAGAAACTTAAATCATCAACATGCTCTTTGGATCATAAGAGCTCACACAATCGAAACTATACTAAGTAATAGTTAGGGCGAAGAGCACAAGTTCACAACTCCATCTGTATGAAATCCAACTTTAAAAAATATATATATTTAAAATTCCAGTAAACTTAGTATTAGTTTGGTTTAAGTGTTTGAGTATATATTAAGTACACATGTATACATGTAGAAGTTTTTAGAGTAAGATGGTCGGGGGTAGAATTTGCGAAAGAGCGAATGAAGAGTGAAGGGGGTGGAGGAGTGGTGGCAGTAGCTGTCACTCTAGTCTGTGTGAGTCCAAGCTTTAGAGGCCTCGCAGAGATGGACAGCTTTTGTGGGGTTTGCGTCAGCGCACAATAGCGGGGCTTTAATGGGCGGTAAAGTTAGCGCAAGCTTTGGCCAAAGATTCAGAGGAGTTTGGTGGTTAGTGGGGGAGATCCAGAGCTGGGTGGGGGTGTGTGGGCTGTTTTACTGCTTCTCTTAGAAGGCACCAATTCATGGGCATTCAGTCCATCGCTCGTTATTCGCTGAATGCGCCCAGTGCAGGAATGCAAGCGGCATCAATTAGAATGGGTTAGCAGATAGCAAGGCTCAGAAGAAAAAAGCTTTCTCTCCCTTTTGCTCCCAGGACAACACAGGCCCACTATAGAAGGTGTCAGAACCACAAAGCCTTTTTTGTGATTCTCTCTCCATTACATTACCGGCGCAATATGTAAGGTGGGGATTCTTTTGATTCAAATTAAGTGGAAAAAACACTAAATCCTATTTTTATTCAGCAAGCATAATGGCGTTATACTCTATAAAGGTCTTTAACTACTTATCTGTGGCTTAAAATCTCCCCAGCACCCTTTTCTCTCAGCTCCAGTTTCTCGCTCTTGCTCGCCACATTATATTTATTCAAAGGCAGAGGGTCAAAGACAGAGTGTTAAACAGAGCAGCTTGTAGCATTAACTGCCGCATCACTCTTAATTGTGTATCAGCAAGTCAACGGTTTGTTGTGCTGTCGCCCTTTTTATAAAGAAGAGGGTATGAATTAAAACAGTCTCTTGTAAGCTATTGTCAGTGGTGTGCTTGTCCTGCCACTTTGGGGTACTCTGAGCCTTTCGGACAATGAATCGCTCTCTAACTTCTACTATTTCCAACAAAAGAGCGGAAAGACTGGAGTACGCTTTAATGATCGAATGTCCGGTGGCATCTGATTTCATCATTTCTCTATAATTTCTCTATGACAGAAAGAAGCACAGAGGGCCTAGATGTAAACCAAATTTTTGGTGATTATTTCTCGTGCCACTTTACACTAAGTGCAATTTCATACATACATATTTTTAAGTAATCAGAACTTTATAGATACCAATATACATCGAATCTAGGTTTCATTGATGCATCGTTACAAGATGATGAATAACTCATTTTTGTAGCAGGTTTCCAGCATATGTTTTAGCCTTTTAGACATTTAAGTGATGTTTTGAGATGCCGGTAACAGGAAGAAGTGCTAGCAGGATGTTAAATGTGCTCAATTGCATCATCCATTTCCTCATCCCTCTCCCAACAGAATGACCCAGCTGGCACATGTGCACAAATGGATTTGGGGATTTTTGTTCTGCTCAGATTTAATGCGAACTAACTAGGAGGAACCTCTTATAGCAAGGTGTTTGCTTGAATATGAGCAATTATGCTTCATTTGGAGCTAAATGAGGGGAATTTGCATCCACTGAAAAGGAAGCGGGTTCTAAACTGTGCAGAAAGTGCAGTAAATTGGTGCAAACGGAGCAACATGCAGACATGCATCTCCAGTATAATTGTATAATTGTGGAATGACTTGAAATGCAGCCTTCCAATTAAACTTGCTTCTTCGGCAAGGCAAAGAATCCGTGTTAAGCCGTGATGGAAATGGTAGAATTGCCATATTGTAAAAATTGCCTCCTTCAAGGGGATCATTTGCACCAAAATGGGATATCTGGAATATGGACAGATGTCTTTACATGGCAAAGTCAAACGAACTGGGGAAGCATGGTCGACTTTGCCCTCTGAGGAAGAAGAAGAAAGAATCCATGCCCTGCAATGGAAAAACCATGGCCTCTGATTCAAAATATATATTTATATAAACTTGTAACTTCTGATCAAAATGAAAACTTTCTCTTTAAAAAGGAATCAAGATATAAAACAAATAGATTTTTCCGACATAAAATTTTAGGCTTGATTTTGAGTGTCTGCTTCTTTATTGGATGAAAGCATTGCAGGACAGAAGGGTATGGGAATGACAGCGTTTCATGCATCAGCAGTTGTGAGTGTACAATGGGCTGAGCACTGCTGTCTGCAAGGACCTAAACAGCCAAGTCTCTGTCTGGATTAAACTCTGCTGCAAACAAAAGGGGGCTCAAGTAAACGGTTCATGAATGCTGATTAATTGATGCCATTTTTCTGCAGTGTGCCATGGAGATTTAGCCGGATTGGGCACTTGGAGTGGGGTTGCTGGCAACGAACTGGGTCAGCTTTTTACCTTCTCAAATCCCCCATTTTCAATTGTGCACCTGCACTACAGCCAAAATATCCTCTACGTAGGCTTCGTCAGCTGCGAGTGAATTCTTTGGACTAATATATTGTAAAGATATTACCATTTGAAATCAAATCAGAAGAGTGGCATTTTGCTGCCTGTTTTAACCAAACTCCATATCAGATAGACAGCTGGGCAAAACCCATGCTACTGAGCAACGCTGTCTGCTCGAGCAGCGCTAATATGTAAGACTTCCGTAGAGAGAGGATTGCATAGCATTATACCCAAGCTGCTCTAGTTAACAGGGTTGGGTTAGAAGGGTTCCCACGCTGTGGGTAGGTGGACACAGGTGTCCAGGGACAGTGCGAGGGTGGCCCAGGCCCTAAGGGGTGAAGCGCTGGCCCGTAGCCTGCCTCAATGCAGGCCTCCGAGGGTTGCAGCTCAAAAGGCTGGGTTCCACTTGATGGTGAGAGAAAGGCTCATTTCAGCCACAGCCCAGCAGGAAGGATCTGCTTGTGGAAGACCTCTTTTAGGAGCCTCTGTTTGTCTGAAGCCTGTCACAGCAGATGAGTACTCAGCAAACAGCATGAACAAGGATTTGAACCAGAAAACCAACCGAGCCTTGACAATATTGTGATTGGGCCTTGTCTGCCTAGAGGGGTCTGAATGGCCAATCGAGAACAGGAGCAAGTGTGCACAGAGTGCTGGACATGATGAGGGACGTCACAACATGTCTGAGACTAAACAAATGTTTTCATGTGTTTTATAGAACTCATTGACAGGAAAGGGATAGCCACGTATTTACAAAGGCCAACTGCTCAGAATATGAATGGGGGCAAGTATTTATTTATTTATTTATTTATTTATTTTATTTATTGGTTGTTTATTTAGTTATTAAAGCTATTAAAATCTAGCTGTCCATCTATCCATCTATTCGCCATCCATGCATCCATCTATCCAGCTATCTATCTCAAATTTAAGTGTTTTGAGAGCAAGTAGATAAAACATTTCTATATAACCCAAATACAAAAGAGTAGAACAACCTGTCCAGTCTAGTGACCTTTAAAACAAGATATCCAACCTGCTTCATAAGAACATAAAAAGAAAAGGGGGGGAAATCTGACAGTTTGAATAAAAGGTGTGGAGCATTTTTTTAATGAAATATATGGTATATCAGCTACTGTTCCAAACATTTATATGCATTAAATTATGTTACTCAAAATAACCCTGTTTAGTCTTTACTGACCATTTGAAAAATTCTCCTGCATTAGAACCATTTCAAACACCTACCTGAGCCCAAACAATTTACAAGCAGTATATGTAATCTACTTTTATTTTTTTTTTCTGTTTAAATTCCATCTCACCTAAGCCTAGTAATCAGTGGGCGTGCATTCAATCACCTGGCTCAGGTGTTAGGATCTGTCTAAGGTTTCTCAAGGCCTGTGTTTAAGCCATATGTGATATTCTCTAATATTCTTCCTGCTGTGTTCTCGTTTTGTGCTCACATACATTTTATTCCTTTAACTACATCAAAGCCACCAAACCTGAAAGCCCCCTCCTGCACCATACTGTACTCTATGACAAATATAAATATTTATTATGCCAGCATAAAAATCCACCTGAGTGCATGAGGTGCTTTATTAGCCAGTAAAGGTGGCTTTGCACTGTGTTTTGTGTGCAGTCGTTCATGGTTCATGCTGATGGGAGGCTTAGTCTCAGTCCCTGCACTTTCCATAATGTGGCCAGTATGCTGGAAACACCCCAAGTGCAATAGACATGACCTCTGTGCCACCAGGGCTGAGCTGATACCTTAATCCCCTGTGAACGGGCCCAAGACTAGGCATCCAGGCCTGGTTAGCTCTCACACCTGCACCCTTCTCATCTGGCCCCAATCCAGCATTACGGAGGCAAGGTTCCTTGTTATTACAAGCAGTTTAAGAATCCTGTTGTGCAAAGATGTTAGATTGAGGGTTAGGGTTTCTCCAATAATGCCCCTGTATAAGCTCGTCAAAGCAATATCAAATTTCACTCAGTACATTTCCTGTGCTTAGGGAATGCCAAATAGGTACAAGAACATTGGAACATTGTGGATGGTAAAATTCACAAGCCAAACATGACCCGAAAACTCCTGGAGAGGATTTCATGGTTATTCTCTGCCTATTAAATCAGCTGATTGTTTTGAACACAGCCATTTCTGCGGCCTTTATTAAACGTGCATGCATTTATGAATCTATTTATCTGGTTGATGGTCAGGGAGAGATGGTGACAAAGAATAGTGTTTGGTGCTGGAGGAGTTCTGCTAACTTTGAAGGCTACTGAAGAGAGAGGATTGTGATGGAATGAGCAGGGAAGGACTGTGACTCCTCCATTCAAAGTGGAGGGGCACGCTGAATTAGGTTGATTTGCCTGTGAATAGGGCTTTTCCATTATTCTTGTTAGGAAGCTGTCACATCGAATAGAGAAAGTGAAAACCTCCTTTTATCAACCTTTTCCAAGTGAAACAGAACAGGCAATCAATAACTGAATTCACACCCAGGGGAAAGTCAAGCAGAATGATATGGGGGCTTTAGAAAAGGGGCATTTGTCAAATCGCTAATGGAGAATAAAAGCTAATAACTGATGTAATGTTGGCCCGGATCAGATGGGTAGAATAACAGCACATGAAAAATAAACCATTACACCCAAAGTTAGAAAATGTTCTTCAGATAAAACTATGTCTACAACTAGATTCCTTTTTTTTTTTTTTACATTTATATTAAAATTATATAATTCTAAATAGAATTATTATATAAACAACACAGCGGGGCCCTGCAATGCAGAGTGTTCTCAGGACAGGCTACAGATCCACCACAACCCTGACTAGGATAAAGGATAAATTAACCAATAAGGGAAAATGGAAGAAGCTTTTTGTTTAGTTAAACATATATTTCCACAGAAATGAAAATCATTAGCTGTAAAAATCATTTTCAAATCTGTAACTTTATTAAAGCATTTTAAACATTAACTTAACCATTACAGGTATGTTAACTAGATTACTAAATTAAAACCATTTGGATTACACATGAGCCTTTTGTTCCATGTTCCATGTACAGAAATGATAAGCAGTGTTCATTGATTCAGAAACCTTAAATTAAAGAATTTAAATGATTCGCTGAGAACAAAAAAGCCAAATAGTGAACATCTCATTTGAGCTTAACCCTAATCCATAATGTTAATAATAAAATAATTAAGGTACATAAAATTGTGTGCAATATGATTCTGTACAATAAAACCTCAGATAAGAAATGCAGACATTTTAATAAGCTGTATTAAAATCCCTTTTATACATTTTGTCTCAGAATAAATCATTAGCCTAGAGCAGGTCAATTATGCAACTGAAACAAAACTAATATTAAATTATGTTTATTTTGGTTTTCAGTTTATTTTCAGTAAATATAATACATGTATTATTCTTTTAATACATGTCTAGTGTCTCTCCTAGCTAAGATGTCTCACTATAACTAAAACATTAATCAAAAAATTTTTGCATACTGCGGCTTCTAATGTGTTTCCGCTAGATGGAGAAAATGAATCGCATCATTTAACCTCATCAATCAATTTATTAATTGATGCCTTAATTGACGGCAGGGTTATACAGTTAATTGAGCACCTTTATTGTGGACTGTCATTGTTCTGGCTACTTGAATGCACTGCCCAGCAACTGGCTGGAGGTCTTGCACAAAAGGAACTTAAACCAATATATCAGTTGTTTGTTTTAACATTTGGATTAATTTCATGTAAAAGGCCAAAGGGTAGACAGGAATCATATATGATATGACCTAAGTGAGAAACACGGGTAATTATCATAACCCTTGTCTTGCCTTTTGACTGCTTGTCACCGTGGTGACAGGGTGATAGACAGCTCTGACTGCAGTAACTGTCACATATTCATCTTCTATGGAAATTTACAGAGGTAATAAATAGGCCAGGAAGGGAAGAGGGACTCCTTACATACGCACTTTAGACATTTACTACTGTTTACCTGCTGACGTACACATAGCTTACATATTATCACATCCCTTTGTAGACATGGCTGTCAGGTGTGTTCTTTGACAAACTGGCTCACCACCGTTTTCTCACTAGTCTTTAAAACCTGTTGGTTTGGAAGAAGAGCTACAGCTAGACATGGCGACTGGTGCTCAGACAGCTTGATCACTGGGTTCTGTGCTGCTGCTGTTGCTGCTGCTGTTGCTGCTGCAGGGCAGTATGCTTAATTGGGTTACAGAACACTTTAATTACCACGTGTTCCCACATTCCTCGCTCTGAGCCCAGACACAAAGACGGCGCAGTGCGAAACTGCAGCCCAAGGCCTGGAGTGCAGCTGCAGGGTAATTAACATCGCTGCTCGCCGCATCTGTATACAAACAAGCCCACAGCTGCCACTGATGGGGAGGATTCAGAGGATAGCATGTCCTGAAAACACGACAAGAGTTTATATGTGTGTTAAAGGTGGGTGTACTCACCTGTATGAGAAACGCTAAGAGACCCAGCACCTTAACTCATATATTAGAGATAAGATGGTTAGACATTTCATTGAGATGCAAAGCTAAACTGAACATTTTATAGCAATAGTGGCTTCCAGAAAGTGAATATTGGTCATATGGATGAATCAACAAGTCTCTATGCTTAACCCAGGACATGCATTTGAAGTTCTTATTCACTGTGTAGTTTTTCACGTAATACACATTAACCATATTTAATGTTAATTTAAATATTGAAATCTATGTGAAGATCCTTTTGCAACCGTACTGATTTTTTTAGGTTTTGGTATTTAAATGCCATCACTTAATTACATAATTATGTAAACTGTAAGTCAATATAAAATGATATTGACTCTTTTATTCCTATACATTCTTGTTAAAGTATAAAGTAAAAGTAAAAAATAAGATAGATAGATAGATAGATAGATAGATAGATGAATCATCAAAGTGAATCATTAGTAGTAGTCATGCCCAGGCATCAGTCCATTAAAGCGGTGTGGGAAAGGGCAGTATGGCTGAGGAACAGAGTGGGAGATGGGGTGGGTGTTAGAGGGCAAGGGGGGTGTAAAGAATGGTGTTTGTGATCAGTGGTGTGTGTTTGTGTGTGGGATATAGTGCTGTGTATGTGTGTGTTGGGGGGTGGCTCAGCAGTCAGTGCTCAGGCCCACAGTGGCGCAGCGGGACACCCGGCTGTGCTCCCAGGATGCCCGGTTGCCGTGGCTGAGCCCTGGAATGCAGCGGCACACAATGGCAGAGCAGCTCTGAGAAGACCCTCCGTCCTGATAACCACATTAAGGGCCCACCAACATCTGTTGAGGCACAGGAGAAAGCCCCTATCTCTAGGCTTTAACCCCCAACAGCACTAATCATTAACCCCCACACCCTCTGTGAGAGCCAAACAACAGCATCTTATTTGTCAGCTTTCCCGCAGAGGGATTGTGGGAGCTAATATTTTACAGCAAACAGCGTGAGAAGGGTGCTGGCGTTGGCACTGGTGAGAGTGCTTAGAGGGAAATGCAGGACTATACACGCATCATTGCAGTATTGAATGTCAGTTTAGTCACAAATGATTCCAGGCTCCGACAAATGCCTTCCGCTTCGTTTCTGAACTACACCCAAATGTTTTTCAATAATGGGACTTAAGTGCTGGAGTCTTGTTAGGTTCACAGTTGGTAATTAATGCTGCAAAAATATAAATGTGTTGTAAATATGAATTATATCATGATGGTAATGACATGTCAATAATGACATCTAACACACACACACACACACACACACAAATCTTGTTTGCATTCACTTCTGACACCAATTCGGATGCATCATCCAATTACTGGATGTTTTTTAATTAATGGCAAGTAGACAGTGCATACTGAAGTGTGTAAGGTCACTGTGCAGGTGGTTCCTCTTCAGGGGACTGACAAGACATCGGTTAAGGAGCTTGACAGAAGTGAAGACAGAACAGGTGTCCTGCCACATGAAGACTTCTCACACTCCAATGTGCTCATCTGCCTCTTGGGGCCTGGAAGCCTGTCTGGCTAGCATAGGTTTTAAAGCCCTGCCAATTCCACCCACAAACCAGAAGACAAAGATAGAAGGGGGCTTTCGGTGGGGGCAAAATACAAACAGGAAAAAAATGCTAAGAGAGGTGAGCGCCTTTCTCTTTGCCTCTCTCTCCCTCTCTCCCTCTGCCTCATACACAACTCGCTCTCTATCTATGGGCTCTGAGATTAGGAGCTGCAGGAGGTGCCCCTAATGCACAGGCTCCTCAAGTGCCTCCACACAAGCAAACCCATTCACTGGCAGCTCATTACATGGGCAATTAAGTGTCGGGTGGGGTGGGGTGAGGGGTAGGAAGGGAAGGGCTGTAATAGAAGGCTGCCCCTCTAGTTCTCCCTCCTCCTTTTCTCCATACTCTTGCACTCCTCCCTGTGTCTTCACCTGGGCCAGGCTGGGGACACCTGCCTTCCCTGATGAAGATCCATGGCCTCATTTTCATTTTTGGAGTCGTATCAGAGACAGTGGCGCACAAAACCGTGCCTGTTTCACTGCTACCCCCCTATCCTAAGCCTGGAGAGGCAGATAGAATGACATAGCTAAGTGCACTTGCAGAACAGGGGCAGCTGCAAGGCCTGAAAATAGGATTTTTTGGGGGGAAGTGGAGGCTGAAGTGGAGGCTATGCTGCTTGAGATGCGCTCTGCTTGCTTATTGGAAAGTACTTCAGGTTAGGATTGGCCACAATGGGGGTTGTGTGCTATATCTGAGGAGGTCCACAGGGCAGGAGGTGGGGACAGAGTGGGGGACACCTATGCTTCTCACCTGGAAATCACTGCTAAACTTTTTTTGTTAAGTCTCATCACTATAAAAGAACATTTTATTTTTAATTACCAAAGCAAGTTCATGAGTTGTCTTGTCTCAATAGCGAGAATTATAATATTTTGAGAATCATTATTGGCACTTTAGGCAATAAACATGATCAAGAACTTTCATCACATGACTGACATGGCAGATGAGTAATCACAGATCCTTTCCTGTAGTTTAGTATAACTAAATCATTCAGTATTGTTAGTATTTTATATAAATATTTTATATGATAAATTTTTCCTTATTTTTTTGTAGGGAATCATTCAGATTGAAGCATTCCAGATTCAAAAGCTTGAGACCACAAAAGTATGAAAGAAATGTATCAGACAGCCCATGAATGGAGAGTCTTAGGATGACAACAGGGGTTACGTCTCTGGCCATGCTCTGCTTTAACAAGGGATTTATTTTAGTATTAAAGTATTTATAGTATAGACATTATAGTAGCATTTATACTACAGTTAGGTCCGACTGAGCAATCCGATTGGATAAGACTATATGTATCACTCCTCATCACAAACTAACTGTCGATTGGAGCATAGGTGAAAGCCGGTCTGTACGGTCCGCCATATTGATCCTACGGATCCTTTATATAAAAGCAATATCACACTCAAAATCATGCTGTATTGCTGAATATAGCATGGCTGTAATGTGGTCATTGGCACAAGGGTGCAGCACTCCCTTTCTTGTGAAAGCACATGCAATCAAAACAAATAACAACCGAGCTTTGATTCTGTTACTGTTCCAGTCTTTGGCACCAATATATAAAACATAAAGAAACCAGAACTTATCCGTAGTGTCAGACTCCATGCTGCTAGCATGTCTGTCTTTCAGTGGACAAGAGGGATCCTCTCTTGTTAACATGTTCAGGCTGACCGGCTCCTCTCAGCACCTGAGGGCCAGAGGAGAGCTCAAGCCCAGGTAATGGAGGAAGAGGAAGGGCAGAGTAAAAACAAACAAACTCAGGCTCCATCCATCAGTTGAGTCTGCTCTGTCCTGGGACTGTTGACTTAAAGAACATCCACTATTTGCAGCACTGTGGCAGTGCCTTTTGGGTACAAATATTTAAGCTCGACTCATATTGCATGTCTCTATTACCAGTTGCTCTGAGTTTTGTGGCACCGGAGTTTAGTGCTGTTTGGTTGCATTTTTTTGTGACTGATTGCTAGTGTAAGTTTGCTGACCTTCAGGTGTACAACGTGTTGTAAATAAGTTTTGCATATTTCTGTGCACCAACACAAAAGATGCATTTACCCCTGATATATATATATATATATATATATATATATATATATCATGCTCTGTCTGTCTGTCTGTCTGTCTGTCTGCATTAAAACAGATCCTACACTTGTTTGCTTGGTTTAGTTTAGATGTTTGTAAGAGCAGTTATCATAGGTTGCTTCCTTATGCAAACCCTCCCCGGTCTCTCTCTCCACTCACCTGTGACCGAGCACTTCCCCTGGCCTGCTCTTATCAGCACAAAGAGGAAATGCCTGCCCCAGGTAAACAAGACCCCCTGACCCTCAGGCTTTGCCTCATGCCACAGCAGACAAGGTGTTTTTTTCTGCTTCTTGGAAACAGCAGTGACTTAATCCTCTCTGCCATTCCCAGATTTAATCTAATCTATAAATCAGCAGGTGTCAAACAGGAAGAGTTTATCAGCATAATGCATGTACTGTTTGGCACTCATGCCAGTCTGCTGAATAATGTGCAGCAAAGGCTATAAAAGTTAATGAAATTTATGGCATTAACAATTATCTAACACATATTTTAAATAAAGAATAATCCAGCATTTTAACTTTAACCCACATTCAGATAAAAAAATAAAAATAAAAATAAAAAAATGTTTCTGCATGGACAAGCATATAAATAGACACTTTGTGGCCCAAAACTACTGTGTTCTAGAAGGGTCAAATTATTGGCCTGCAACAAGTAAAGAAAACAATTAAGGCGATTGCTGAAACTACTTGAGATCTTTCCGAACATGGCAGGATATTTTCTCATTAATAACTTTGCAGAATAAAGGTGGTGGAAAAAAATCATGGAATATTATGGTCAGTGATAATTTAAACGATGGACATGTGCATCATAAAAAAATCACGATATAAGTCACAGATTTGTTTAATAGTGAAAGTACAAGCATTTACACAAACACACACAGGGTGATGAGAACTTGCAGGATTGCAATTAAACACTTTAGTGAGACTAATCGGGGGGGGGGGGGGGGGTTTGGTAGGGAGCATAAAGATTGCACAACCATTGCCACTTTCAAATTTTATGTATATATTTTTTTGTAAATCATTTTTCTTTTCAAACTGAAGGAAAAAAAAGATAAAATGTGTTATTAAAACATGCACATGTCCCCCCATGAATAATAGTGCCACAAGTTTTCTGTTTAATCTGGCACCATTCTGTAGAAACTGTTCTGGTATTATATTCTGACTAATCCTACTTTATTTTCATCATCAGTGTAATCATCATTTTGAGTATAATAGATATGTACAGGACTATGCATAAGGCATCACATAATGCACAGAATTTTGTAGTATAAACAATGCAAAAATGTTTTATATTTTAGAGTCTACCCACCTTTTGCATTAAGGGCAGCTTTGCAAACTCTTACCGTTCTCTTCATGAGGTAGTCACCAGGCATTAAGCTAAATGGGGGTTGCTTTAAAGGATCTAAAATATGAAACATATTGTGTTGTGTTTTTATATATTTTTTCCCTGTTTAAAACATAATTCTATATGTGTTATTTCATTCTAAGAAATATTGGAACATTTTTTGAGATGTGGGCCCAAACTTCTAGAGTTCCATTTTATCTAACTTACTGTATTTACTGGATAAAGTAATCCACTCTAACACCCCCCACTCTATTAATTTTTAAAAATAATTTTTATCTTTGGGGTCTGATAATTCAATGTCCGGTTAGTACTTTTTTTTCGATAAACTATGCTCTTGTCAAAGAACGTGTTAAAGCCATTATAATAAATGTACATGTACAAGCTGAGTGTGCTAAAAGCTTAAAAACACAAACACATAGGAACGCACACACAAAAGACTTTTCAGTGACCTGAATGTCTTGCAGTACTGAGCTTCGAGTGACACCATGTCCATCCCTCATCTCTGTAGGGGGAAGAGTGTATATTGTCCCTGGAGTTCTGGGGCTACTGACTGTTGAGCCACTGTTGACCTGTTATTTTGTGTGTGTGTGTGTGTGTGTGTGTATGTATGTATGTATATGTGGAAATGGTCACATCAAAGTAGCGATGAAAGAGAGTCTTGATACGGATAAAAACCTTTACCTCTTGTTTCTGTGCATGTGTATGTGTATGTGTGCATGTGTGTGTGTGTGTGTGTGTGTGTGTGTGTGTCTTCCGGAAAAGAGGTGGTCCCTTGGGAGCAGTAGTCCTGTTTGGGACGCATATTCCCACAGTTCTATTTCCCAAGGGATGACCCGTCCCACCCACACACATACACACGCACACACACACATGCACACACATAATAACACAAACATGAATGCAATGTGCATATGGGTAAACATGTAGACTTCCATAAACACGTGGAGACATTGGAGGCTCATGTTCACACAATCCTGAGGTAACTTCCCAGATAGACTGGAGGTTACACTCTATATAAATCTCTCTCTCTCTCTTTATTTATCTATCTGTGTATATATCTATATCGCTCTCCTTTTTTTTCTGTCCCTTCATTCGGCCATTTATGCTCCTCCCCCAGCATGTTACCTGAGCCAAAAATGCACAATTCTTCCGGATGCGCTGCTTCCCACGGTGAGCAGGACGGGTGGGTGCAGGGCTGCCTTGTGACAGACACCGAGGACTGATGGACAATGAGGGCACTCTGATGATGCTGGGGAACTGACCAGGTTCAGCGGTGTGGATAAGAAAGAAAGGCCCATGTCCCTTTGATATAATTTTTTTGAATGTCATTTTCTGCACCTACTAATATTATAATTCAAAACGTAAACAAAAAAAAGGAAACTCAAGGAAAAAAATATACACTTATGTAATAATGTAATACAGTCTGATGATGTCACCACCTAATTAAAATATGCACCTGCAATTATTGTTCAACTTCGATCTGTAGTCCTATAAACTACAAGCATGAAAGTGATATCAGTGTTTCTCATTCGTTCCCCATAAAATAAAACAAAGCATTTTTTGCTTCACTTCATCCTCTTCACTGAATTCACTCCACACAACAGAACTCAAACTGAGACACTTTTGTATTAACACCAATATGCTGACAAAGTAATTAGGCACAGCACTTCCCCAAATTTCCTAAATGAAGCTAAAGGCATTGAATTTGGTCTTAAAACCCCCTCCCTCCCAGGCAGCAGGTCAGGGGATAGTCCAGGCTAAAGATAAGCAGAACAACAGGTCAGGCAGGGGAGCAGGTATGGTGTAATCCACTATCTCTGACTCATCTTCCTCCTGCCTGGGGGTCTGACAGAGGAGGTTGTTAAACCAACGTCAAATACTAAAACATCCTGCGTCAATGACTGATCTCTTTCTCGCTACTCCTGACCCAGTAGCTGAACACTTTTACACCCTTCACACCTCGGTGGGAGGAAAGGGAGGGTGTGTGGATTCTTCACCTATCCAAGTGGGGTGAGGGGTAACTGTCTGGGAGTTTTTGTAATAACTTTGTGTATATTAATTACTTGAGTCTTACAGTCTCTTCCAATCATTTGGGACAAATAGAGACTAAACCATGCATTTGATTGCCAAAAAAACCCCCCCCCCCCCCCCCCCCCCCCCCCCCCCACTGATTTAGAATTAACATCCAGCAACACAGCAGTGAGGAGTATTAAGGTACTCCAGCTAATGAAGTCGGATGTTTAATAGAGTATATGAATTTGTGCAAAATTCCTAAACCGCCATTTTATTCTTTATTTTTTGCTTCTGAAGAGCCAGACTTTCTTATCATTTTAAATGTAGCCTGTATAAAAAAAAAAAAATCTATCAGTCATGGACAGTCACCCCAAAACCTGGATCTCAACATTATTGAAGCAGTGTGAGATCTTCTTGTCAGAGAACAGAACAAAGGGCAGCCAGTGTCCAAAAAAGAGCTTTGCGATGTCCTTCGAACAGCATGGAGAACTATTCCTGAAGACTACTTAAATTAACCATATAGCCTTACGGTATACTGTATTTACATATATGTTTGCACATGTTGGAATAAATCACTGTACCTATTGTCTTATATTGCCAGCGACATAAAAAGAAATTAGGTACTCTATATATAAAATATATAGGTTTAATATAAGGGCATGTGTCTCTCAGTGGTAAGTTTGTCACCTGCCATGCGGAAGGCCTGGGTTTGTTTCCCAGCCACTGGATGCACTGCTAATCCCAAGCCCAGGTAAAATAGGAGGGTGCGTCAGGAAAGGCATCTGGTATAAAACCTATGCAAAGTTGTGTGGATCGGATGGTCTGCTGTGGTGACCCCATGATGGGAGCAGTCAAAAGACTAACAACAATCTAGATTTATAAATAAATAAATAAATTTTGAACACTATACCCTGTATTTATTTCTCTTCTGTAACTGCTTTTTCATTATTCTTATAAGGATTGTGTCAGATCTCAAGAAGAACCTCACAACACTAGGTGTGAGGTGATAGACTCTAGATTAAATGCCAACTCATCACAATATAACACAGCCAGTCCACCTTCTGGCAAGATTTTTTGAAGCAAGTGTAAACCAGAGACGCCTACAGGAAACCCATACAGACATGGAGAATATCTCAGTTACCCAAGGTCACAACACTGCTTCTAGGGGCTTGGACAGCGGGCACCAGCATGATGGTTGCATCACTTCATGCACTTCTCTTAATACAATGATACACTCGGAATACACTGGAATAAGGTCAAACTGGACTTATGAGCCCACATGATCTATTTCTATTCAAAAGTAAATTATTGATGCATTTTTTTTATTATTCTTACTAACAGGTTTTCTTATGTCCATACAGGTGCTTAGGTTCAATCATGTGAGTTCTCATCACAGTGTGTGTCTGCAAATACTCTGAGTTCCATTATGAAACATAACTGATTTTTCCTGTACATTTTTTATAATGCAATTTCACCAATCATTTAAGTGATCTCCAATCATTAAAGATTTTCTTCTAGCCACATTTCTTCCATAAAGCTGATGGTTCTGCAGTATCCTTGTAGGTTCTAATAATGCGCTGAGGGTTCTTAATCCAATTTAAATCTCTTTAGTTGTTTTCATTGCTTGATAATTTAACCCTTTGAAAACAGTAATATTTACTGTTAAAATAATAAGATTTTTGGACAGACAGCTGATTTATTTGACATAAATACATTTCTGCTATGTACACTTACTTAAAAAAAACTGTGTTTTTTTTTTTATTGTGGTTTGGCTCAAGTGTTTTCCAACCATATCGCACCATGGTGTTTTACTCTTGTTTATGCTGCTTGGGTTGGACAAATTGTGCAGGTAAAGTTGTTCTTGTGAATTTGTCTCTTCTTTATTTGGATGTGGAACCAGTACTTTAAAGTGAAACAGAAACCAGTTTTCTTTGTAGTTTTAAGAGAAACTAAAATTCATCTTCGTGCACTTTACATTACAGTAAAATAATTGAGGTGAAAAAAAAAGTGCTGTTAGAACATTCAGGACATTGCTTCTCTGTCTGATAGTTAGCAATAACCACACACACATACACACGCAGCTCCCGAGGATAGGAAGCCCTGGCTGAGGCAGGTTAATATCAGGTACACTTGACAACAATGGTTGCCCTATGAAAAGACCCAGCTGTAATAAGTTCTTTGTTGGTTCCTTCCAGCTCCACCACATCCCATCATTACTCATCCTGCTAACCAATTTGCTGGTTGGCATGGCAACAACTGCGGGCCGAAGCCAAGAAGCAGGACTGGAATCTCAATAGCTAAAGGAGAGCATGAAAGAGAAGGAGAGAAGTTTTAAAATGTCCTCTGTGACCCTTCAGTGTCCCACAATCTACAAATAGTGTGAATGTCAGGATTGCCCTGTGCCACAGTTATTAATAATATTAATAATATCAATAATAATAAACAATACCTTTCATGTATAGATTTCCACACTTGCATGTAGAAATTCTATCTACAGTATTCTCATTTTTCTGTCTAAAATGGCTTATTCTGGTGTTTTGGTTAGAACAAGTCAGTATTCTGTGTCCTTAAAGCATGTGTATAGGCATGTGGAATTATATAAGCAGCTAATTTCAAATAATAGGAATTTTTGGAAAGGGGGGGTGTAGTTAGCCATATCAGACAAATATGGTCAGCCCGTGGACACACGTGTTTGTCAAGGTGGGGTGTGTGGAGGCATGCAGGACGCAGCTCAGTGTGTGTAAGCAGCCGGCTGGATTGGGCCCGAGTGTGCAGGTCAGTGTGAGGCGGTCAGCAGCTGCCTCCTGGCCGCAGTCCCACGCTTCCCAGGCTGGGGGAGGATTGACAGCTCGCTAATAAAATCAGAGCGGGCCCATTGTTCCGGGGCCAGAGCCACCGCTGCTGTTTACTCTCTCCCATATGCATTATTCAACGGCCCAGGAGCTCCCAGGGAAAAGGGGGGTCATTCAGGGAGCCTCTTGCCCTTGTTTTGTTTTGCTAATTTTCAATTAAAATAAACCACGGGTGCTGGAGCAGGAGAGAAAGAGAGCACTATGGAGAGATAGCTTTCCCCCTACTATTTACTGTGTGACGTCTAAGGGGATTAGGGCTGATCACATAAATGACAATAAAACGCTACTTACGGAGTATTATGCCAGTGACATAGCTGTTATTTCACATACGGGGTTAGAGAAAGGACAATCAGACATGATGCTGCTTCAGTATACTTAAGCTTTTACACTCTGCGTGATGGTTAAATACCTGTCACACACTAATGAGGCTGTGACATTAAGCCATGCAACAGTTTGCATTCTTAGGGTTACGTTATTAATACAGACACACATCATAATTCTGGGCATTGAAAGTGTTTTCGGCATTGCGTTCAGAGTACCAGCTATCTAGTCTATTTATCGAATCATCAGGAGGCATGATCAATTAAATAAACAGAGATCAATAAGTTTACAACAACCCAATTACAACATTCCATTAGATTTCGGACAACCTAGATAAAGGCCATTCAATAGATGGTGGAAATTAACGATCCTACTGGCTGTTAAATATCAGTAATCAGGGCAGGGTGGTGTTGATCAATAAGTGTACCAGTAGGCTCTTATTGTTCGTTTTTTTCACACAGGATGGGGCTCCACTGACCAGGCGGGGCAACGCACAGATGCAGTGACAGTGGGGAGTGAGGGAAGTTAAAGATTCACCACACATCTGTTCCTCTGCCACCGGAGCGGACACTCAGGCTCCTACCCCTGCTGCTGCGTGTCCACAGGCCTGTCTCTCTCCGTGGCTGTCTGTCTGCCTTCCTGTCGTCTATGCCATACAGTAACTGCCCCTGTGTGCTGTCCACCTGTCTTGCTCTCTGTGTCCACAACACAGCTGACTCACCGCTTCCTGCTAGTTTATTCTGGCCAACTAATTAACTCATGGAGCATCTAGTGCATCGCACATGCATAAACCTTTGAACCGAGCTGTAATTTATATTATGGAAAAAAACAAGGTTCCTGATATTTAAATACTTGTAAGATATAAACTACAATATATATGCAAGTATACTGTAATGCATATGTAGGGGGTCCTTGATGTCTAAGACTATTAGTGAAAATGCGTTTCTGAATTAAAGCATTTTATTACAAATGATATTATCCATAACGTGATGAGTAACATTGTAATCTCTGGAACAGTCTTAAAAGCAGTATGATTTAGAAATTTGGTATGTAACCTTTTACTCTAATTACAACATAAACCTGAGCAGACATGACTTCAAAAGCCTGTTTCAAAAGTTTGTGTCAAATCCGTCAGATACAATCATTGTGATCATCACAGTGTCATCTGAACATGTGCTTCAAC
Organism: Clarias gariepinus; assembly: GCF_024256425.1. NCBI lineage: Eukaryota > Metazoa > Chordata > Actinopteri > Siluriformes > Clariidae > Clarias > Clarias gariepinus. Next base: position 18,544,037 of record NC_071109.1, on the reverse strand, counting down.
GGAAGACATAAAACTCACAAATGTCACATTTTGTCAGAAGTGGTAACAAGGAAAATGTCTTAAATTTGTCTAAATGTAAATAGTGAATACTTGGTAGTGAATATCAAAAATATTGGACATTTATTTTCTTTGTGGTGAAGTTGTAAAAACTTTTATATTATTTCCTGCTGTCTCAGTCCTTTGAACTTTCTTGTAAGTGCCTTCAGTGTTTTACAAAACACTCTCTATCCCTCTCTCTCTCTCTTTCTTATATAGCAGGACTTTACTACCCATGTGCATCGATTAACCGTGGCCACCCTTAACCTTGGATCACCTTTTGATATGTCCTGACCACTGCAGACCGAGAACATCCCACAAGAGCTGCAGTTTTGAAGTTGCTCTGACCCAGTTTTCTAGCCATCACAATTCGTCTAGTATACAGTATACTAACACAATAGTTGTCAGTGTATATATGTGCCACCACACGAAAAAACAGTATGTACTTGATGTACAAAATGTCCAATCAGTGAATACATTTTATTATATTCATTTATTTGTGTGTATACAAAATAGATTGAGTTTATGATTGACACGACAAAATGTTGGTTTACTTCATATAGACAGATTGTCTAAATAAATAATTACATTTGGGTGCTAATAAAAGTAAAACAAACAAAAAAATTCCAGGTTAATCATTCATTGCTTTCTCACTTGAATTCTTGATTCTTGGTTTAAACTTTTAAACAAAAGTCAGCAGAGATTGTGGAAGACTTAAGACAGTAAAACATTATTCAATCACACAGTCTGCTACACTTGTCTAAATCAGCCTGAAATACAGAAGTTCTACACAACTAAAATATCTCCATTAGGACTGCAATGTCTTCTCCCTACACACCATACTTATCTTCTGATATAAAGAGCTGTTAGAGAGAGAGATACTGAAAGAAACTGTGGAGTGATCTGTGAAGTAAGCGAGAGTGGAGTTAGAGAGAAAGGCCCTTTGGCCATGCTGAATAGGGATCAGGGTGCAGGTGAGCACTTGAGGAAGGCCTCGCACCTGCCCCCATTGTTCCTGACTAATGGCTTTACGGCGAGGAGGATCTGTCTGCCTCGTAAAGCCAGCAGGCCACTAGCTCTAAAGTCTCACTGCTGTCGAGGCATTGTGCGAGGGTACGAGAGCGTGTGCGCGTACAGCCAATGGCCTGCTTAATGAAGCATCCAAGCACATGGACACTGTAAGAAAGAGATGTAACCTCATGTATCCATACTCAGAAAGATTCACATAAAACAAAACAAATTAATTAATGGAATAAAAGAGAAGAGCACAAACCTGTCCCACACAAAATGTATCAAGTGGGAACAAGTTTATTAGACGTCATAATGTGAAAGGTGTCACTCCTAACGTTGCTTTTTATCCTAACTCCAAGGGTTCATGTGTGTTTGCTCATGCACAGACTTTCACTCTGTCCTAATCCTAGGAATCTGCAGCTCAGCAACAGGTATAAATAGTAATAAAAATAATAACAGACTCATTCATACACAATTTACCCTTTTGAGCAAACATATACAGAGAAAGAGAGGGGGGGGGGGGATTCTTCTCACCACTGTCAGTGTCTGGTTTCACACTGTTAATGACTGTGTACTGTTTACAGTCCTGCTTCCTTACTTCCCAGTGTCACATTACTACAGCTTCACCGAGGTAACATTCACACAGACCCAAAGCACAAGTGAAGTAATGATTCAAATCTACAAATTTACTATGTAAAAAAAAAAAAAAAACATTTATACACATATACATGCAGCAGATGGCTGTCTCTGCAGTGGTTAGTATCAGGCATGAAACCCTTTAGCCCATCAGGTCAATGACAGTAAACACCCATATTAACATTTAATTTATTCAATTTTTTCTCATACATACAGTATTACAGATAAGAACCAAATTATATGACAAAAAAAGCGAAAGCTATGAGTAGCTTTTCTTACCAAAGTCATCTTAGAAACCAATTACAGCGCAAGTAATAGATCATTATTTCCCCGAATCAGCCCAGCTTATGGGGGTGGGGGGTCAAAGATGGCCACCAAATGGAAAGGAGAGTTTTTTTCCCCTTAAATAGAGAGGGGCACAATAAAGACATAATCATCTCGCCCTCAACTTTTTTCCTCTCCAACTTTCCGTTTTTAATTTGCTGCCTGTGAAGTGCTACCTAATTTACTTTTTTGCCACGTCCCTCTGAGGTGCCATTGTTGTGGCCGCCGAGCCGCCGCGCTTCCTCTCTTAGCTCAGCTCGGCGTGAAATTGGTTTAATGAAGCCGAAAGGTATGAAGCACTGTAGATTCCAGCGACGCTGCTTCACCCCCCCCCCCTTCAACTCCCCCCTTAAGCTCACTCATATTACATCCTCGTTTAATAAATCAGCAAATAAAAGATTGCTATCTCTCACATTACATCAGTAGGTATTACGGCCTGGGGAATGAAAATGGCCCTCGACACTGTTTTTCCGGGTGCATGTCTGAAGAGTCACGCTAGCGGCTAATATGAGGGAACTCGCGGGTGCAGTTTGCTGGGGCACTAGGTAAGACACAGGAAAGTTATCTGTTGGCCTACAATACAAACTGACCCTGTGAAATGGGCTCTCGGGTTACTCTTCCTGGGTGGGGTTCTTACGGGATATCAGTACATCTCCTGAGAGATTTTCATGTGTTACTGACGTGAGAAAGCAAGAGAGAGAGAGAGAGAAAACATGTAAGTGAGAATAAGACAGAGAACTGTGTGGATGTCCGCTACATTATATGCACGTATATTGTTTACGGCTCTTTGTGCTGGTTTTGGACAATTACGTGAAAACGCATACATGTAACGCAATATTTCGATTTCTGATGGTGCCTGAGAGCCTTAACCCTGATTTAGGCTTTTCAAGCAATCATTGGGTGGGCGGGGGGGCGGGGGGGGGGGGGGGGGGGTCAAAAGTAGGCTAGCTAAATGTTGGAATAGAATTCTCACTGCTTTAGCTGTGTGTATATGTGTGTGTGTCGGTTAGGGATTACAGTGAGAAGGCAGCGTGAGATGAGAGGGTGTTGGACAAGTGACCGAGGACAAGCAACTGGAGTGACATGACATTACAGTCAATTACTGTCAATAATGCATGTGTCTGTCAGGCTTTAGAAGCATTATACATTTCATTTGCAATACCCAACTGTAGCTTGAAGCATAAACATGCTTATGGCATGCCAAACATTCCTCACTAGCAGGTTTTCCCTGCAAAAGAGACAAAACACCCTAGCATCAAAACTGCAGGAGATTATTCTGTCATCAACTGAGAGCTTGTTATTTAACAGTAGGTCATCATTTTAAAAGCTGGAAATAGCAATGCATGGATTTATGTGTTGTGCATACAAGTAGAAATTGCAGGACATCACACACACACACACACACACACTGATACAAGTTAAAGTGATGCTTATGGCACTGTTAAACTAGCATGTCTTGCCTATGAATGATCTACACAGGAGAGCAGCCAGTGTGATTAGGAGTACAGCGCTGTGAGAGTGCTATCTCTTACACTCAATTATGAGGAAACACTGGCACTGGCCTGACAAAGCAAAAGAAAGCTGAGAGACGGCAACTGAAAAGAAAAAAAATTGCCTACCATTTCTGCTTTCCCAAACAACGACTAGGTACATGTGATGAGGGACAATCTGTCCTTGTTATTCTTCTTCCTTATTTCATGTCTACAATGTGCCTTATTTTTTTTACTTACTTATAAAATAAAGAGACTCATGATTAATTACATCTGTATAAAATCATTATAGACTATGTGAAATTATATAGCAACCATATATTATTGCACAGAAATTATTAAATAACACTCCTCATTTTTGTGTTATTATAAAAAAAAAAAACATCCATGCTTCATCATGTGAAATAACACAGCTGAACAGCTGCAGTATTAGATCATTCCACTGGTAGGAGCTACTGAACGCTGTTGAGAAAGCTAATTATTTAATGTCTTTTTAAAAAAATAAGTCACAACACAACAATGTGCACTTCAGGCTCAATA